>NC_138371.1:50278241-50380992 GCF_054177405.1 Leptonychotes weddellii | reverse complement strand
TATTTGTATGTGTAATCTATTGGGCGTTATCTTGTAAAACAGTTGGAAGCTTTGATTTCTTATTTATCCCTCAAAAGGAATCCTTTCCTATTGGTAAATAGGTCATTTCTGAACATCTCAACTACCACAGCCGTGGGCAGACATCTTCCTTGATAACGGAAGACCTTCTGCAAAACCATTTGCCAGTTGTTCTTTCTTTTTCCCTCTCATTGGCAGGCCATTTTCTTCAGGATGGCCAGTTTCAGGAGCTCAGTTGCCTTGCTTCCTCTCAACAATAAACAGGGAAAAAGAATAAATTAGTGCCAGTTGGTAATGGAATTGGCTTTTAGGAGCATCTGTTCAATCTTTTAACACTTTTGGAAAAGTTGTATACCAGATCAACACTTGGGGACATTTATGCTCAGATAGTAAGCCATTTAACCTCATTATGAACTCTCCTTTTGCTGGTAGTTTCAGCTTTATTAATATTTTAATTAGATTTCCTTCTTGGATATACCTTGGGTTGTTTTTTTTTTTATCAAGTTGCTTATATTTGGGTGCTCACAGTATTATTATCTAAATTAACTTACAGGGGGAGCACAATAGCATTATAGTTCGTAAATGGAATTAGTAGAGAAGGCACAACTGTGGATACTGGCATTTAAAGAAAGCAGTCAACTGGGGCGCCTGGGTGGCTCAGTCGGTTGAGCGTCTGCCTTCGGCTCGGGTCATGGTCCCAGGGTCCTGGGATCGAGCCCCGCGTCGGGCTCCCTGCTCTGCGGGAAGCCTGCTTCTCCCTCTCCCACTCCCCCTGCTTGTGTTCCTGCTCTTGCTATCTGTCAAATAAATAAATAAAATCTTTAAAAAAAATAAAAAGAAAGCTGTCAACCATCCAAAGAGTTACTCTAAGCTTCGTGTTTATGCAGTACTTTCTGTACCAGGACCAGGTCCTGCTTTGCCTAACTCCCCTCATTAATCCTCACAGCCCTTCCGTGAATTAGGCGACTCTTACCGTTGGCCCCACTGGAAAATCATGGGCAGCAAAACACAGAAAGAAGCCTGTGTGGTGGCTGCAGCCAGCACATGGGGACTGGCGATTGCTCCGGCTGGCCGGTAGGGGCCGCCCTACACCTCTTCCCTCGCTTCCCCTGGGCACCGCCTCTCCAGTCGTTTGAATTGGCTTTGGATCATTTGCTGCAGTTTGTTCTAATAGAACGGGCACAATGGTGGAAGAATTTTAAAGTTTAAACACCGAAGCCGTTGTGTAATTGTATGGCGTCAGTGTGGCTGGCAGCCTTGCATTGATGTGATCCCCCTGTGTAATTGCCCATGCAAATTCGAGCAATCTGTAACGGACGCGGGAGCCCGCGTTCCGCCGCGGCTTCTCCCTCCAGAAAATCTTCAATAATTCGAGGAACCTTTTGTCATCTTTAAAATGCTCCACGGACAGGACGGTCTCAGGATCCCTCTCAGATGGGCAAACATCACAGATCAAGACGAGGTTAATGGGCTAAATTGACAGTCTAAATTGTCGCTATTCGGATGCATGCTTGCCTCTTTCAGCCTTTAGATCACCGTTCTCAAGAGAGAGAAAGATTATTCCAGAGGCTTCTTAAACTTTAAGCGTTTTATTAAAAACAGATATTTAGGTCTCTTAAAGCAGACTGTTTCAAGCTCATGAATTGGCTGCTTGGGAAATGGCCACGCGATCTGCAAGGTAGTATTCTTACAATGAAACATCAGCCTGGCAGATCTGCGCAAAGAGAGTGACTTCAAACAACTCAGCTGAAGAGAATTTCCCTTCTTTTGTGTAGAACAATAATAATTAGGAAGCAGATCCGGGGGGATCCTTTTTAGATTATTGTATATCAAAATAAAAAGGCAAAAGCAGTTTTCCCCCATGGGAATGAGACTTAACAAAACCTAGTCTCTTATTTCCATAGTATGCCGTTTCTTTCTTTCTCTCTCTCCCCACCCTTCCTCCCTCCCTCCTTCTCTCTCCCTCCCTCTTCCTTCCTTCCTTCCCTTTTTCTTTCTTTCTCTTCTTTCTTAATTCATCTAAAGATGATTTGATCTAAATCTATAGAAAAATTGAGATTCTAATACACACATATATATACACAAAGTGAACACAAAGATAGATGATAGCTGCAAATAGCACATTTTGGTCTCAGCGAATACTTCATTTACTTAATAAACATACTTCTTTCTGTGCCAGTGTATACATTCGACAACATTGGTATAGATATGCCGCACGATAAACAGCTGATCTTTAGCCCTGTTGAGAGATGTGCCAAATATGCAAGAACATTCAAAATTAAATTAGGGAAGATGTAACCCCAAATTGCTAGTTGAGGAAAAGTAGTAACACGAACAATGTGAGCAGGACACCAGGCATTGCTGAACCGTGTGCTGCTCATGACAGTCCCTGGACACGCTTCATTTTGTTTCTGCCATCTCTGTCTTGGATTCTGTGACTGCTCACTTAGGCAACTCTGGCCTTCTTGTAGCCAAGACTCAGCCTTTACATTTCCTGCTGCATTTGAGTTTGGGGAATGCTTGACAGCAAGCGGCAGAACAACTGTTTCAGAGGCTGTTAGGCTGAAGCAGATAATGAAACCTCCCTGTGCTGGTGTGGCCAGAGTTTTTAGGGGCCCAAATTAGGTTTTGTTCTTGTTCTGCTTAATGAATCTTCTTTGAGTTTTTATTTTTTCCAGCCCAGACATTTTTCTTTAGATTTAAATCTCCCCCAATATGTTTAGATTTCTGTCCTGCTTGAAGGGAGTTGTTTCACACTATTTCTAGGGACGAGACTATATTTTATCTTTCGGCAATTCATTAAGAGTCAGCAGGAGACATGGATTTTAAAATAATTGTACCGCAAAGTAAATTGAGCAGACTCTGTTTAATGACCTAAGGTAAGGGGATAAAGTATGATAAATCTTGATACATGAAAAAAATCAACTGAATTCCTGTAGTGTTAACATTAGATAATATTGTTATTACACTAACAAAATGTTAAAGATTATTTCTAACCCAACGCAATGTGTATGCAAATATAAAATACCTGGAAGTGTATAGACATCTCAGATCTTAGAAATAAAAAACACATGCAATTTTAATTTCATCTGACTCACTTTATAAATTGACTTCTAAATTAAAGTGACTGCCATTTATGGGACATCTAGATATGAGATAATCTAAAATTGTCCTCTACGAAGTAAAAGGGTATATTTTTTAAAAAAAATGTACTGATGACCATATCTTTCATGATCACTAGAGGCAGGCTCAGATGTATCTGTGGTAAGGATGTTTTATATCTATCCGTGTATGTAACTTTTTATTTTGTCTTTAGAGAGAAGGTGACCTCTGTATGTGTGCTCCTCTTTTATTTGAGAAGAGTAAATAAGACCTTTATGTGGAAATCATTTTAAAAATTAAATACAGCTTGGTCCTGAAATGGTACAGAAATGAACTTAATAAGAGCCAGCGCTTTTATTTTGCAGGTGGAAAACCCAAGACCTGGAGAGTCCCAAGAGAACAGGTCCAGCTGGTGGCCAAGGGGACGGGGAGCCCCCATTGGCTGTGCATTGCCTGGTGCCCTTTACAGTTTGCACGCTGTCCCTCCTGGCCAGGATCGCAAGCTACATCATAGGTTGTGCATGTATTATGTACATTTTGACTAACAAGAAAATAAATAGCATGTCTGAAAAAAATACATCACGCGGAGAAAGTAGGATGAAGTCATTACAACAATTAATGGCCAAGAGACTGGAGGAAGCAAACATCGTCTGGTCAGGTGAAGGTTTTATAAGAAGGCTCACATTTCAATTGCCTTCCTCCAGTAGGAAATAAACATTAATAATAAGGACTGAGGGCGCCTGGGTGGCCCAGTCGTTAAGCGTCTGCCTTCGGCTCAGGTCATGATCCCAGGGTCCTGGGATCGAGTCCCACATCGGGCTCCCTCCTCAAGGGGAAGCCTGCTTCTCCCTCTCCCACTCCCGCTGCTTGTGTTCCTGCTCTCGCTATCTCTGTCTCTGTGAAATAAATAAATAAAATCTTTAAAAAAAAAAGACAGAAAATTTCTGTGTATTGTAGAAAAGCAGAGTACATAGATAACCACACATCCCTCACAGTCTTGGAAAATTATGCATTATTTAGAAAAGGGATTAAAAATATCTCCAACTTGCAAGTGTTCAACCTCTCACCCCCCTGGGGTTGCACAGGGAGGGCGCTGCTGTCCTTTCCACTGCTTCACGGTCTCTGAGGAACAGACCCATGGCATTAGTCAGCAGTTTCTGAATTTTGACCCACAATAGGAAAGATACCTCAAGACAGGAGAAATAGATGGAGGCAATTACACACAGCTACTTGATTGATGGTTGACATTGTCAGGGCTCCAGTGTACGGCAGATTGTGATGGTGTTGAACTCCCCTTGCTACCAGTGGATGTTGCTATTGGCAACCGTGCAGTGAAGCCAATAAAAAGGCAAGAAAATGAGACGAAAGCTCAACCTTAGTGGAAGCCGTAGGGTTTGTGCTATAAATTATGTTCCCCTTAGCAATATGTAGCATCAACGTTCAGGGCGGCTACAGTACCCGTAGCTGCCTGCAGTCTCCGTCAGACCCTGGGTCTAGTTTTATCATAAAGCACATGCTTTAAAATTTTGCTCTAGATAGACTGGCATCCGTCTGCTGGGCTATTTATTTATTTATTGTTGGGGAGGATAACAGATGTGGGTTCATCTCTGCCTCACACGGACTGATTTTCAATTCCCATTTGTGATATAAACATGATGCGACACAATAGCTAGAAACACCTGCAGTGCTTCTGAGCTTGCAGACGCCGGCCAGCGTCTGTCCCCAACTCCACCCCCGCTTTGTTCCTCACCTGAAGGAGGCGAGACAGCGCGGCAGAAGCTATTTTCCTTTATAGCAGAGCGATTCAGAAAACTGGCTTAATAAAATCCATAAATCTGAACAACCTCCTCTTACCTGCTCTGCGGAGGCAATTTTCCCTGCACTCATTTTCTCGCCCAGTTCCTCCAGCCTTCCCTGCAGAGGCAGTTGTGAAGGCGAGCTAGGAACCTTATTGTTCAGGCTCCCACTCCTTCTCTCTTTGGCCAAACCCCCCTCAAGTGTGTCTCTCTTTTCTAAGCAATTGATGACAGGATTCTGCGTCCTCATTTTGGGGGGTTAGAGGCACCATTTTTCTTTGGATTGTTTACTTTGCCTTTGGCAGTCCTCTTACCAGCTGCCTCAGCATCTTTTCTTTTTAGGGTGTCTTTTGCTTCTCGTCCTCATCTTCCTCGTTTCTCCCCCCCGCCCCTCCGCTTTCCTGGTTTATAATTTTCTGTTACTTTATTTCTTGCCATAAAGAATCTTATGTCTTCCCTCCTGATACCCGCTCTTCCCTCACTCCTGTTTTGGTACCTTCATTTACCCATTTTTTAAACATTTCCAGAATGTCTACTGTGTGTCTCTGGAGGAACAGTGCTCTTTGTGGAATGTAGTCCTTATTTCTTTAATATTTGAGGAGTCAAGTTAATAACTGGTATTGACCAGTAAAAACAAGAACAAAAATGGTGAACTTGGGATTATCCAGAGCTGGAATGGACTTCAAGGTTCATCTAGTCCAGGAATCTTCCAACTCCTCAGAGCTCCTTTATGGACCGCCACGTATGTAATCAAAGAGAGGAGAATTTACAGGGTTCTGGATTCCCCAACCTGGCTTCAAGCAGAAAATTTCAGTTTTTAGGCGTTTTATATCTTGGGAATTCTGCATAAGACTTATTTGCACAAAGAGTTCTAAGGTTAAAATATGTTTGAAAATCTTTTCCTAATGTAATCTCATTCAACAGATGTGGAAACAGGCTGGGAGAGGTTAGGGGACTTGTCCACAGTCACCTGATCAAGCGTGCCAAAGCCAGGGCAGGAAATCTAGCTTCTAGTCCAGTGTTCTTTGGACAAATCAAACCACATCCTCAATCTCTCAGGTAAAATGGGGAGCAAAGTAGTTTTGTAGTCATTCCATCAATTTAATATCGTTTATTCTAATTATAAACCTAGTTTCCTAGAGAATATTTGTCCTCTGGCCAGACTGTTATTTCTTCACTTTTCAAGCATTATTTCTTACACTTAAGGAAAAATAAAAATCTGGGGACCACTGCATTTGGCTTTAGGTTGGTTTTGGTCGGAACCTTCAATGGTTTACAAAAACTTATCCCTAAAAGAACTCAAGGTAGTCAGTGATCGTTCTCCATGGTTCTGCTCTGTCTGTAAAATGTCCCTGCTGTTGGGAATAGTTCCTAAGTACTCATGTGTCACCTGTGGTAAATCCAGCTATGGACTTCCTTTCATCCCTCCTTTAATTAAAGTCTCTTAACCCATTCCTCCTGGGAGAAGACTTGGTCTACAACGAAGGTTGAATTTTAAAAAACTGAAAAAGGGGACCGCAATCCCCATGGAGTGTTATGAATGTTGTATAAACACCAGTCACACAAACACATCTGCTGTCTCCCTACTATGGGCCTTTTAGGGAAAAACTAGACATGATTGGTATTTGTAAGGATACTATAGTTTATCTCTTAGGGAGGCAATTCTAAAGGCTCTGATCCATCATTAAGAAGCTTTAGGATAAAAATAAGATACCTCTACAGAATACAAAGTGGGATTCTTGGGACAATGTGGCACGAAAGAGCGCTGAGAGGATGCAAAGGCAGGTGTTGCGTGGCCTGTAACAAATCAAGGGCGAGATCGGAAGTGAAGCAGCGCTAAAGGCGTCCTCACTGCTGCTCCTGGCTCCCTGGGCCGGGAAGGAGCAGGGCCGGCTGTCCTCAGGCGCCGGCTCGTCTGCCCAGCGCCCCGGCTCAGCCTCAGGCTCTGGGTGCTCGGCGGCCGGCCGCCTGTTGCTCCGTCCCTCCGGGCCGTGCTCTCCTCTGCTGACCCCACTTCAAGGGGAAAGCCCAGGCGTGCTTCCCTGCGCAAAATGAGACTCCGTCTGCCTGAGCGAAAAAGGGCAAAGGGATGCCGCGGACTGAACCGAGGCCGGCCCTTCAGGACACCGTCATTCTGCGGCGGCCGCGAAGCCAGACGGTTAGTTTCTGTCTTCCCCAGCGGCCGGCAAGAGGCTGGCGGAGGAGAGGGAGGCGGCCGACGCCAGCAGCCTTTTCTGGTGCAGCTCTTCCCACTTACTTCTGTTAGCCTCCACGGAATCCAGCATCGGCTTCAGTTTCACATTGACCTTCACCAACGCCTGAAGTAAAACAAAGAAACAGGTGGAGGAGAGGAACCCGAGTCACTGACACGATTTTCCAGCTTTCACTGGTGAGGACAGTGGAAACTGGCTGCAAGAAATGAAAAGTGATAATTATTTTGGTAAACACGAGCTATTTACAAGAAGCAAATATGCATGTAACGCCATTGTGTTACATTAATAGAGCCCATAGGGAAAATGGAAAAATAAGACGGGGGTGGGGTGGGGGGGCTATGTACTACTAGGGTGCCAGCCAGTTAGATTATGATCCTGTTTTTAATCCACAGCAGACAAGACAGGACACAAAATATCCAGCTCACACATGACTACTAATATGTATATTGTCGCCTGCCATGGAGACTTCCAGATCTCAGTAGACCATGAACTTCAGTTTTGACCAAGATACACCTTCCATTTGCTCCACCACAGATGGTGCTGGGTGGACTCACCCGATAAGAAAGGCCAGGTAACATCCTGAAAGAAGAGAAGGTGCTCATTTTTCCCACGAAGGATCTGGGAGCTGTGCTACATGTGCAGATGTGGATGTGAACATGAACGGAGATGGACGCGAGAGAAGGGAGACAGGAGTGGGGAAGAGAGGGCCAGGGTGCCTCAGAGGGCAGGATGGAAGAGGACATGCAGGCTGAGGCTGGAGGCCAACCCACGATTCAGGGTCCTACTTGCAGGAGACTCTCCTAAATATTTTCTCCTTTACTTAATTTTGAAATTTATTTATTTATTTATTTATTTATTTATTTATTTATTTATTTATTTGACAGAGAGAGACACAACGAGAGAGGGAACACAAGCAGGGGGAGTGGGAGAGGGAGAAGCAGGCTTCCCGCTGAGCAGGGAGCCCGATGCGGGGCTCGATTCCAGGACCCCGAGATCATGACCTGAGACAAAGGCAGACGCTTAAGGACTGAGCCACCCAGGCGCCCTACTTAATTTTGTTATTAAAAAAAAAAGAGTCTCCTACTCCTTAATGGTATAAACTTCTAGCTTTACAAAACTTGGATGGCCTCTATCATGGAACAAAGCAATGAATAAAACAAGGATGGTGGAGGTGTGGGGGTGTTAGTCTATGGAAAGATAGTATTCCCGCCCAATGCTTAGGGTCTGCGTGCTGTGGCCACAGATGATCCCCCCCACCCCCTGCTCCATGTAGACACCTTGCAGGTGTGTCCCCTTCATCCCAAGGGGAACAAAGCCACTGCAATGTTAGCATACCTCTGGAGCAGCCTTCTCCAAGCAGGACGTGTGGTTAGGGGGAGGTTCATAGCAAAGCCTCCCAAAGGAGGAAAGAATAGCCCTTCACGTAGAGGGTGTCCTTCCCTAACATGACTGCAAATCACCAGTTAGATCTGATCTATCCCCTCAAATAGCCCTCACTGCAGGACATGAGTTAAATGCAACTGGGTGTTAGTTAAGTGGCTGTTGAAAAGCCCAGAAGTAACGAGGGATCCTACTGGGCTGTGAGCCCTTCAACCTGGCTGAAGTGGGGTCCCTTCACACGGACATCTTTTAAATGGAGCATATTCTCTCTCTTAAAAGCGGTCTTTATCACACCAACCAACATTCAATTCTAAATCAGATTTATTAGCCATTCCATACGAAAATAAAACATAACAACATAATAACTCAGGTAGTGATCAAAATCCCCTTTATTTTCATGAGAAAAATGCAGGTTACTGCTTTCTGCTCAATGCACAGTGTTTTTATTTGGACAATAGTGTGGGGTAGCAACGAATGCCATGGTTTTATTTAGTATAGTTTGGCACTGGTCCTCTTCACTCTGATCAAGCCTTTTAATTAAACTGACTACTATAATTCCTATGGAAATTAGTGTTTATGTTATTTTCCTGCTACAAAAGCATTTCTCTAGAAGTTATTTTTTTTTTTTAATCCCAGGAGCACAAATTGGAATTTTTTTCTGCCTGAAATGTAATTAAAAACTCATTTGATTACTATATTTCTGGCTCTGTTTTACTTATTAAATTCCTGTAATCAGTTTTCTTTTATGAAGCTGCTGGGAAATGATCTCAAAAGAAACACATTTTTCTCTTCCTTGGCAGGTTCCCGAGCATTTACTAAATTACATTCATAGCACCTGCCCATGATTCGAATTACTCCACCAGTTTATTCCTTAAACCATTTAAGTTTATTTGGCTTAGCCCCAAACAGAGATTTCTTTCCCTTATCTAGCTCTTTGTTGTCTCTCTTGCTACCTTTGTGGTGAATACAAAAAAAAAAAAAAAAAACTTTTCCGGGGTGGGGGGAGCAGTACATATTTCTCAGGATTCCTTCTCTTTGTTTCATAGTCTCTTTAATTAAACACGGAATTGCCATATTAGAATATCGTTTTCCCCTGGCAGGTGCAGGTCTAGGCAAAGGTAGCAAAATATCCCATCTTGTGCCATCAGTAAGAGAATTGCTCCTACTATTTAGAAAATACGGATATTCCTAAAAGCTTCTCATCAGTGAGGGACACCTGATGAATTCTGTGCAAATGCTACTTGTTTGCAAGTCTTGTCTGACTTGCTCTTCATGTTGCAAAAGAGAGAGGGCACAAATATCACCCGTCTAGTCACTCTCCATATGTATGCAAAGGGACTCTAAAGGTGGTGTATGTGGTGCTATCAGCCATGGGATGCTGAATCTCCTCTGTGGCAACCCTGCAGTGGGACCCTCAATGTTTACACGTGTCCAGAGGCAGTGAACGCACTACCTCCCAGGTGGTTCTGATTTTAGAATGTTCCGTATATTGAACAGAAATCTATATCCTTGTAACTTCTACCTAATGGTTCTTTAAGCCGGAATCTACTTGAGCACTGTAGGGCTGATGACTCATGTGCTGCTTCAAGTGTAGGTCAGGGTCGAGACTGACCTAATACCCCAACTTAGGATGTGCTGCTTACCATCCCTTGGGGCAACTGTCTGGCCCCCAAGCTTGCGCCAGCTCCACCTGGCCCACCGCAGACAGTGCCTTGGATCCTTGCCTGCTCCGGGACACAGCCCTGGGCATCTAGTCATCCAAGTGGCTGTGGGACCCCACTTCCTCCCGATTCCATTCACTCTGTTGTTGAGTCCCCTTGGGACCAGCAGCTATGGTTTATTCCACATTTTATTTATGTTTTGAGTAAGTAATACATTCCCACAGTCCAATGGATATAAAGGGTAAAAAGGTACAATGTACAATCTCCCTTCACCCCTGCCTCAGACACTGAGTTTCTTTCCCTAGAGGCAGCCAAAGTTATCAATTTCTTGGTTATCCTTCAAGAAATCTTTTATGCATATGTAAGCACATATAAAAATACATATACACATATATACATATGCATATAACGTCTGTATGTATACATATAATACATATGTGTGTATAATTAAGTTGATTCTCCTACCATTTTGGATGTTTCTTTCAGAGATGGAGTGAGATCAAAACTTTGTGGAACAACATTATTATGATGCTTGAGTGAGCCCAAATGTACTGTGTAGAAATTAACACTTGGAGTATATAGAGAGGAGAGGGACCACATTCTAATTTTCTATCGCTATGACACTGAGAGTTTCTTCTGCAGAGCTTAATCTGCTGTGAATCCCATCTACTGTCATTTTCCTCTGAAAAATTGTAGTTTTCATTTCTAGGAGTTTGATTTGGGTGTTTTTTTTATATCTTCCATGACTCTTTATCATGCTTGATCTTTTCTCTACCCTTATGAACATATAAAACATAATAAATGTCTTAATGTCCTTCTCCATCAATTCTATGATCTGTATCATTTCTGAGTCTGTATTGATTGATTTTTTTCTCATTATTATGGGCCAGGTTTTCTTGCTTCTTGGCATGCCTGGTAATTCTTGACTGGATATCAGCCATTGTGAATTTTAGGCTGTTGTGTGCTGGATTTTTATTTAATCCATTTGTTTTTGCATTTCTTTAAACATTTTTCAGTTTTGTTCTGGAATGCGGTTAGGTGACTTGGAAATAATGTGGTCCTTTTGAGGCTTGCTTTTAAGCCTTGCTAGGTGGGTCCAGAGCAGCCTTTAGTCTAGGGTTGATATGGGTCCGCTACCGAGACAATAATCTTCTGAGAACTGTAGCCGGAACCTCAAACCTTTCAAGGGTTTTCTCTCATGCTCTGGCTGGTGGGAGCCTGGGCTGTTCCCCAGCCTGTGTGAGCTCTGAGCATTGTTCTACTTGTTCCTTTTCGCTGTTTTTTTCCTCAGCCTTAGCAGCTTCCCCACACGCATGTGGTGAACAGCGCTGAAGATCGCTCTGCAGGTCTGTGGAGCGCTCGCGCTCTCTCTCGCGCGCTCTCTCTCTGTCTCTCTCTGTCTCTCTCTCTCGTCTCGTAGCTGTCTCCTCCCTGGTCCTCTTGCCTGGGAACTCCAACCTCCTTGGCCTCCCCAGACTCCGGGCTCTGCCTCGTCAGCTCAGTGAGACCGGGTTTCCCTCCGTGTGCGGCGGCCGGAAGCCGCTCCGGCGCGGGGAGCGGGCAGCGGGCAGCGGGCAGCGGGCAGCCGGGAGCCGGGAGCCGGGAGCGGGGAGCGGGGACAACTGCAGGGCTCACTTCGTTTGCTCCCCTCTCTCAGGAACCACTATGTTGGGCTACATGCTGCCCGTGTCCTCTGTCAACTCTCGTTTCACGCTCCTTCCCGGTCACTGTGTCCCGGCCAGCACTGGAAGTCCCTTACCAGCGGTTCTAAACGGCTCCGTTTGGGGGGCTACGCCGGGAGCCCCGACGGGAGTGGGAGCAGGGCCTCTCAGCTTTGCGTCGGTAGCAGCTCCCGCAGCGGCCCTGGGGAACAAGGACCCGCACACCGAGGCAGGAGGAAGGCGCAAGGCTAGGCCAGCGGCCAGTGGCTGAGAGCGGGGTCAGGGCGTTCTGACCTGCTGCAGAAAGCTGCTATAAAAACAACCCCAGAACGACCCTCTTGGGAAATGAATACAGTATTCTCTCTTATTACCATGATTCCTGAGACCACGTTCTGTTTTGTTTTGTTATCCGTTCACCGAGCTGCTAGGAGTCGGATTCTGGCCCTGCTTTCCCTCCGCCGTCATGATCCACACCTGCTATGCTATCTTGGGCCCGGCGTGTACTTACTAGCAGGCCGCAATCACTTCTTAGAACTCAGCCGCTCCACAGGCCGGGCACATGGGGACCAAGGGAATCAACCAAGAGAAAGCCACGTTCTCAGAAAAAGTCATTACTCCTCTACTCTGTTGTTGGAAGGGGGCCTAAAGGAGCACCAGCAAATTAAAACCACGTTTGTCTTTGCACTTGAAAATGTCCAACTATGTCATTAAGGTCTTTTCAAAACTTTGAGGGAGTTATCTGAGCTGGCTATTCATTTATTTTTTTAAAAGGCCAAAGAGAGAAGATGGTTTTCACTTCCTATGGTTGAATTATGTAATTCCAGAGTGCTGGCAATAAGATTTAGCATTTTCTGTCTTCCTTCATCCCCACCTTACCCAAGAGAAATATTCAGAAACTAAGAGGTACAATACATGGTAGAAAACAACGAATTTAAAGTATTTCTTTGGGGTGCCTGGGTGGCTCACATGGTTAAGCGTCTGCCCTTGGCTCGGGTCATGATCCCAGGGTCCTGGGATCGAGCCCCGCATCCGGGCTCCCTGCTCAGTGGGGAGTCTGCTTCTCCCTCTCCCTCTGCCCCTCCCCCTGCTTGTGTTCCCTCTCTCAAACAAATACATAAATTTTTAAAAAAAATTAAAAAAGTATTTCTTTAATATCAATTTTTTGATAAAATATAAAATTAGACTTGGAGCCCGTCTCAACTGTTTGAGGCAATATCCCTGTTATGAAGATATGATCACTTTTACTACCATGATTATTTACTTTCTGAGTGAAAATGTCAAAAAGCCTATTTGAGAGTTGGTATCTTGAAATGGAAAATCACTGATGATATGACCAGCTGCTGTCATCTCTGCTCAGATCTTCAACAGGAGGGGCAGGAGAGCATGCATGGTGGCAGGCCCTGAGATTCTCTTGGATTCATGTGACTGGCCAGAGCATCTCTGAGGAACAAAGAAGGCTTCTCCTGAAGGTATGTGCCTTCAGAAAGAAGGGGCCAATTGTGGGAGCAAATCCAAACGTCTAAATTGTCCAACTGCTATATTTCTTGATTCCCAGAGGTTAAGATTATTCATGATTCAAGCTAACATAGTCCTGAATTTTCCATGCCACGTGGCAGTGGTGCAGTTGGCTAAGGATCACGGTTGGCTTGCCAGCCTTCCACTCTTCTGTCACATTGGCAAGGCCACAGACAGTGAACTGCTTGTCCAGAACTGAATTCGTCACCTTCTTCCCAACTTTCTTCTTCAGTTTACTCTCTCGGGGAACTGAGCATTATCACCTCCACCCAACTGCTCAGCCCAGAAATCTTTGAGCCATCCGTGACATCTCCCTCTCTGCCCCCACAAACTTATCACCAGGTCCTGTCAATCCTGCTTCCAAAGTGTCTTTTCGTGTCAGTCTCTTGCCATGTCTCCAACCCTGGTTTAGAAGACCATCATCTTCTCAACTGCTCTAACCTGCTCCTCTCCTACCGGGATGCCTGCCTTCCCCTCCCCTCCCCATCCAATTAACCATCCGCATTGTAGCCACAGACCCCAGCTGGTCCCTCTCTACCCCGAGCCTTTCAGTGGCTTCCATCTGATATGAATGTGCTGGAAGACTCCACCGGAAAAAGAGAATTGTGGTATTAAAAGAGAATGGAATCCAGAAACAACACAGGAGAGGAAAAAAAACCCCATAAAACCCAATGGAAAACTTGGGTTAAGGTACAAAAGCAGAATTTTGAAATGCCCAAATAATCCCATCAAGTTTTCTAGAAAACCTGAAGTTCACATCTTTCTATGCATCTTTCTAACATCTTCCTGAGTAAAAAAATAAAAAATAAAAAAAAAATAAGCCAAACTCCACATGGTGCGTTTGGCAGGGGAGTCACCAAAGTGTTACTTACTACGTGTGAGAGCAGATGGAGCTGGCTATGGGGTCCAGATGGGAGGCAGCAAACAGATTCCTCCTAAACTTCACTCTTTCTCTCCCCAGGTCAATGGCCTTTGAAACTCAAGGTTGTGTAAAAATTAATTTGCATTAAATTGCTTAAGATAATGTATTAACTACCATAGGAGGCTTCCAGCAGTTTTTAAAACTTGCTTTGAAAAACGAATAATCAAATAATGGTGAACACAGAAGCAAGCCAAGACTTCTGTGAATAAGTGTTTTTAAGCATTCACATTAAAGATACCCACTTTAAAATAAATCTTTAGTGAGTACTTTGCTAAAGTCAGAAAGTTAATAATAATCATTTACATACATTACACATGTTAACTATGCCAGGCACCGTGTACTATTGGGTTCTTCCCAGGCTAGAATGCAATGGAACTCAAAGGGCTCTAGCCTTATGACTTCTGCTCCATTTGGGGACAGAGTCATTTACTCTGCCAGGACTCTGGTATCTCTAACAGAGATTGCTAGTTGCCTTCCAAATATGCATTTCAGCCTCCCCTGACCTTAGGAATGGCCAGGGAGGTATAAGCAGAATTCATGAGGAAGAGTTTCTGAGAAAACTCTTAAATGGGAGTTTATTCAGCTGGAAGGTGCATCCTTTTGTTCTTGGTCCTATCTCCTTCTCGGTGCTGGAATATTAACATGATGGCTGGAGCTATAGTGGCCACTTTGCGACTATGAGGCAACCTTAAGTATGGCAGCCACATGCTAAGGAAAGATAAACAGGGACTGGGTCTCTGATGTCTATGGAACTACCATATCATAGCAGTCTAAAGTGGACTTCTCTGGATTATTTTGAAGGAGAGAGAAAAAGAAATTTCTATTTTGTTTAGCTGTTGTGATTTCAGATCTCTATTACTAGCAGCTGCATGCAATATCTAATTGAGGGAACTGATGTCATGTTGTAGGTCTCTATTTTCTGTTGAACTGTGCAGGTGTCAGAGAATTCTAGTTGATTCCTTGCACTGTGGAATTATGAGTTAACTTTTTATGACAGCAGGTTATAAGTGAACTGTAAGAGACAGACCCTTTACTGTTCCTCTGATAATAAAATCCATTCCGTGTGCTCTGAGTATGCACATAATTCAGGCCTCACTAACAGGAGTGCCTCATTAATTGGTGTAGGAATAGGGTTGTGGCCCAAGCTAAAGCAATCAGAGCTCTCTCTAAGTTTTACCTGGAACTGCTGGAAATGAGGTTTTCCTTTTCATGGTTCTTTTGGTGTGATAATACCTATGATAGACATGTGACATTAGAGCCGTCAGGATGTGTGAGGAAAGCCTGGTTGAGAATGAAGCCAAAACATACGTAGGAGGCAGAGGAAAGGGGACACATCTTATGGTATCTTTTGAATCCCCCGGCTCTAGCTCTGTGCCGCCAGCCACATGTGCCTCTCAGCTCCCCAGTTACTTGAGCCAATCAATTCCCATTTCTGCTCAGACTAATCTGGGTGAGTTTCTGAGCTCCAAATAGTCTTTTGCTGTTGTCATTTGTTTTTCTCTGTCACACCCAGAATTACTTGAGCTTGAACCCCCCCCCCCCAAACCCCGCCACCAGACTTTGAACTGGTGGCTCCCATAAGGAAGTCTCAGCTTCCTCAGCACACAAAGTTGCTGCTGACACTCACTGGGCAGTGCTCTTTACCAAATTAGTGAGGGTCAGAGATCAGCTAGCAGTTCTCTCCCTTCTCCTTGAATCCCAGGAGTCTACCAAACAGACTCTTTAAAAGGTTGCTCATTCTTGGCCTGCCATGTTATGGGGACTCAGAAAGTGCTAACGGTGTATGCCAATTCCCTCTGGTGGCAAAGTCAGCAGGCCTGTGGAATTTCAGCTTCCAATGAAGGAATACTCAGAGGAATCGGGAGTTGCCATCCATGCAGCTTGGATTTTCCCTGTAGACCAGGTGAGCTCTGACAGAAAGGACAAACAGCAACGAGCTGTTACTTTCTCTTTAGTGGGAGTTCACTATTACCCCATGTTTGTCATATCGGGTGAGATGCTTTTTCCATTTGAGAAAACTATTTTTCTATACATGTGCAGTAACAGCTTGGCCGAGTCCAAATTTTGCAAATGCCAAAAAGTATTGTCAGATCTTTCTGAAATCTTTTAGTGATACTTGAGATCTTAAAATCTAAATAATGTGAGGCAGTTACCTGAACAGCAGTAAAGATGATAAAGCCACGGAGGTAATGCTTATTATGAGGGCACGCGAGCTCATTAGAATCCAATGGAAGAGTGATTCAGACCTATAATCAGAATCCTAAGGGCATAGTCTGGCCAGGTTATAACACTGATGTTTGTAGCATCAATGTCTAATAGCCTGAAAGCTAATGATAGTACTAGTAATAACTTAGGAAGAGAGCCTTTTCTTTCTGAGGTGTGAAGCAGATGCCTATAGAAGTGAAGATGCTAAAATGCCTGATACCCATCTTCTCTCCCTCTTTTCTTTCCATTTCCATTCCCTTCCGACCTCTCAGGTTATGTGTTTTGCTTACTTTATTTATACGCTCAAGGGATTCCTCTGTGGAAAATGATACTTACAAATGACATTAACATTCTGAATTCATGAGGCAGGAATTTTTGTCTCTCTTGGGATAAACAACATTGTTACTTCCATCATAGAGGGCAAGAGTCTTAAACTCAAAAAACAAAACAAACAAACAAAAAACCCTCAAATGTCTGCAAGTATAGGCCGGGACAGTTAAGGCATGAAATAAGCTGCACGAGACAGCTGGCAATGGTGGGGCCTCCGGCAAACTGGACCCTTTACAGTTTTAAAAACAGCGTTCAACTGAATGAAACAGGTCTTTGGGCTGAGTCAATTCCGTGGGCGGCCATCTGCCTGCCGTGACAGACGGGAAAACCCGTCTTGCCATAATGAACTCACTATTGAGTACTGAATGTGTCCCATGTTCCAGGCTCCATTCGAGGATCTCTCCGTATTTGAGTGGACGAAGCCCTGCAATGTGGCTGGCAGATTGGTATTGTTCATCCCGTTCTGACAGATGAGGAACCTTAGACTGGGGGAAATGAAGTCAAAGGCACCAGAGTGAACATGGTTAAAATACAGCAGAGCTGGAATGTCAGTCGTGGCCTGCCTGAGTACAAAGCCCGTGGAAGGGATCTCACTGGGATGCTGGTAACGACAGGTATCTCTCCCACCTAACTGTAGTGTCAGGAGAGTAGAGTGACTCTTTTGTTCTGGGGTCAGGGACACTGTTTCAGGACAAACCCACAGGACAGAGACCGCCCTCTGAGTAATGTAGAAACACCATCTCCCAAACATTAGGTGCGGACAGTGAATCTTTTTTTTTTTTTTTTATTCTTATGTTAATCCCCATACATTACATCATTAGTTCTAGATGTAGTGTTCCATGATTCATTGTTCGTGCACAAACCCAGTGCTCCATGCAGAACGTGCCCTCCTCAATACCCATCACCAGGCTAACCCATCCTCCCACCCCCCTCCCCTCTAGAACCCTCAGTTTGTTTTTCAGAGTCCATCGTCTCTCATGGTTCGTCCACCCCTCCGAATTCCCCCACTTCATTCCTCCCCTCCCGCTACCTTCTTCTTCTTCTTTTTTTTTCTCGGACAGTGAATCTTTTATCTGTGACTCATCTACTCTATCCTGCCCTGGGAAAATAAAACAAGGGTTTTAAGTAGTAAATAACAGGCAGGCCCAAAGATAGCTTGTGTAAATGGGAACAAGGAGAACCGCCTCTTCTGTTATAATGAGCCCCTCTAGGATACTGTCCTAAGTTATCCTGTTGGTTGGGTTTTTAGAACATATTGGTAGCTAATCAATCACGTTCATTGTGTAGGCAACATCTGACTTGGAAGGAATGGTTGCTGACCCAGAAGCCACAGCCTCTGATGAATGGGACTTCACACCAGAGGTGGCTGGAACATGTAACTAAAGCTCAGCCACATGGTAACAGTCCTCCCCTCCATGCACCGGGATGTTTTCTGGTAAAACAGGGCCATCTGCGATTTTATAGAAATATATAGACTCGATTATTTTGGCCAAGTTCAATGTGTAAGAAGGACCATTTAAACATTTTTAGTTTGTTGAGCTACAGGCATTCTGTGTGGACTTCTCATGTACCTTGAATCCTAAGCTTCCCCAAACAGAATGGATAGGGTGCCTATGTAAAAATATGGAATTGCAATTCCATGCCTTTGGCGTGAATGGTGTTCTGAGAAAGGTGCTATGGGCCCTTCAAGAAAGGATTCTAGAATACTCCACTAACACTTTGCTCTTCGATTTTTCAGCCTATATTTGAGCATTTCAAAAGAGTCAAAACACTAATTATTGGTACTGATGAACCGCTTAGTGAGCACCTCGCAAATGATTATGGAACATTTCTTGTGAGGCTTTATAGGTGGTCCTCATGCTCAGTACCACACAGGCTCATGTTTGAGACAAGAAGGAGCCCTCAAAGGCTGTGCACCCCAATGTCCCATATCTACAGAGCACCAGATCCAAAGCACCCGTGAGAAATCCAAGATCCTTGGGACAAAAATCCTCTAGTACTTTGGTGGTTTCTCTCCGTATGGTAAGAGAACTTTCTTTTTCTTAATTTTATAAGATAATGAAGAAAGTGAGAGTTTGGAGAGAAAGAATAGGAAGACAAGAAAAGGAATATTTTGCACACACCACTGGGTATATGAGGAGGATGTTCATTAGCTGGCCTTCTCTTTGTCCAAATAAAGAGGCCAAGCTGGTCACTTTAAGACCTGGTTGAGGGCATGCTATTGTGGCTTTTCTTTAGTTACATTGCTAACTTCCCCCAAGGCTAAGATATGGTATGGGGATAGCAGGACCACGACCCTGGATATTTTTTATTACATTACTGAAATGCAGTTTAAGGATGGGAACATCAGGATGTTATGAATAGAAACTTCCTAAGGGGCAACGCTTTTCTATCTTTCAACGTTGGGAAGTTTTACAGTCATTTGCCTTCCAAACACTGACCATTTAAAATTAAATAAGCATCCCAATAAAATGACAAACTAGATTTGTTTTTGAACTAAATTCTAAAGCTCACCTGGAAAGATAAACACGCATCCTTAGAAAAATACTGCAAGAGTAATGCTGAAGATGAACTAGGCTTATCATTAAATATATTATAAAAGACATTAATTAAGGTAGTATGACGAGGTGGACAGATTGATAGAACAGAATAGAAAGACTAAGAATAGAATTAAATTTAAAGAAATTTAGCCTATGATAGAGGTGACTTTTTAAATCCTAAGGAAAAAGACTAGTCAAAAGCTGATGGGAAAACTGGGGAACCATCTGAAAACCTAAAGTTGGATTCTGACCTCATACTTCACATCCAACAAAATAAAGTACAGCCAGATGAATCAGAGGTACAAATATAAAGAAAAAAAGAAACCATAAAATACTAAAAGATGTTCTGAGAAAAATTCTTAAATGTTATCTTTTGCAATGGGAAAATCATTCTATGCATGACATGAAATCCAGAAGCCACAAAAGAAAACAGTCATGAATTTGACTACATAAAATCGATGTATTTCTGTACAGCATAAACAAAGGGAAAAGGTAAATGACAACCTGGGGAAAATATTTGCCACTTTTGCTACAGATAAAGGTCTATTTCTTTAATATATAGTGAGCGCCTACAAATCAAAAAGACCACCAGCTTAATAGAAAAATGGCAAAAATATGAAGAGTTTACAGAAAAAAATACAAATTGCTCCTAACACGTCTATACTAAAAATATGATTAGACTCATTTATGATATGGAAAATGCAAATGAAAACTATAATGAGATAGATTTTATCCTATCATATTGGCACAATTCAAGAAGTTTGATAACCTAGTGTGTTGGTAAGGGTGCGGAGAGAGGGGCACCTCACATATTGCTGGTGAGAATATAAATTGGTACACACTCCACAGAGGGAAAGTTGGCAATACCTATCAAGATTTCAAATGCCTGTATGCCAAATGGCCAATAATTCTTTTGTGTATTTATCCTACAAATAAAGTATTTATCCTATAAATAAAGTGTGAAGAATGCATTTACAGTAGCAAACTATGAGACATGACATCGGTGTCCTTAATAATTAATTATTAATTGGTTAAATATTTTATTCTTCATCTTTAAAATCTAATACCCTATGGCCATCAAAAAGATGGAAGCAGCTGCTGTCTGGGCACTGGAACAGGAAAATCTCAAAAATATATCAAGTGTGAAAAAGCATGGTCTGGAGCAGGATATACTTATGTTCATATATGTGCACATACATATATATACGTACACACATACATACACGTATATACATATATATGGGCAGAGAGTGTATATGCATACATATGTGCCGTATTAGAAAACAGCGTATAAGCAGTATGTATAAAAACAGTGTAAAAACCGACTGTATTTATGCTTTTCTATAGATTGTCTTTAGATGCATACATAAGAAGGTCTTTAGAGGTGGTGGCCCCGGAGGGAGGTGACTGGGGGACAGGAGTGTGAGGAAGGATCACTTTTCTCTAATACTTTTGTGCCTTTTGAATTCTGTTCACTGGATGTGTATAAAGTATTTAACAGTAAGATATTTAAAAATTTTATCATGAACCGATAAAGGAACTAGCAATCTTCGATCACGTGTGAGAATTATTAAATAACAAGTCATCTACCTGATTGTTAATAGTGAAAGAAGGTTTACAGATACAAGGATAAAGAAAAGAAATGCTTAGTTCATGAAGATCGAAATAATTTAGTGTTTCACCACCATAATTCAAGAATTATTTCAATACTTTAAAGTACGTGGCAATACTGTTATGTATACGTTATAACCCCCTCCCCCAGCCCACTCAGCCACCCACATCACAAATAAGGGCCGACTACCTCATTGATCCTAAACATTTCCTCTGAGAAGCGATCAATGTCCCCTGCCTGGCCATTAAATAGATTTTGAAAAACTCTTCAATCCGTATCAGTCTCATATCCTTATTTAGTTCCTCAAATTTGCCCTCAGCTGGGAATTGGGCAGGCAACTGTGGTTCTGTTGTGTTCACCACTCATTTGAAGGGCCCCATCCATCATCATTTCTAGGCCTTTTCTGATGCAATGTAGCTTGTTCTTTGTCTTTCTTAAAAACTGAATGGCTGTTAAATTATCCATTTATCTTCCTTCAGATTTTCTGTTCAGTTTCTCAGGCCCTCTCAGGGCTGTCTTTTCTACCTTGTTTGCTGACTTTTCATTCCATTTCCCCCGTTCTCCGAGGCATCTTGTTTCACCATGCTGTCCTTCAAAACAAACTCCCTGGTTCGATCTGCTTTCTGCTTGCTGGAAATTGACATCACTACTCGTGTAGACTTCCTTTTCAAATTTTGTCCCTTCAGGAGAGCCTTGAAAACTCTGAGATTATATGATCCAATTTTCCCCATAGATGGCAAGGTGTATTGGGACAAACCATCACTGAAGGTCGAAAGTCTTGGGTTGTAAACCAGCTTTGCCACTATTAAGTCGGGTCATGAGTGACCTTTCAGGTTTCCGCTTTCCCGACCTACAGATTATTTATAAGCTCACTTCTTGTCAAGAATCTTCGTATCACAACAGCATGTTGTCTCCGTGTATAGTGACCCACTGATGATGTGAAGTTTGTGGCACGTTAAGGCCTACACACACACACACACACAAACACACACACACACTCACACACTCAGGTGGCAGCAGGAGCCCAGATTTGGAAGCAGAAAGAATCTAAGCTCTGTCACCTAATAGCTGCGTCTTCTTGGGCAAGATATAGAAACTCTCCAGCCTCAGCTTTCACATCTGGAAAAGGGGGATAATAGTAGTACCTGGCTTGCTATCGCAAAGAGGATTATATCAGATAATGTTTGGAAAGTCAGACTGGTGCCTGGCACATAGTAAGTGCTCAGGAATGTTATTACAGACTTACAACATCTTAGTAAGCTAGGCAGTTTGACAGTTACTCAAATTTACAACACCGGCTACTGAAGCTTAGGGGCCATATTAATGATAGTAATAATGACAACTCACATGTATGTATGCATGTCCATGAGCCTCCTCTCCCTTGGTTCAGACTCTTGGAAAGGTTGTTATTAACTATCGTCATTTCCCTTTGCTCCAAGAAGAGAGTCACTTTGTAAGGCCAAAGACTTTTAAAACGTAGCAAAGTGGCGTTACTTTTAGTCCAACCTACAAGCTTGTGGTGATCACCATAAAAAGTCTAAGGAGTGGCTCCTGGGTGGCTCAGTTGGTTAAGCATCTGCCTTGGGCTCAGGTCATGATCCCAGGGTGTTGGGATGGAGTCCTGCATCGGGCTCCCTGCTCAGCGGGGAGTGTGCATCTCCCTCTGCCCCTCCCCCTGCTTGTGTTCCCTCTCTCTCTCTCTCCCTGTCAAATAAATAAATAAAATCTTAAAAAAAAAAAAAGTCCGAGGATAGCAAGATTTAGGTTTTATGAGTGTGGAGGGTGGATTCGAAAGGATGCTTATAAAAACACTCAGCCCCTACTGGCCTGTCTTAGGTCTCCTTTCTGTTTCCCTCTGTCTCATTCTTCTCTGTAGGTCTCTGTTGCTCTCTTTCTCCTTTCCTATTTAGTTTTTGGCCATTCAGAGCATCTGTGGCACTAAGATTATAGATGACATAGGAAGGCAAGGACTTGGAGAATTACTCTTCCTTTTCTGTTATTTCATGGTTCTGTGGTTTATCCCTCCCTTTGCTTGTAGGAGGCAGCGGCTGGTAGGCTGAAACTCCCTCCTATTCACCGGGGCGATTGTGAACAGCAAGTATAACCTCCCTGCTTTCTGAGCCGTGAAATAAAGACAGAACTGCTAATGCCCGCCACAGGGCACCTCGGAATGGTGGGTTATTTCAGGGCACGCGGAAAGCACAAGGTGTGGAGGGGACGCCAGAGCTTCCTAGCGGCACCGCATCCCACTCCTCCCGGTTCCCCGTTTCTGCGCCCCCCGCCCCACCGCAGGCTGTGCTGCCGAGACCGTCCCGTGGGGTCTCCCTGGAGGTCGGTGGCATAGTGTGTGCGGGGCATTGCAGCTGGGCAACAGAGATGATGAATGCAAATAAGTGTAATGTGCTAGTAAAGGAAAATGCAAAGGGGCCCTGAGGCTGCGGTCTCTACCTGCTGGGAGCAAACTGAGCTTTTACCTGGAGCCTGTCATCTGAGCAGATTCCTCAAGTAAGAGTAGGATTTGCTGGGGGAGAAGAAGGAGAGGTAGGGCGGGCAGTGCGAGCCATGTGCAAAGGCACGGTGTGCGAGCGTGCACGCGCGCGTGTGTGTATGTGTCACGTCGGTGGAGTAGCAGTTTGGGAAATGGCAGGTGACCAGTTACCTCAAGAGCAGAGGAGACGGAGCAAGGAGGGAGAGAAGGTGAGCAGAGGAAGGTCAGACCCCAGCTTAGACTTTTCCCTCCAGTAACGGGGAGGGAGGGTCTGAAGGACCCACGGTCAAATTTGTTTTCGGAAGATAACTCCCGTGTTGCTTTGGCGGATGGGACTGAGGCTGTGAAACTCGCCAGGGGCTGCTGAGCGTGACAAGGTCTGAGTGGGGACAGAGGACCCAGAGGAAGGAGAAAAATCATGATGTGGCAACGAGAAAATAAAACCGGCACCTGGTCTTGTTTTATAACGTGTTTCTGGGCTTATTGATGATATCAGGTTTTTTAAAGTTGTCTTTTGTTTTTTGTATTTACTGTATCCTCTGAATTCCATTTTCCCTTCGTTGTTTTTGATTTGCTTCCACTCCTTCGTAGTGGAGGCTCTCCTGAAACAGCCTGTGGCCCTTCTCCGTTTGCACAGTTCAAGTGCAAGGCACCCAAGACAGCTCCCAGGCAGTGTGGCCGTGGGAGAAGGGCAGAAGCTGTCCCCGGCTGCGCGCGGCCGCTGGGGGGCATCCTGCGGGGAGCTGACTCTCACTGAGAGCGTCCCAAGGGCAAGTACGTGCGGATCCTTTCTCTGAGGCCACTTTTCTGCTCCTGGGGATGTCTGGCTGTTGGCATCCTGGGTGCAGGGTAGGAGGGCACCTGGGGGTCCAGCCAGTCATTCCACAGACTTAATTTGAGCCCCGAATTCTCCCGATGAGTGCTCTGCGGGAAGAGCTCCCTGGTCTCCTGGCTTGGCAGCAGTGACAGAGGTGGTTTACCTTGGCCGTGTGCGTAGTGAGAATCCACTTACCGGCTTCTAACCTTTCTGCTTATTTCCAGGCTTATGCTGCCACCTCGTTGTTGTGGATCAAATTGTGCCCCCCCCCCCCCCGCCCCGCCAAGATATGCTGAAGTCCTCACCCTGGTACCTGGGATGTGAGCTTATTTGGAAATAGGGTCTTCGCAGATGTAATCAGGTTAAGATGAAGTCATATTGGATTGGATGAGCCCTAAATCCAATGGCTGGTATCCTTATAAGAAGGCCATGGGAAGACACAGGGACACACAGACACGGGGGGAGAATGTCACATGAAGACAGAGGCAGAAAGTGGAGTGATGCATCCAGAAGCCAAGTAATACCAAGGATTTCTGGTAACCACCAGAAGCTAAGAGAAAGGCATGGAACAGGTTCTCTCTCAGAACCTCCAGAAGGTATCAACCCTGCCACACCTTGATTTTGGACATCTAGCCTCCAGAACTGTGAGACAATAGATTTCTGTTGTTGTAAGCCACCCAGTTTGCTGTACTTTGTGAGAGAGCCCTAGAAAACTAATATACCCCCTCTTGGGGGTACTTGGCTCCTCTGAGTCCTGAGCCTCTCAGGAGTTCCTTCTGAAAGACAGATCATCAGCTCACTTCCGTCTGCAGACGTTCTGGGATGTTAGTTCCTTGCCAACTTTTAATATTTGAGGAGATCTTATGTCCTCTCACATTCTGTTGTCCTTGAGAGTTTGTTGTTGTTGTTTTTAAAGAAATACAACTTCATTATTTTGAATCACGCTTAGTAGTTTTAAATAAGTCAATAAAATAAAAGGTGCTCATTTCAGAATTACCTCTTTTAGCAAAAAGTAAAAGAATGTAGGTAATGACTGAATAAATTATGACAAGTCAACTGATTGGAATACCGGGCTGCTGTTTCAAAGGATGCATGAAAGTTATGATAGGAATGTGGATACGTGTTAGGACGTTATGTTACGTGACCAAAGCAGAATACACTAGTGTCTCTGGGTAAATTCGTGTTTATGTGTGGACAGTAGCATAAAGGGGCACCACAGGAAGAAGAGAATGTGAGGTCCTTACTTCTCCTAACAACCTGCTCTTAACGATGCAAGTATTCTGGAAGGCAATATGTTTCCTCTACTGTGTTCCTTATTTCCTTCCGAGTCTTCGCTAGTGGAATCCTTAACATCCTTACTTATACTAACAGTCTGTTCAAGGAAGTCTAGGTTTTTTTTCTATCATGTTCCTCAAAAATTTTTCACCCTCTTTTCAATACCCAAGAAAGTTTATACCTTTTAAAAAATTCCTTTATTATTATATTAATGGAAGTCTCAGAAGGATGAGGAGATAAACTAGTGAGGCCAGCCTGCCATCTTTTATTGACAATGTCAACCCACTTTGCAAGTGAAAGTGTTAGGTCAAGAACAGCTTAACATAATGTATTTCTGAGAGAATTTTCTATAGTAACCAGCCAAACAGAATCCATTAGCCCATTTGGCCTTCTAGGAATTGCTCTCCCCGGAATCTCTACTCTGGTCCCTGTATCCTCCCCTCTGAAGGATTCAGGGTTTTATCTTATAAATGGGAGGTTTACAAAGGTAGAGCACTACTGGTCAGAATGGAATCACTTTTTACTTCCTCAGGGCAATATAGTGAGAAAAAGCAGCAGATGAAGACAGAGAGGACTTGGATTTGAACTTCTGGCTCTATTCTGTATTAACTGCTTCACTTGAATTAAGTCCATTAGCTTCTGTAGGTTTCGCTTTCCTCATATGTTAAACTTAGACCGTTAGACATTATAGGATCCAGAATGAAGTATTTTCTTCTTTCACAATTAGAGTCAAATTAAACTGTGTCTGTAAACGCAGTCAGTATTCAATAAATGTCTGCTTTCTTAAACAATGTGCATAAGGATACCCCATGTCTGTCAGGACTCTAATACTGAACTTCTTTTCCAAGTGCTCAGGCTGATAGAAGTCTTTTTTTTTTTTTAAGATTTTATTTATTTATTTGACAGAGAGAGCGAGAGAGGGAACACAAGCAGGGGGGACAGCAGAGGGAGAGGGAGAAGCAGGCTCCCTGCCAAGCAGGGAGCCCGATGCGGGGCTCCATCCCAGGACCCTGGGATCACGACCTGAGCCGAAGGCAAATGCTTAACCATCTGAGCCACCCAGGCGCCCCTCTGATAGAAGTCTTTAACTTCGTTTTAGATCCTGGCTAACAAAGTCAACTGTTGGGCTGCCATATTGTTTGGTGCATGAGGTTGAGAGCCTGGCTCTCTCTGGTCACATGGCCATCTAGCATCTGCTTGCTAGATGAGGCGATGTGTCTTGAGTGATTTATTTCATATTTTTATGGCTGCAGCTCAGATAATTAAATATAAGAATTGTGATGGCTAGGCATCCAGATAGTGCCTCCTTGAATTCTCTCAGGAAACATTTCGAGTAGTACAGAAGAGTCTGTTTGGCAATAGCATAATAAGAATGCTTTATGTTGGGGCGCCTGGGTGGCTCAGTCGTTAAGCGTCTGCCTTCGGCTCAGGTCATGATCTCGGGTCCTGGGATCGAGCCCTGCATCGGGCTCCCTGCTCGGCGGGAAGCCTGCTTCTCCCTCTCCCACTCCCCCTGCTTGTGTTCCCTCTCTCACTGTGTCTCTCTGTCAAATAAATAAATAAAATCTTAAAAAAAAAAAGAATGCTTTATGTTTATCTCATGCGTCACTTCCCACGAGCTCAAGCAACGCTGACCTTCTAAATGCACATTAAATTGCAGAAATTTCGGAGAGGCACTTACAGTGCTAAAAACAATCTTTAAAAGAGGCCTTGATTCATTTCCTGGTGGAAAAATGCAATTTTCCTTCTCTCTCTCTCTCTTCTGCCTTCCTGCTCTTCCTCTCTCTTTTCCTCTTTTTCTGAAGAGATTCAAAGAAGATAGAGCCATGAAAAAGAGGTAAATCAGCTTTTAAAATACGCTTTCTAGAGGCGCTGGGAAGCAACGTACGACAACATTCCAGGCCTTCTATGGACTTCAGTTAAGTCAGTTTTAGCTTCATGATTCTCAAGCAGAAACACTTTCAAAAAGAGTTATTTATGCTGGTCAGCCTGATAAGGAAAAGTAGATCTTATCTTAAATTCTACCTTCAAAAGCCTTATGAGGGAATATATTATCTTTTTTTTTTTAACCAGATTCCAGCATTTTAATATGGATTCAGCATGGCAGTTTTGAACTCATAAAATGCACACGAATAAGAATAGATTAAGTGCTACTGTATAAAGAACAGTTTTTTTCTTTTAAGAGTTGCATGGAATGAGACAAATTAAAGTCCATTTTATTCACGAGAAAATGTACACAGAGCTGGTTGCTTTATCCAGTCAAACTCATTTTTGGAGGTGGCAAATTCTCTCTAAAATCAAACATCCTGGCACATCAGGTATTCAGGAGGAACTCCGAGATGTAGCCAAGGGTGTGAGATGCCTTCACCTGACACATACCATGCTCGAGGCAGGCAGTGATGTGAACTTGAACTTGAACTAACAGCTGCTCTGTTAGTAAGCCCTGTCTGCCGTTCAGCACTTCCCTCTACACAGCACATGATTACCTGATGCTTGCAGTAGTGGTAACTGTTAGGAAATGTAGGATCTGAAAAGTCTTCTAAGTCAAAGAAAGATTACATTTTAATCATAACAAATTTAGCATGTTTTATTGTGTTATAATTTGCATATGATTCAATATATGTTGAAATCACATGTATACAATGCACAACATAAGTTCTTGAAATCCATATATATATGCTCTCTATTAACACGAATATTAAAATAACTAGAAGACCATATTTTCTGCCAATGCTGGATAAAAGAAAATTTCACGTATTTCCTAGTTGAAAAAGTCAAAGCCCTGAAAAATTCATGGCTATAAACTGGCCTTTTTATATTAGAATTAAGGGCCAATTCAACCATGATGAGGACTAAACCACTTTCTAAAAAGATATCATAGGCCATATACTTCAGATTATGGGCAGGAATAGAAGAGTGCACACTCTGATGAAAGGTTTTATATATTTACAGATGATAATTTAACGTGACGTTATAAACCCTACTTCACATGTTCCGCTGCTTGTAATTAATTCTGTGGTGCTGCATCCATCATACATTCCTCCGTTTCTTCATTCATTTGTTCCACAAACGTTCACTGAGCGGTTCGAACGTGCTAGGCCCTGTGCTGGGTACCAGGAATATGATGGTCCCCAGAAACTAGTCTCCTGGGGAAGGGAGCCAGCCAGCCAACCACTCACAATACAGTGTTCTGTGTGGTTCTGATGAGACAGACGGAGTGCCATAGAAATATCGAGGGGGAGTAAAGATTTTCCAGGAGAAAGGAGCGGGAGGGAGCACAGAAAAGGCAAGGGAAGAGGGACAAAAGGGCTGGGAGTCCTGTGCTTTGGGACAAAGGGTGCCTGGCTCAGGAAGTAGGTAGGGCGCCAGCAGAGGAAGCCAAGAGGCAGGGGGCCTCAGAAAAGGTGGCCCTGAAACTCCAAAGTGAGGGATCCAGAAGGGATCTTACAGATGGTGGCAGTCACCCAAGGTTTTTAAGCAGGGGCGCCATGATCCAGTTTTTTTAAAGGAAGATCACTGGCAAAAGTTTGGAGGACAGGCCGTTGCAGAGGGGCATTTTTGAAACTACCTAAAACTGGCACTTTCAAATGTTCACATTTCTCTGCCATTCGTAGCTGACTGATTGGACATGGAAAATTTTGAAGTAAACAGGTTTTACTATCAGCACTCAGCTTTAGGTATAATATATGTGACAAGGACAATATTTGGAAAATATTAAACCCATGTGTTTTTGTTCTGCTTGATTCGTCCCGCCTGTGGCTCTGCACCCATTAACTCAGTAGGCTCCCCTCCTGCAGGCAAATGGTGGTTCCCCTCAGGAACAGCAAGCTGTCATCATTCAGCGTTGAGAGACTATAACCCTGAAAGCCAGCTTTGTGTGGTGAGAGAGGAGGTGTTGAAATCCCAGAATTCTCCTTTACCTGTTAAGAACCAAATCTGGCTAAGTCAGATCATCCAGTCTGACCACAAAGCTCTCGTGCAGACAGCACAGGGGAGACCATATAAGGGTAGTTCCCATCAGACAAGAAAAAAGAAGTGAAAAAACTTTCCACTGTGGGGGCCAGAGATGAGGGCAGGGGCAGGGGAGGGGGAAAGAGAGAGGAGAGAAAGAGGGGTTGGTGGTGAGAAAGGGAAAATGAGAAGTGAGTGTCTTGGCTCCCTGTTTCTTGGGGGACAAAGCCTGGGGGTGGGTCACGGGAGAGCTTGTCTCTTGAATCTCAGGGCTTAATTCAGGAAAATGACAGAATTTTCCCAGAACAAGTTGGCATTGCCCTCCGACAGCTTACTAGAAAGGACAGAGGAAGTTGTGTGGACCGCAGGGTGAGGAGAAAGGAGCTGGGAGTTCATGGGTGGCCCATAGGAGCTGAGCACTGGACAAGAGAAGCACCTGACGAGATCACAAGGATAGGTGAGCTTCCCTGGCCCCAGATGGCAGCTGGGGAGAAGAAATAGCTCCGGTTGGGAACTATTCCCATTTCAGTCCCTCCCAAAGACCTGTTTTAACCAGAAAAAATTATGATATTTTCATTGTCAAGTTTAAGTACCAGTCCCTGACTTCCTCCCCTCCCCCGCCCATCACTAGGAAAAGGTGGAGCCAGATGGATAAATTAGAGACTGTAGGAAGCTATTTCTCTCTCTTTCTCTTTCTTTCTTGAGTTTTTTGAATTACACATGCTGTCATTCCTTGTAAACACAAGCAAGAAATTAGCCCCAACTATTTCTTCCTCTCATCTACAAGAATACTAAATATTGTAGAGAAAACATTTATAGAAAACTGATTTGGGTGGTGTCCTTTTTTTAAAAAGTATTTGATGAAATCATTCTTCTCTGTATCCACATTCTATTCCTTGTAGATTTTTAAGAGGAGATGATATTACATTCTAACTAGTCACTCCATAGCTCATTACTTTTTTTTTTTTTAAGATTTTATTTATTTATTTGAGAGAGAGAGAGCACATGAGAAGGGGGAGGGTCAGAGGGAGAAGCAGACTCCCCGCCAAGCAGGGAGCCCGATGCGGGGCTTGATCCAGGGACTCCAGGATCATGACCTGAGCCGAAGGCAGTCGCTTAACCAGCTGAGCCACCCAGGCGCCCAACTTATTCTTTTTTAAAAAATTAGACACAAGGCATGAGCCATCTGGGGAATATTAAATTGTTTTAAAGAACTTTTTAAAAAGTCCAGAAAAAATGTCTTAGCACTTTACATCCTCTTTTCCAATTTATCAATTCTAATTCCCAGTCTTGACAATTTTAATTATATTTTAAAGATTCTTTTCTCCTTTCTTTCAGAGAGCTTATTAATAATTGCATCAAGTGAATGTATTTTCCAAAACAATGATTACAACTGAAGGCAGAAAAAAAGTCAAAAGCTACTGTAATCAGAACATCAGAGGGTCTTCCTGTTGCAGGAACCCCATGGCATTTTTATAAAGAGGCAATACTCTTGCAGAATTTTTCTGCAGGAAAATGGAGATGGAGACAGGGAATTATTCTGGCTAGATCCTGTCCAGGTCAAGCCCTTCGGCAATATCTGTGAAAAAAGCCACCCTCAAATCAAGAACCTGTTTGGGATGGGCTGAAAATCTGATTATGTTCATAATAAAAATTAAATCCCTCGACCCTTAACAACAGAAGATTTATAACGCCTCTGTGCATCATTGAAATTCTAGGTACATTGAGGTTTGATTAAGTCGCTTAAGTCGCGAACGAAAACAAAGGGCAGAAACGTCGCTTGCTATTGCAAAGAGAGGCTCAGTGTGACGCTGCCACATCAGGTTTTCTGTTTATCCCTAAGGCTGGTGCAGCAATGACTTCAAAGTTTGATGGTGTCTTTTTTTTTTCTTTTTCTTCTTTCTTTCTATTTTTTCTCCCTCTGAAGATGTTGAGCAGCAGGCTAATGGATCCCCAGCAGGGTGCAAAGACAGCGGAAAGCTCAGGAATCAGATGTCAATGTGTTCCTTCAAGATACCCTGCTAGGACAGAGCTAACTAACCAGGCTTTAGTCTTCTCTTGGGGCACACGCTCTGATGCTTCCCTGCCCACTCTTGACTTCCTATATGCTTCCTGATTAAAACGCTGTCACAGATAAATCATGACTCTGCCTGTTAGGACCATTTTCTACTTTCTTTAACGAAAAGCTTGGAGCCATCAGATTAAAAAGATGAGCAAGTTCTGGAGAATTATATACTCACATGTAAATATATGTATACAAGTGTGTCATATCTCCCAACTCTATAACTAGTCATGGATCTGGGAGTGTTCTCTGCACACTTCCTCCCTATGCACTGCTTTGTTTATATATTTTTATATACTTCCGGTCAGTCACTTCCAGTCAATCACTGGATTACTTAGGTAACTTCCTAATGAATAGATTTTAGGAGGATTGGAGGAGTTAGCCTGGTTTTCCTTCAACATAGGCACTAATTGATTGGAAATTGAAGTTGTCTCAGAGATGAGTTTCAATTTTAAATGCAGCAGGCATCCAAAATGTAGTTTGTGGGAGTTCCCACCTAGGCACATAAATGAGTAGCCCTTCAGGCGCCTGAGACTAGTGATAATCTGCCCTTGGCTCAGAGGGACATAACTCAGCAAACTGGAGTGAACAAGGAAAGTGCTTGATTTATTTTCATATTTGACAAGCACAACATTTCCAAAACCATGAAGTGAAACCAATTTACCCAGTGAAAGTCAAGGAAGTCAAAAAGCAACCTACGGAATGGGAGAAGATATTTGCAAATGTCTTATCAGATAAAGGGCTAGTATCTAAAATCTATAAAGAACTTATCAAACTCAACACCCAAAAAACAAAAAAACATAAACAGACATTTCTCCAAAGAAGACATACAAATGGGCAACAGACACATGAAAAAATGTTCAACATTGCTTGGCATCAGGGAAATACAAATCAAAACCACAATGAGATACCTCCTCACACCAGTCAGAATGGCTAAAATTAACAACTCAGGAAATGACAGATGTTGGCGAGGATGCAGAGAAAGAGGAACCCTCTTGCACTTTGGTGGGAATGCAAGCTGGTGCAGCCACTCTGGAAAACAGTGCGGAGGTTCCTCAAAAGTTAAAAATAGAGCTACGCTAGGATGCAGAAATTGCACTACTAGGGATTTATCCAAAGGATACAAACATAGTGGTTCAAAGGGGCACCTGCACCCCAACGTTATAAAGCAGCAATGTCTATAACAGCCAAAATACGGAAAGAGCCCAGATGTCTACAATGGAATATTAGCCATCAAAAAGAACAAAATCTTGCCACTTGCAACGATGTGGATGGAACTAGAGGGTATTATGCTAAGCGAAATAAGTCAGAGAAAGACAAATACTATATGATTTCACTCATGTGTGGAATTTAAGAAACAAAACAGATGAAAGTAGGGGAAGGGAAGGAAAAATAAAATAAGACAAACACAGAGAGGGAGGCAAACCATAGAGACCCTTAACTCTAGGAAACAAACTGAGGGTTGCTGGAGGGGAGGGGGGATGGGGTAAGTGGGTGATGGGCATACTTGTTGTAATGAGCACTGGGTGTTGTAAGCAACTGATGAATCACTAAATTCTACTTCTGAAACTAATAATACAGTATATGTTAATTAAATTGAATTTAAATAAAAAAATAAAAGGAAAAAGCTGTCCTAAAACCATATTTGTATCTACTGCTCATCTGCACCTCCACCCCTGCTTCCAAATTCTGTCTGTATTCTGCCATTCAGTCCTCCGCCCCAGTGCTTCGGTTAGCTTCCACCCTCGCTGGAGGGCATCTCTCCACACTGCTCCCCCCACAGGGATTCCAGCTCTCTCCACATCTGTTTGTCTCAGGTGCCACACGAGGTTTCTTGCCACTCAAACTGCTCCACCTTGGGGTCAGGGCCCTGGCCATGAAAAGGAACATTCTCTGTCTCATATGTACTATTCTGTATCCTTTTGTCCTATGCCCAGACTGACCTAGCAAGGCCACCCTGGATTCCTATGCTCTAGAATTCAGATCAATCCCTTTTTGGGATGCCTGCCACCTGCATACTTTCCCATTTGCTTTCTATCCTCTCAGACTCTTCATTATTGCATGTTCATGTTCAAAACCCCAAACTGGCATTTCAGCAACGACCTGAGTTCCTGCAGACATTTGCCTCAATGACTAATGTCACATCAATGGCGTTCCTTGCTTGGTGAGTTGTTTCATCAAGGTTTTGTATCTTCGCACTAATGGTGATTCCTGCCCACTGACGCATTCCATTTCACTTCGGGAGCGTGACAGTTAATGTCAGCTTACCCAGTTAAATAACGGTCAACCCCCAGGCCTTGAGCGCTGGGTATTGAGATAGAACTGCGTGAGATGCAACTGCGTGAGATGGAACAAAAGAGGGACTCTCAGAGAGGATACTTAAAATTGCTCAACAAAGTTTCAGTTTGAGGGCTTTTTGAAATATTGGTTTCAAAGACTTATAAAGAATTTACAAATAAAATCTGTTATTTTTATTTATTCACTTATTTGTTTATTATTTTTAAAAGAGAGAGCAAGCAGGGGGAGGGGAGGGAGGAGGGACAGAGGGAATGGGAGAGAGAGAATCTCAAGCAGACACCCTGCTGAGCGCGGAGCCCAGCATGGGACTTAATCTCACAACCTTGAGACCATGACCTGAGCCAAAATCAAGAGTCGGATGCTCAACCGACTGGGCCACCCAGGTGCCCCTCTGTGTTATTTTAAAAATAAGTGATGATAAGACATTCAAAAATGAGCATGATTTTCATGCTTTGTTAACTAAGAAGACATAACAGCAGAAATGAACATGAACTTTTATAAACAACTCCTCCACATTCCTCTTTACAATGCTAAGATTCTCTCAATAGTTTAATAAAAAAAGATTGTGGAAGAAATATCCAGCAGAGGTGGAACGGGTGGTAGAAAGGCCACTACACCAAAACCGAAACCACAGATATATGGGACACAACTCTAGCTTGGTGGGAGTGTCGCTTAAAATTTCTGTATGTTAATTTTCTGTGGATAAAAATAGCAGGTGTATCTAACCTCACAGATAGGTAGTAAAGTAAAACAGATGTGGAAAATCAGGAATGAGAGATAATGTGATTTGGTAATATTACTCCCTAAATTCTGGAAAGTGCTATTTTCAGTTTAAATTCAAGCAGCTTCCTTTTTAACCTGAAGATTTCAAAGTATTTAATAAGAAATATAAAATAAGCTCAAATAATTGTGAATCAGTACCAAAACAATGAAATTAGCATGAAAATGCACATGAGAATCCTTTCCAGCATTTACTATAACTAATCACATAGGAAGGATGTGTGGACTTTGGGTCCATTCCAAAGTAGCTTTGCAAACTAATACCAAAAATGTATCAGCCCTGCAATTACAAGTCTTCATCCTCCTAAGCTTTACCCACAGTAAAAGGAATTTATTCATGGCAAGAATTCATCCCATTTATTGCATAACTGTGCACAGGAAACTGAATAAATTATAAATAATTCAACATGGGTAGTCAAGGTGAATTTAGCAAAGCAAGATATATCTGACCCAACAGCTGTAGGCTTTACACCTGGGGCCCCAGCACATGCAGAGATACCAGAGAAGCAAGGATGGGAGGAGCGGACAGGAAGAAAAGGGAGTTAAGGGTCCTCTTATAATAAAGTACACATCACTCCTGATTTTTTTGCCCAATCTTTCATTATTAAACAAAAGAACATTATGTGCTATTATAACTAAAATAATCTACCTTAGATTATTTTAAAGCTTTGTCTCATTTTTATGCTATCCTACATTTAATGGCTAACATAAAACAAAGAAATGAATTTATTTTTGGTGTTTATAGTCACTGAAAAGTTACATTTCCATCTTCAAGACAATATTCTAGAATTTTTTTTTTTTTAGAGTAATGTGACAAGGCTCAGCAGCTCCTAAAAGTGCTGAAAACAAAGTGGTAGATAAGCCTGAAACTTGATGGTTGTGAAGTCCTTAAAAAACAATACTGTGTTTTTAATGGAGTTACACAGAGTGAGAAACTAAAGCGATTTTGCTTTCCCTGAGTGTGTTTCTCAGTCTGAAGTTAGAAAAGCAGCTCAGTCTGATTGAGCTGGGTAGGGGGTAAAGAACTCGCCAGGTTTTACACATGAAAGCAAATGCTTAGTAGAATTAAAAGCCAATGTACACTAAACTGTTAGTGTTAACCGATGCCAACCCTAAGCTGTACTCAAAAAGTGGAGCGTGCACGTTCAAAGCTGATGACACTCATCTGCTTGCCAGGAGCAGGGTCCCGAACACCAGGCAGCACAGCCAGAAACCATAGTGCATCTTGCTCAGAATGCAGTGGTCAGCATTTGTCACATGCATCTCAGAGAGAGGCAGAGTTTTAAGATGGAAGGTTCTCTGAAAACCCTGTGGCCCAGACCATGGGGCCAGGACAGAAAACCATGTTTCATGGTTTCATGGAACTCTTGTGTCTCACGTGATATTCATAGAAGTAAAAGAAGAATTGTTTAAAAAAAAAAAGTGAAAAAGATTCCCACAGTCAGATGTTAAAGAAATTTGGAATGAATCAAGGTTAAAAGTGTTTCTTTCCCGAAGGACTCTCTGAGCTTTCAGGTTCCCTCATTGTCGGGCCCGAGAGCTCTCTTTGAAGAGATATCTATTAGGCTATGGCTGGATACTTGTGTTTCCTGGGGCACAGCTTGGGAAATACTGAGATAAAATATGATTAACCCTGGTTTAGAGATGAGGGCATCAAGGCCCATGGACATTATGTCCTAGAAGGACAACTCAGGTCTCCGGCCTCCTAGCATCAACTTTTCCTAGGAGACAGTCAGAAATCTGAGAAGAGACTGCAACCAGAGTTCTTAGCAATGCCCATACCCTGGAAGGGTATCGGAAGGCTAGACCTTCTGAAAGTACATATGCTCTTCTTTCTTGGCTCAGTTGGGACACGCAGACCCTCCCAAATCATGATTACCTGATACAAAGGCATGCAGATGCTATCAATCCACTCCAGTTGCAACCGAGGCAGTTCATCTTTCCGGTTCCGATCAAAAATAGCCTAGAATGGGGGAACAGAATTTGCTTTATTACGCTGGAGTATTTTACAGGTGCTTTGTCAAACACTTTGCCACAATGATCCAATTTTTACCAACTGAACACTTCACAAATCACAATCAATCTTTACATGTACTTTCTTTTCCTTTATCTATGATGAGAAATAAAGTATTTTCACCTTTTCTTATGAGATTTGTAAGCAAATTTATTTGAACTTTATAGCACGCAACTCCTTGGAGCCAAAATCTGCCTTCAGATACAGGTAATGGCCACTAAATCAAGTCATCAGGTCACTGGGAATTGGGTACAAGTCAAGGGGAAGGGGATATGTTTTATTGCCACAAAAATAATGCAGGCTTTTATTTTTATAGCGAAAGAAGGTGGGATAGATTAGAAAAGATCCTTAAAGCAGCTTCACCTTAAATAGAAACTATTTGTATTAATTTTTCAGGGTGGGGTGTTGGTTTGACAACTCTTGTGTGTTTTTCAATAAGGTTCTGTCATTAATAAAAATCCTAAGTTTTTATCTATCATGGGATGGATGATGTGGTAGGTACCCATTCCCTCCTCCTTCCCAGCCTTTAAACTTCATGATACTATAATGTTTAGAAAATTTAGGTATATTCTTCAAGAAAAAGAAGTGACATATGTCTGTTGGGCAGACATGAAAAGGGAGCCAATCAGCTGGACTTGGGGCGCACATGGATTCTTGAACAAACACAGCCGGTTCTACTCCATTAAGCATGTCCCTCTCTCTGCTATCAGCGAGTAACGTCAGGGTCTACGAAGCGACCTTCCCCTGCATTACTGTCTTAAAGTAGGTTTGGTCTTTCCTCTACAGAGATAACATGTGGCATCCACATCATTTTGGCATTCACATGGGTCATGAGGGCAGATCCAAGGCATTCCCTTGGTCTGGAGATGCTGAAAAAGCCAGCATCCTTCAGACTCATGAATGAGGGTGGGAGTGGGTAGGACAGAAATCACGAGCTGCTGCCAAAGCTCACAAGAAGACAGAAGGGCACTGCCGAGGGAAATCTCTCCGAATCAGGGAGAAGGTCACTGACTCCCACAGACTCTGTTCATCCTTGTCTTACAACGTGAAATGTGAAATACCAGGAAAGGGGACTAGGGTCTGGAGAAGACTGACGTGTGCCGGAGGAAGGAAGGAATGGATCTTGTGAACTGCAGGAGTCTTTGTCTGAAATGTTCCTTTAAAAATATTATTCTGTTATCTACTCTTGAGCTCTCAGAGTTATCTGAGATTTTCTTATTTACTTAATTACTGTTTCTGGTGCATAGAACTTTTTGTTTGTTTTTGTTTTAGTTCAGTGGTTTTTGGTATATTCACAATTAGTTGTGCGACCATTACTACAGTCAATTTTAGAACATTTTTATCACCCCAACAGGAAATCCCATACCAATTAGCAGTCACTCCTCATCCTCCCCCAAATCCCTGGCCTTAGGTGACCACGTATCTATTTTCTGTTTGTATAGATTTGGCTATTCTGCACACTCATATAAATGAAATTGTATGATACGTGGTCTTTGTGACCGGCTTCTTTCACTGAGCATGATGTTTTCAAGGTTCCATACTGTAGCATTCATCAGCACTTCATTCCTCTTTATGGCCAAATGATACTCCATTGTATAGTTACACCACATTTTATTTATCCATTCCTCAGCTGATGGGCAGTTGGGTTATTTCCACTTTGTGGCTCTGATGAGTAATGCTGCTCTGAACCTTCATGTACAAGTTTCCACGTGGGTGTATGTTTTCATTTCTCTTGGGCATAGACCTAGAGGCAGAATTGCTGGGCCATGAGCCCAGTCTGACCTTTAATGTTTCCATGAATTGCCAAACTGTTTTCCAAAGCAGCTGCACCATTTTACATGCCTGCCAGCAGTGTATAAAGTTCCAATTTCTCCACATCCTCCTCAGCACTGGTCGTTGTCTGTCTTTTTAATTATAGCTAGTCCCCGTGAAGTGGTATCTCACTGCAGTTTTGGTTTGCGTTTCCTTGATGACTAATGATTTTGAGCATGTTTTCATGTGCTTGTTGGCCATCTCTATATATTCTTTGAAACACTATGTATTCAGATCCTTTGCCCTTTTTAAGAATTGGGTTGCCTTTCTAGTTGTTCATAGTTCTCTATATATTCTAGATGCCAGGCCCATATCATATATGATTTGCAAATCATTTCTCCCATCCTGTAGGCTGTCTTTTCATTTTCTTGACAGTGTCCTTTAAGATGCAAAGTGTTAAATTTTAATGAAGTCCAATTTATCTATTTTGTTTTTCTTGTGCTTTTGTGTCTCTTGTGCTTTTGGTGTCATATCTAAGACATCATTGCCAGATCCAATCCAGAAGATTTACACCTTGTTTTCTTCTAGGAGTTTTATATAGTTTTAGTCCTTACATATAGGTCTATGATCCACTTTGAGGTTATTCTGAGGTTTGGTGAGAGGTAGGGGGTCTAACTTGACTCATTTGCAGTGGATATCCTACTGTCCCTGCACTATTTGAAAAGACTACTTTCCTCCCCACTGAACTGTCTCAGCGTCCTTTTGAAAATCAGTTGACCATAACTGTCAGAGTTTATTTGCAGACTAGTCATTCTCAAAAAATGTTTTTGAGTGGAAATGTGAGATAGCACACTGTCCTGTGTTTTCCTTTTACAGCATTTTGCATCTTGTAATTGACTATGAGTGATTATTTATTTATTTACTTTTAAAGATTTTACTCATTTATTTGAGAGAGAGAGAGCATGCGTGAGAGAGCAAGCACAAGTTGGGGAGGGGAGCGCAGAAGGAGAGGGAGAAGCAGACTCCCCGTTGGGCAGGGAGCCCGATGCAGGACTTGATCTCAGGACCCCAGGATCACGACCTGAGCCGAAGGCAGATGCTTAACTGACTGAGCCACCCAGGCGCCCTGAGTGATTATTTATTTAATATCTATATTTCCCATCAGTTGACAAGCTTTGGGGAAGGGCAGGGAAGATGGCGCCTTGCTCATGGCTGGAAACACAGTGCCCAACTTCATGCTTGATACTTGGAGGTGCTCAAGCATGTTTTCTTAACTGACTCACTGCTTCCACTATTAACCCTTTGGTTACTCTAATGACCGTTAGGACCATGACACCTGATGGGGCTCCCAGACAATTTTCTTCCTGAATATCAAGGAATAACAGACACGGCTGGTGTCACCTGTGGGTGCATGCATTTCCAGACATCTCTGGAAAAGGACTAGTGAGAAATTGCCCTGCCACAGCAGCCAGGAGACTGTCATCAGCAATGTTAAGTAGCCTTTTGGGAGGCGAGAGTAGCATTTAGTGCTATGCTTCCACTGCCAAATCGATCTCGTTTGCGTCTTCAGAGAATGCCTTACCTGAGCCCACAGACAAAGGCGCCTTAGTGCTGGGTCACCGCCCCTGCCAGCTCACCAATGCTGGCAACTGACTCGTATTTCTTTTCATTCAATTAAATGACCTGCAGTATTGCTGCGTTATACACCCTTCAGAGGATGCCTCTGAAACAGTTCTTTTTAAGTGGAGGAAAGCTTTAATTTGAAAATAGATACGTAGCTGAGAGAAATGTGGGTTGTACGAGGTTTTACACATTAACAATGTACCCCAATCCAGTGTCTTTATTTTTATAGCCAAATCTGGTGACACCACCAAAAAAGAATAAAGGGAGGTTTTGGAAACAATATAAATAGATGTTGCTTTGGAAACTAGAATACTGGGTGAGTGTTCTAACTGATGTAGTCTTCTGACCTTTCATAGGTAAGCAACAAATTAGGAAGAGTCAACATTAGTAAGGCTGTGAGGTCTGACTTCAAGCAGGTAATGTTGTTTAACTAGGAGCTAGTTCTGCTGCCTTTCCTTGCTTTTAAATGTCAGCGAAGAAAGGCCTCTTAAAACTTGAAGATCTTATAAATACCCCCAAATGTTCAAAACTCAGTTGACTTGAATCCTCATAAACAGACATTCTTGACAACGGACATATTCCTTGAGCCGCACTGAATCTACTGAGCTGGGCCGGCTTTCCAACACTTTGAATCATTCCTTGAGTTGTTGGGTGATGTGTTTTTAGCTACCCTTCATTACGAATAAAGAGGCCACCCCCTCCTTGTGGGTGGTGACGGAGGTGTTTATGTCTTTTGTCTTGTTTGAGTAAAAACAGCATCATCCAGAGCCTGCAGTAAGTGTTTTCAAATAATAATCAAATGGATGAATCCAATAAAAATGGCATTTCAGTCAAAAGAACCTAGTTCCCCAAGTGAAACTTTTCATTTTGCAAACAAAGAAAAGAAACAGAGACTTGAAATGATTTGGGTTTACAATTTTGGAAAGTCTGGAATGGGAAAATAAAATCCAGAACATCCATTATTCACTGTGGCTGTCCATTCTAGCTGCTCAAGGCTGGACAGCTTGCATTTAAATTCGTCTGTATTTCTATTCCAAAGGAGCTACTGACCACTTAGGAAACGCCAGCACTGGGCTTTGAGCTACTCAAATGCCACCCTGCGTATCCTCCCTCGTGCCTAGTTGGCCCACCGTGGGAGCTCAGGAAATGCTTGTTAAGTAGCTCACCACTCTTAATCAGAAACCTGGGAATAAGAGTGTTTAGCATCTAAGTTTAATTAAAGTTTTAAACTTTCAGGAGTGTTTCCTTAAATCCAACTTTCAGTCTTTCCCACTTTCAAGTTGTGATTTGGAGATACTTTAGAAAATGTCATTCCAAAGGGTAAATGCGTCATAATAGAAGGACAAACTTACTGAAGGAGTGAGTTTGAGTTCTGATCTCTCCCGATCTCCTTGTTCAAAGAACTCACTGGTTACAAGTTCAGCCACCTGAAACATACACATATTTAATTTATGGTTATATGTGATCTATCATAAGACTCAGAAGTTATTTCTGCCTTCCATGTATGGTGATGATCTTCAACCCAGATAATCACTTAAAAAGCTTTTGAAGAATTACATTAACATTTTCTGTTTCAAGGTATTACGGACTTTAATCAATGAAACGGATTTCCTTTTAATCAGAGGAACTTGTGCAAGCTATTTTTAGATGCATGCTAGTAGATGATCTCGGAGAGTACAGATTCCATATTCAGGATGAGGCACTGGGTTGCCACCTTCAAAGTAGGAAATGCTCTTATTGCAGAAAAATGAAGCAAATAATGCCTAATAATATTTTTTGTCTTTATAATATGATTTACTTGCAATAATAATTTAGCCAACTTTTGGTTGTTTCTACATAGATTCTTCACTTTGTTGTATACTTTTATCTTAGCTTGGTTTCATTTGCCATCGCCCAAACTCTTTAACTGCTTCACCCTACCAATATTCGCATGCACTCTGGAGAGGATAACCCCAGGGCAACCTCTGCTTCTTACTGGAGCAATCAGCCAAGGGCAGGACTAACGCTAGAGTCACTGTTCATACCAGGTTTTCCTACAGTGTGTCATGATGCAGTTTGAAGAGTGCTGATTTGGTCTTCAAGCTGTCTTAATCGAGGTACTAAAAGTGTTAATTTTGGTAGGTTCCAGTTGGTACAAGCACAATGGAATTGGTGGTTCTACCCCAAATGGTAGAGATTTTTCCAAAGTAAGGACTTCTATTTTTCCACTTTTCATCTATTAGCATGGATGATCAGAAGTTGCTCATTGGTCATTGTTAAGCTGAAGAGAAGCTTCTCCAAGCCCTGTGCTTCTAATGATAGCTTATGGGAAGCATACTGATATAGCAGTAAGTGTTAAATGGGTATTTTCAACAACACTATAGTGTGCATCTAGGAAATCTCTGAGATGAACTAGCTGGATTTAGAAAATTTGGAAGAGCAGGAAAAAAAAGTCCCAGAAAACTTGATGGCAAGAAGATCTGGATCCCCAGACTAGTTTTTCCTCTATTCCAGGCTCTTATAAAGATGAGGTTCTAAGGTCTGGAAAAGGCTAGAATGGTTTAATTTTGGTCAAGTGGATAGAATCAAGATAGTTTACTTAAGTGTATCTCTCAAGAGATTCTGCCAACCATAAATCATAACCATTGATAAAACATAAAAACGTCTCTCTCCGTCTCTGTTTCTGTCTCTCTCTCTCTCTCTCTCACACACACACACACACACACACACAAACACCCCTTGAGAATAGCAAGTATGTAGCTCATTTATAAAGAAATAGAGTATCTAGTCAGTTCAGATTTTAAACATTTCTTTCTTTTTTTTTTTTAAAGATTTTATTTATTTATTTGACAGAGAGAGAGATAGCGAGAGCAGGAACACAAGCAGGGGGAGTGGGAGAGTGAGAAGCAGGCTTCCTGCCGAGCAGGGAGCCCGATGTGGGACTCGATCCCAGGACCCTGGGATCATGACCTGAGCCGAAGGCAGACGCTTAACGACTGAGCCACCCAGGCGCCCCAGATTTTAAACATTTCTAATAAGGAATATGGGTACCTTTTAAAAATTCAATAGCATAAAACTAGTTGGCGCTGGCTCAGTTTTTCTAGGGCCTGATTTCCTTCTCTCTCTCTCTAGTCTCTGCCACTACCTTTCCCATTAGCACTCCAGACCTTTCTCTCTGTCTCCGGCCTTCCTGTAAAAAAGAAATGGTCCCCTAAGGGCCTGGCCTCCTTTATTCAGCTCCCAGAACACTCCCTCAGATTGCTCTGAGGTGGGTCTTTTGCACTAAAGAATACAAATGTGCACATCAGGTCACCCCAAGGTAGGAGTCCTGCATAGGTCTATAGCCCCTGGAAAGCAAAGAAATTAAAACAAAATCCTGTCCTTTATCTTTCGAAAGTAGTCCTGGCTATCTCCCCTGTGCTTCTTTCACGGCTCAACTTGTATCACTGTTTCATTGGTACTTAAAAACCCAATCAGGAACATTAAGCGGCTCCTGATTGAATTTTTTATTAAAGAAGGAAATTGAGATGCTAATCAGGCCTTGGGGGATCACTGGGGAAACTCACATGCTTAGAGTCATGTGTGTGAGGAAGGAGGGTTGGAATAGTCACCAGTAAAAAAAACATTTTGCAAGGAAATGTTAAAAAAATCAACATCTAGGAAACTAGAAATATATTTATATTTTTAAAAGAAGTTTCCGTTGTTTTTGTCCAAATGTTTCTTAAAATCATAGAAGTGAGTATGTTTTTGAAAACATTTTAACCTATTCGGTTTGGAGACAAACACAAATGAGATCTCCAGTTTAGGGCTGTGACAAGATTTCTGATGGAAATGTTTGGAAAAACATGGTTTTGTGTTTTATTTTCCTGAACTCTTGGGTCTCTGCACTTATCAGCAGAACTTCACATCTTAAAAATAAAATATTATTTACATCAATGACCAAGAAGACCACCTTCAAGTGACCAATGGGCCTCCCAAGTTGGTTTAAAATATCAATGCAGGCACTCTTTTTCCTTCTAAGGACTTTCTCCTGTCCTTTTCCTGCTCCCAAGTGGGTTACTGCTCCTTTAGTTGTTGACATGCATTTCACTGGGGGTTCTGAAAGGTCTGGCACATCATACCTCATCATCTCACTCTCTTTCCAATCTTCTCTATTTTTCCCCTGGTCCCCTGAACTTTCTCCCACTCTCCACTCCTCCACTTCTTTCCATCCCAATCAGAGTGGCCACCTCTGTTACTATACCTTTCCCCAATACCTGGAAGATTCCTACCTCTTCTCTGTTCCCCAACTTCACTGTAGGGGAGCCTTCCCACACTGGGGCAGTGAAGAGTGGGCAGAGATGTAGAAATAAGCTACTCAACTGTGCAAATTCTTCCCACTTACCCTGCTTTATGTAACTTCAAATGTGTCACACTAAAATGAAAGCCAAGGCTCAGTTGGAGGAGAGCTATTTATTGGAGGAGAACTTTGTAGGAAAACTGCCCAATCTACACTGGACTGTGACAGGAGCAAAGAAATAAGCTTTTCTTTGAGTTAAGCAGAGAAATTTGAGAATATATTTGTTACTGCAGCAAAGCCTACCCTAGTTTTGACTAACACAAAAATTAGTATGGAATTGAGGTGCTGCTGTTGAAAGACAAAGAAAGAAAAAAAGGAAGACAAATAAGAAGACCCTAAAATATGTGGCATCAGCAAGGGGGCCAGGTATAAGACAGTGAAGAAATGTTGTTGGAGGCTGTAAGGATGATGGCCCATGTTACACAGTGGCAAAATATTTTGTACAATTCTCACTGAAATAAAACAAATAATGTATCTAATGAATTTACTGCCTTAGGGGAAGAGATTGGAAAACAAATGTTAGTAGCATGTGACGACTGCTATTGACTACGTTTTGCTACGTATTGTAAGACGTGAGCTCAGAAAAGGATTGGCAGGCTTATCATCAGAAATGAAAAGGAAGAGAGAGAGTCATAAATTCAGAGTCTTCATCTTCAGGGATGAAAGATGAAGCTGCTTTTTAATCCCAAACTATAAAAATAAAAATTGAGATATGTTTTGAATGACAAAGGCTGATCAAGACTCAGCCTTGCAGGGCACCTGGCTCGTTCAGTCGGTGGAGCATGTGACTCTTGATCTCAGGGTTGTGAGTTCAAGCCCCATGTTGGGTGGAGAGATTACTTAAAAATGAAATCTTAAAAACAACAACAACAACAACTCAGCCTTGAGACAAGAATCAAAGGTACGGCCAGTGCACTCACAGTTAAGAACTTTGAATGAAGTAGGTGGTACCCAGGATATCCCTTCCATTGTACGAAATGGCCCAGAAAAATGATTTTACTACATGGTTCTCTCACTGGCACCTGTTGGGCCCCAACTGCTAGGAACTGGGTCATGAAGGAGGAAGAAAGAAGTACATATGTTATTTTTCTTTGTTCTTGAAAGCAAGGAAGTGAAGAGATATAGCAGATCTAAGAAGTCCGTCTAGACTAGAACTGTGGATGTGCTTATTGGCAAATGGAAATGACTAGAATCAAAGACACAAGAAGCTGACTAAACGTGCAAGAGAGTTTGGTGCCAAAAACCCCATAAGACTGTGACTACTTAAAACCTAAAACAAACCTTGGGTCCTCAACTATTTTGGGTGGGAAACAGGTTGGAAAGCTGCCTGCCCTTTGGATATAGCCAAGGAGGACAATGGAAAAGGGATAGTTTCCCAGAATAGATCTAGCAGCCATGGATAATGATGGTTGGGGAGCATCTCGCAGAGAACCAGAGTCTACCACAGAATGGATGGCCTCACAGTGACTGCCCAGTGGGATTTTGGAATTACTGTGGCCCCCTAACTGCTAAATGTTGGCCATCTCTTTCCTTTCTGAATGGGAGCATTATAATGAGTATTTTGTGGTTTGGGTGTATGTCAGATGCTATGTTTGGGGTGTGTGTAGGTCTTTAATTTGCATCCAGACCTGATGTAGAGACTGGCATGAATCACCCAGAGATCTTGGACTTTGAGCTTGATACCATGACTAATGGGACGTTTGGGTCATTTCCCTTGGGGAAAGGCTGAGTATATTTTGCCTACAGGAAGGAGAGTGAATCACACTTCCGGTGATTAGAAGGGCAAACTGTGGTAGTCACATTTTCATTAACTATTTCTGGCTTTCCTACATTCTGGGCACACGAAAGAATTACACTTCCTGGTTGAGTGCGGTCTTGTGACAAGTTCTGGCCAATGAATTCTTGGGAAGAGGCATTTACTTGCCAGGACGAGGCAGGCTAGGGCTTCTGTCGGAATGATCCACATGGTAACTGCTCCTTCAGCCAGAGTCCAAAGTGAGGAACAGTACCAGCTGACCCTGGATGCACATGCTCATGAACAATACGTTGTTTTAAGCCACTGAGGCTGAAGGATAATAGCTCATTCTCCTGACCACTGGCATCATTTAAAAACGCCCACTGAGGGGCGCCTGGGTGGCTCAGTCGTTAAGTGTCTGCCTTCGGCTCAGCTCATGATCCCAGGGTCCTGGGATCAAGCCCTGCATCGGGCTCCCTGCTCAGCGGGAAGCCTGCTTCTCCCTCTCCCACTCCCCCTGCTTGTGTTCCCTCTCTCGCTGTCTCTCTCTCTCTATCAAATAAATAAATGAAATCTTAAAAAAAAATAAAAATGCCCACTGATGAATCCGGTTTGAGATAGTGTAAGGCGCTCTAAAGAGTGAAGGCTTTGGAGCCTAATCTGCTAGGATTTGAATACCGAGCCCCATCACTTACTAGCTGTATCACCTCAAGCTATCCTTTCTAGGCTTCACTTTTCCCATTTGTGAAATAGGGGTAATAAACTGTATTAGTTTCCCAAGGTTGCCAGGCATGACCACAAACTTGGTGATTTAAAACAACAGGAATCAGGGTGCCTGTGTGGCTTAGTTGGTTAAGCGTCTGCCTTCGGCTCAGGTCATGGTCTCAGGGTTCTGGGATAGAGTCCCGCATCGGGCTCCCTGCTCAGCGGGGAATCTGCTCCTCCCTCAGCCTGCTGCTCCCCCTGCTTGTGTGCTCTCTCTCTCTCTTTCTCGCTCTCTGTCAAATAAATAAATAAAATCTTAAAAAAAAATAAAAGGAATCTATTCTCTTCTAGTTCTGGAGGTCAGCAGCTCAACATCAGTTCACTGGACAGAAATCAAGGTGTTGCCAAGGCCAAGCTTGCTCTGGAGCGTCTAGGGGAGAATCTATCCTCTGTCCCTTCCAGGTTCTGGTGGCTGCCACCTTTCTTTTGCTTGTGGCTGCATCGTTCCACTCTCTGCCTGTCTTCACATCCCCTTCTCCTCTTCTGAATGTGTAATCTCCCTACATCTCTCTCTCTCCTAAGGACACCTGTTATTGAATTTAGGGCCCAGTTGGATAATACAGGATAATGACAATAATAATGATGATGATGATTTTTAACTTCATCACATCTGCAAAGACCCTTTTTCCTTCTAAGGCAATATTTACAGGTTCCAGAAATTAGGATCCACTATCTTTGGGTTGCTATTATTCAGCCTGCTGGAGTTAACTATACCTAAATCAAAGGGGGGGGGCCTTTGGAATTAGATATTTGGATATTAGATATTTAGTCAATAAATATTAGTTATTTATTGTTATATGAATCTATTTTATTTTCCCTAAAATGTTGAGACTTAAGATACCAAGTTAGTATTTCACACCCCACACAGTAGGTGCCTCATAAAAATGAAAAGATATTAATCTCCAAAAACTATTAGGATCTTAAACTGTGTGGTTACCGGCTTGAAAACTATTCTTGCTCTAAACTAACATGTTCGGCAGTGAAACCAGATAGGTGGTAAAGGCATAATTTTTTGTGGATATTGCACACTTCGGCCAAAGTGATCTGATCTCTAAATAGTCCTTAAAAAGAAAAAATAAAATTTCCTTTTGACCTCCTTGTTTTCTTTTTTCTCTCTTTCTCTTTTTTTAAGATGAGAAAAAAGCAGAACTTGTGCTAAAACACGATTACCTATTTAAAAACACTATTTTTGAAACTCTTGCCTTAGGACATGGCCAATGCGTTATTTGGATTTAGAGTGTTAAAAAAATCTTAGAGAATCAGGCATATTATGACTCAGTGGAAGCACGTTAATGAACGGCTGTGTAATAAACTGTCTCGCCCGAGCCTCCTGCTATTTTTTACACCATGTTAATACTGATGCAAATTGACTAGGGCTTCAGTGCCTGGGAGTGGGGGTGGGGGGGTGGGGGGGGCTCTGGGAATATTGCTCCCCCTCTCTCCCCCACCTCCAGTCCCTCCTCTGCCAGGCCCTGCCATTAATCACCACTTGCCTGTCTTGAGATCTCCCACGGTTTGGTCACGGCTCCAAGGTCACAGGCTGTCATTAACATTGATCTGAAAAACAGAACCAAACAAAACAGCCTGAATAATCTTTTGTTGCATTCTTCCTAAACAAATCCGTCCTAGATACATAAATAAATAAAATGGGACCGAGGCCAACTCTCACGTGTCTTTCCCTCAACAAGGGAAGCACTGTTTACAGTCCCCATGTTTAGCATCTCCATCATGTGGCCACACTGCTTAGGAAGACAAAGCTCGCACACAGCCTCAGCCTCGGTGGCGGCCCTTTTGTTATGTCTGCAGCGGATCAAGGAAGGCAGAGAACTACTTTCTCTATACCGGAGCTAAGCAAGCTCTGCTTAAAATAATCTCTAATGGACAATGTTTTTTATTTTTAACTAGCGGCAAGGGAATCAGCATATAAGACCATATACATAGCTGATGAATCTCTTCACCAACTTATCGCTGATTGATGGGAATGGATGGAAACCTGTAGCAAAGAGGCGAGGCGCACGCTACCCTAGGAGCTCCTTCATTTCCACCTGCTCTACGGAGCTAAGATTTACTGGGAGAGCCACACTGTTTCACTCCAGTTTATTACCTGGCTGCAACCATGTTTTATAAGCATTATGAAGAAGAAACATATTCAGCAGCAGCTTTCATTAATTTGAACACATAAGAAAGCACAGGAAGATCTGAACCAGATCTTTGAGGGGCAGATTTCTACTGGGTTTAACTAGAATTCACCCTGAACCATGGATATAAAAACATGGGGGACAATTTAAATTGTGGATAGCTCTGGTGCTTATCATTTGATGTGATGAGGAGGTGGGAAAAACAAGGCACACCCTTTGTCCAAAATTTGCTTTCTTTGTACTATAAGCCAGCAGGATGTGATGAAAAGCGATGAAGGATTGGAGTCGAGAGACCACATCTTGGTTGGCTCCTTTTGGAAGAAAGGGGTGTGTTGTTAGAGGTCAGGGGGCTGTCCTGATGTCGGGTGGTAACATTTCCTACCCTGCCGGACTCGAATGCTTTGGAAACATGTCTGTTTCCCAGATGGCAGAGCATGATGGTAGTGGGGTTTGTGTAACTTCCCCAGGAAACCCCCCCAGGGAACAGGGCAGAGTGGCAGGTAACAATAGGTCATTCAAAGCCCCGCCAGGCATGACGGCCTCAGCAGCCTCCTCCACGAGTTCGGCAGCATCTAATCCCAAACCCCCCTGTGCTAAGCACTACGCGGAACAATGCAGCGGTGCATTCTTCATATTTGATCTTCTGTAACAAGCACACTGCTGTGTGCCGGCCTCTGTACTAAGTGCTGACCCCTAACTACTAATAAATGAATCTCCTGAACCCTCAGAAGGAGGGGCCTTTACTCCCATTTTATAGAGAGGTAAAAGGAAGCACGGAGAGATGAAGTAACTTTCCCAAAGCGAGTAAGGAGTCAGGATTCTGTGTTTATCACAAAGCTACCAGACCCCCTCTTGCTACACTCAAATGCTTCTCCTTTTAGGTTCTGCTGGTACCGGAGGGAGACAAGACTGGAGGTAATGCATTGAACTTTACAGTCACTCTCCTAGACAGGAAATAATCTCTATGAGGTTGCTTACTTATACTATAACTTGGACAATGATTTAGCTTTCATCTGCTTGATAATTCGAGGCTTACTTCTCAAATTCATGTCACCATTCATCAGTCAATCAACAAGTGTATTGAGTATCTAGCTAGGTGCTCAGTTAGTGATCATTCTAATAGCGACCATTAATCGAGCAAGCACTACAGAGTGATCTACATAGCCTCTAGGTGAGGTAGGGATACTATTATTACCTCCATTTTACAAAGCAAATTAGTGTTTTGCATTCCTTGATCAGACAGGTAGAAAGTTTGCCAGAGGTTACACAGTGAGGAAGTATCAAAGCTGGAGCCAGAATCCATAAAGTCTGACAGAAGGGTCTCTATTTTCAATGAATGCTCTACAGTGGAGCAGGAAGTCCATACTGAGAAGGAAGACAGAAAAAGGCTGGGAGCGAAGATGGGGGCGGGGGAGTATGAAACTTTCATCCAACTGGCACTGGGGAGTCTGTTAAGGTTGGGGGTTCAGAAAGGACCTGGCTAGACGTTCCAGGCAGAACTTTCGGTGGTGGGTGTGAAAAGAGTTTGGAGAAGAAGGGAAGCAGGGGGACCAGTTGGAAAATATCAACTGATAAGGGCCTACAACAAGGAAGGGCAGGAGAATGGAAAGGCAAGGAGAAGGCTGAGAGATTCCAGAGGAAGAACCAAAGGGGGTGAATGAGTAGTGATAGTGTATTGTTTAGATGCCTCTAGAAGTGAAAGGTCTTTTCTCGAGTCAGAGAGGAGGGAGGAAGTTACTCCTGAGGTCCGCATACGTCTCGTTCAGTCTGCGGTGGGGATGTGCAGCTGCACGGCGCGCTGAGTGAATGAATGGTCAGCAGCACGGAGCGTACAGCCAGCTCTGCGGCCGGCGGGGCTGCATGCGGAGTATCCGACGCTCTCCGCAGATCATTTTTATCGCACCTCCCCTCTATGTGCCAAGTCATTTCAACAACAATCTTGGGTGAACCATCATTTTCTTGATTGGTTCTCGTTTTAAAACAATTAGCAATGAAAAAGAATCCATTGTGATTTAAAAAAATAGATTCATAGTCAGTAAAATAGTTCACGTATGAGCTGCATTTGGCACTCACCAAACAAAAAATCCCACCTCACGCCTTGCCCTCTGCGTCACGGTTTTAAATTTTAAGACACAAATAAAACGTCCAAATGGTCAACACAAAATGACAGAAGCGAAGTAAGTCGAGTTATGTTTTTTCGTCCTTGCCGTTACTGCGCTATCATTGTTTCTTCCGGATTACTGTTTGAAAGCGGGGATGTGAAGCTGGGTAGGCGGGAAGGCACCAACTAGCCGCGGAGCCAGCGCGAAAGGAACTTAGACTTGAAGTGGGCACTGCGCCCACCGGGGTCAGCTGCTGACGGGGTCCCCACGCACGTCCCCTGCGCATGGGTCCCCGCGCACTCTCGCAGTGAACTTACAGGTACACGTGTACAACTAAAGGGTAAGTGATTAGGTGCTCATCTGAAGTTTTCATATCAATTATTTTGATACTCAACAGTAAACTCAGCAATTGTTTAGGACTTCTACCAACACAAGATTTTTCTCGGGGAGAAGTAGCTTATCGTTGACATTGTTCAGGCTGTAGGCACGTGGTGATGAGAAAAATCAGACCGACTTTTAGTTGGTTTTATTGCTATTTTCAGGTTCTCTAACACGGTGGTCCCCCGGAGCCCCCCTGCCCCTCGGTGCCCGTGGTCGGAGTCTAACCATGAAATTGGGGAGGGAAGGCAAAGCCGGGGGAGGGGGCGTGGAGAGCTCCAGAGCACCTCTATTTTACACACTGTGCTTCCAGATAAGATTTTTCTTCCATTTGGGGTTCCCTACCAAAAAGCGTTTGAAAACCTCTGTAGGAAAACACCCGGGTGGAGATGTGGAATGAGCACGGACATTTTAGGAGTTGTGCTCAGAAGAGAGGCCAGGCTGGAGAGATAGGGCAGGAGTCATGTGAGAAGGGGTGCTTGTTAAAGCCACCAGGAGGCTGAGGAACAGGAGAGGAATCTCAAAAATAGGTCCTCGGGGGTCCTTGCCTTTCAGGGGTGGTGGAGAGGGGAAGGGCTGGAGAAGGACAAAGGAGAAGCAAGAGTCAGAAGAGAGTAGAAAATCTAGAAGCCCAGGGCTCGGCAGCCTCCAAAGACCAGGAGAGCTTCCAGACAGAAAGGCCAGTGCAATGAGGGGCTGTGATGAGATCCGGGGAGAGAACAAAGGCCCTAGAATTTGATCCTTGGGAGGTGACTGGTGACTTTCAAAAGGAGCTGAAGTCACATTTCATAGACTGAAGGCCTCAGTAGAGGAACGGCTAGCTACTCTGTGGTAAATCCATACTTTGGAGTATTGTGCAACAGTAAACACTGATGACGTACGGACACGGAAAAAACTCCAAGGCATACAGTTGAGTGAACAAGCCAGTTCAGATGGATACATAGTATGTAAATTATGTTAAAACAAATAAACAAGTCCACACTCAACAGTATTTTTTCCTCAGAATATACACGTAGATAAGTGCTTTGGAAGTGGCTGGAAAGGATACAGCAAATTGGTAACAGACTGTATGGCCGTGCTTCGGTATGGTATGGGAATTGGGAGTGAAGCCCAGGGGACGTCTGGCGGCTCATCTGTCATGTTTTCATTTGCTACAGAAAAATATATTCCTATAATTACTTGTGGAACTCAAAATTATTTAAAAAGAAACATACTGCCTTGCAAGAAGTTAGGAGGAGGGTGAGTCAAGTGTGGACCTGAAGAGAAAACGGGGACTATGAATGGACCTGGGGAAGAAGGCAGATTTTAGGCATGATATTTTTGCCTGAGGAGATAGAAGCATATTTTTAGGCCTAGTATGGTCATGCTGGAAAAAAGCAGATTTTGAAAATGCCAAAGGAGCATAATCAAGAAGGCAGGTTCGGGGCGCCTGGGTGGCTCAGTTGGTTGAGCGACTGCCTTCGGCTCAGGTCATGATCCTGGAGTCCCTGGATCGAGTCCCGCATCGGGCTCCCTGCTCAGCGGGGGGTCTGCTTCTCCCTCTGACCCTCTTCCCTCTTGTGCTGTCTCTCATTCTCTCTCTCAAATAAATAAATAAAATCTTTAAAAAAAAAAAAAAAAGAAGGCAGGTTCAGGGGCAGGGGAGGTGGAGGGAACGGAGTTAGGACACATGGGAAGGGCTAGTTTTGAAGGAGGAAGGGTCCCCTCCCACCCTGGACAGGAAGAAGAAAAAGGTCTGAAAAGATAGCAGAGAGAAATATTACCACAGGAGGGGAGAAACAGAGGGCCCCGGTGAGAAGTCCTGGGGAAAAGGTGAAGAGAGGTCAGGGGCAGAGGGGGAGGGGCAGGCAGCCCTGCGTTCTGAAGCTGGAAGCGGTGGGGGGGGGAGGGGCTTGCATAGCAGCTATGGGCGCCATGAGACGGGTCCTGTTCTCGGTGATTCTAGTAGTTACCTGGCTGTGGAATAGACACAATGCACCTCAGTGCAGGCCTCACAGGCTTTCCCAGGAATACAAGCTTTCCAATTTGGAACAGGACTAAGGCAGCAGAAGGTCTGGGGGTGGGTGAGGTAGGGACAGTGGAGGGACAAGATCTGAGAGAAAGAGGAATAGTGCCTAGCCAGTGGGATGGCTCCAGTCAGGGTGTTCAAATGTGCCACGTAAGAGTGGTGGTTTGCTGCTGTCTTTTCTAAACCACTAGGAAGAAGTTCAGTGAAAATTCTAGAACAGATCCCACCCAAACTGTTCCAACTGGTTTTCTATCTACAACGCCTGTTGTCTCTAAAAAAACCCCCCAAAGTTAACTCTCTACTTTGTTTTGGCTAACACTGTTTTCTAAGGTTCAAAATCCTCTCTCCCCTCAACATACACCCCCACCCCAGGAAAAAGAGGAAGTCACAGCTTGCTGAAACTGAACCAATTTGAACACCATTTTCTAATTCTGAAGGCAAATTTATGGAGAGGGGGCAAAAATATAATGGATTAGAAGACGAAAAGACATGCCATCTATCTTTTCTCTAATTATTCAACTACTCTCTGAATGTTTTGAATGGAAGCTAAGATTTGTTACTTTAAAAATCACGTGTGCCTTTAGCACTGTCTGAAAAGCATGGCGAAATCTTCAAATAATGAAGAAACACATAAACCAGAGCTGCTTCTTACCGAAATACATCACGATGGTTTTTGATGTTCCAATCATATTCTCCTTTACTGACAAGTTCAAAGAATTCAGTCCTCCTCCTGCACAAAATCAAATGAAGGAAGAAAGAAAAAAAATCTGGAATGAAATTTTTCAGTCTGCGGGGTGACAAACACATTTATGGAAAAATATAAGATCACCTGAACCAAGCAAGTAACTTAATATTTGAAATCATGAGGCTAAAGCACTGTCAAAATAAATCACTTTTTAAAAAATGTTGAGGCTTCCAGAAAAAGCCACAATCATTTCTGAATGTATTTACAACAGAGGAGATTGTCGAGCCATAAAACAGAAGACAATGTGGTCCCGAGTTTAGGATTACTGGCTGGGAAGCTCTTGTGACTGAAAGTCAGAGGAGGGAAGCAAGGACAAATAAAAAGCGGGAACAATTTGGAATGTTCTTTTATCATTCAACAGAGAACTGAGCTCTATGAGGATCTGAGATAAGATAAGCTCCCCGGGAGTAAATTCAGGGCAAATACTTTTTGCTAGGCTAGAAAATAACTATTTCAGCCTTTCAGTGCTTAAACACATAGTCTGTGGAGTCATAAATAACTGTTTAAAGAGTGGCTCGGTCACCTACGCGCTGTGCAACTTTGGGAAGTTACTTAAAGCCTCTGAGCATCCATTTCCAAATCTCAAACACGGGGATCATATTTGCTAACTCACACGGTTACTGTGAGGATTAAATGCAAAGTAGTTAGCATAGCGTCTGCACATTTCCAGTGCCGGACACACATACACATACGGATACACATTTGGAGAAGTATAGATACGGAAAAGGCAAGAAAGGAATATTCTGAAGTTGGGAAAATAAGGGTGATTTATTTTTATTTTCAAAACTTTCCTTCCATCTAGTTATGTGACTTTTCCTTTTTATAGTGCAAGAATAAAAAAGGACATTAGCATTTTATTCCTTAAGAATCACTTCCCAAGGTTTCACCTTCTTGGCACTTCCTAATGAGGTACTATTTAAAAGATCCTGACACGCAGTTTCCCAAAGTGCATCCCACGTGGAAGTACTCCACATCCTGGCAAGCGGTTGGAGGAATGCTGCCTGAGATATACCTCTTTTGGAGGTTCACCTCCCTTATTAGCCTTTTGAAGGCTCTGACAAATACTGAGATAGGAAAGCCTGTTTCACCTTCCTTAACCACAGAATTCCATAGTACTGATGTTTGTTTGTTTCTTTGGTAAAGATTTTATTTATTGGTTTGTTTATTTGAGAGAGCGTGAGCGAGAGAGCACAAGACGGGGGAGGGGTAGAGGGAGAAGCAGACTCCCTGCTGAACAGGGAGCCTGATGCGGGGCTCCAACCCAGGACCCGAGGATCATGAACTGAGCCGAAGGCAGACACTTAACCGATTGAGCCACCCAGGCACCCATAGTACTGATGTTTTAAGAAATGCACTTTGGAAAATACAACCGTGTCATTCATGGTGGAAATCAGAGTAGGATCTTAGACACTTAAGTGCTGACCCAATGTAGTTTGAGAACAAAGAACATAGTCCTGGGTGCATAATGCTGGGTTCCTTGTTTCTGATCTAGGGTGCCCATCACCAGCTGCCCAACCATATAGACTTCTTGTCATCCGGTCGGACTAACTACTCAATTTATTTGAAAGGAAGCAGGTCGGGAAGACAAGTATTTGAGACACACAGACAAGTCGTGGATCCATCCCTCCAAATGGATAGAGGTCAAGGTCACACCACAGTACGGGGATAATGGCCACAACAACCCTGTAGCAGTGGTCAGAGAGGGCGTTGCACAGGGACACGGAAGGGCCCGGCAACTCCCCTCCCCTTTGGGGGTTCAGGTGTGTGCGGATCTTTTCTTTGTATAACTTCATCATCGTCTTCACTTGCCCACGCCCTTCTCTACAGCCCCAGTCATGCCACAGTCTGTTCAGTGACAGACTGTGAGCTGAAAGAGAAACAAAGGTGGTAGAATGGAAAGAACTCAAGTCTGGACTCACACTGACCTGTGCTGACTGTCACTTACTAGCTTACTAGGTGTGTGGCCCCAGGCAAGTGATTCCACACTGCTGAGCCTCGGTTTCCTGCTTTGTGGTGAGAATTTGAGAGGAGGTGTACTAAGTGTTTGGCCCTAGCAGATACTCAGTGCCTGACAGCGGTGGTTAATATGTTAATAATATTGACAGGATTACTGCCAACAATGACACACAATGGACTAATCGTACTACATGAGATCGAAGAGGTCAGCTAGTTCTCTCTTCTCACTGAAGGGAGGCTAGTCTTCCTTTGAATTATTGTGGAGCAGAAAGTTTGGTTCCACAACTATTTCTTGAACACCTACTCTGTGCCAACTCTTAACAAGATTTATGGACACGAGATGTGGGGGCAACCTCTAAACATCTCTGAATTTAGCAGGGGCATTCAACAAATAAATAGGTAACTCCCCTTCCAATGTGATACCAATGATAATACTAATGATACTGGGACTAGAGGGAGGTGAGAGAGGCACTCATTTTGGGCAAGAAATTATGGTGGGTGCCCAGAAGCTCAGTTATCAAGATAAATAATATTTTAATACAATATTTTAAAAACAACATAAATGCAAGAAAAATCCATGATGAACAAAGCATCAGGCTTTTCAACAGGATCTGACATGGCGTGTGCATGACTTGCCTCACTTGCCTCCCCCTGGTACCCACCCCCACCATGAGGCAAACATTTATTGGACCCTCACTATGGGTTCTGTCACTTACTACCCACATGACTGACCTCAAGTAGGTTACTTAAACTTGTGGGCTTCAATTTTCTTATCAGGGGATCTACCTTGGTAGAAGGATTAGGTAAAATGATTTATGTAAAACAGCTAGCAGAGAGCCTGGCACGTAGTAGGTGCTCAGTAGGATTAGCTAGTTACTAAGCTCAAAAGGGTTGAGTTAATTGGCCCAAGGTTGCACAGCTGGTGAGGGGCACTGCTGGGATACAAAGCAACCTACTGAGATATCAGGTGCCCCAAGTGGCTAAGATATGCCCAGGGTGTCCTGTGGTGGTGGGGGGGTGCTGGTGCAGAGGAAGGCTCTGAGCTTAGCTTCGAAGATCATGAAAGGCTTTCTGAAAGAGCTTGCCCATCATCATCCTTGTCATCATATGCACCTGATGTCATTTCAATCCTCTGAGTTATTCTAAGAAATCACTAGAAGGCAAACTCCATGAGGACAAGGGCCTGGCCCCTTTTTCTTAACTCTTAGATCCCCAGTGTCTACAACAGTGCCTGATGTGTAGTAGTAGCTCAATAAATATTTGTTGAAGTGATGAATGAATGAGAATGATTACCTCAGAAACCTATTCATTTTTAAAAAATAACTCTCTAGCCACTGGTTTCACCTCGATTCTAATTGTACTGGAGTATTCACAGTTATCATTTGGAGAGATTGAGATAAGAAAACAACATAAAATCTATCCAAGAAAAGCTCGGTTAGATTCTTGAAGACTAGATTCCCACTAGACCAAGAGAACAACAAAACAGGTTGTGGGAAGTTTAAGAACATCATTCCCATCTGATGTCCGACCCTCCTTCCACTACTATTGTTATATTTGCGGAGAGTATGGAGAGTATTTTCAATATGTGAGACATAATACCTCTGATGCAAAATGGAGACATATTAGCTAGGTGGCTAACTCAATGCAGAAAAGAATTTCTTAAAAAATGCAAATCTGTGATAGGGCAACTGAACAGAACCATAAGGATAAATTTCCCAACTATGGAAACTTTAATAGCTAGAGTTGCTGCTGTGAAAGTCTTAAATCAACTGGACCTAAAATCAGTTATAGGCTTCACATCACGTTATAACAAAACTAGATTCCACTGCATTGGAACAAAAGGGATTATCCACTGTCCCTAGGGGATGGTGGATAGAGAAGGGCTGGAAAGAATCCGTAGGGCACAGAAAAATGTGACATACTAATTTTATTTTTCCTCCACTGACAAAAGTGTGGCTATTTCTTGATATTTATTCTGACGTCCCAAGGTTTGACTATGACCTCAGAAGGCAACAGAACTTTCTGCATACCATAGTTTTGTCAAGTTCAGTCTCTGGTGAAACCATGTATATCATACACCTGGTAATATGTTTGGCCACACAAATAGTCAAATAGACACTTTAAAGTTTAAAACAAAGTGCACTTAGAATTTTTTTTAAGTTCCTGAGAATTAACCATCTTGAAAAATCAGGAGGTGGTGTTAATCATTTTCATAAGGCTGCAAGAAAGGATTTGGAAGTATTGATAGGCAAAGGTCACATCACAAATTTATTATGCATGCTTAATATGTTTTAAAAGATATACAAATTACACATCAGACATACAGAATGTATCTACCTCTTTACCATCCAGCCTAGAAATAAAGCTTTATCCACTCTGTACAGCTCTGCACTCTTGCTTCTGCCCCCCTTCCTCCCACCACAAGATGGGTCCATTTCCTAAATTTTGTATAAATCATCTCCACATAGATCCTTCTAATTTTACTAGGTGAATCACGCAAACTATTGCTCTACATATTTTAAGACTTTATAAATGGTGTCATTGTAGTGTATGTATTCGTTAGCAGCTTGCTTTTCTTGCTCAGTGTGAGACTCACCCACGTTACTGCTGTGTGGTTATTCCATGTATTACTATACACTATTTATTTATTTACTTCCTGATGATGAAGGTTTAGATTATTTCCAATTTTTTTTTGCTATTACATATTACATATAATGCTGCTATGAACATCCTTGTATGTCTCCTTGTGAATTTGTGTGCATTCTCTCTCTCTCCCTGCCTCTGTCTCTATGCACGCACGCGCGTGCACACACACACACACACACACACACACACACACATGCATATATACAATTGCTGGGTCATAGAGTGATTTGTTTTCTATGTATGAGTTTTCATTATAATTATAGACTTTTAGAGGTATATGGTACCTTTGAGAAACAGCTACTGTTTCTCTCATTTTAGAGGTGAGGAAACTCAAGGTGAAGGAAGGTGGAGTGATTATTCCAGGGCCCCATGGCAGTTATGGGCAGATCTTGGTAGATTCTAAGCCCCCCGCCTCCCACTTCTGGTCTCTGAGATCGTTTGGTAAGCCGTGAGTAGCATGAACCCTGGGGCCAGATAGCCCGGCATGTTGAGAGAATCTGGACAGCAGTGGCCCCAGCCCTCATGAGATGTAACGGCTCTGCATGCTGTTGCAACGCGGATGTGCCAAATACCAAGTCCCGAGGAGGGCACCGCACAGGTGTTTCCATCATCAACAAGGGGATGCTCCACAGAAAAGCTGCAAATGGCCCAGGCCAAGTTGGTGGTTGGCGGCTCCAGGTGGCGTAATTCTGACCTCCTCCTTAGTGACGATCGTTACAAAGCAACAGTGTGATACCCACTGTGCTTTTGAGACATGCGTTTGCCCACCCAGCTGCTCCTTTAAGCATCTGTATGTGTATGTGTCCATAGATTATACAGACTCAACAGCGTGAGCATATGTGAAACTGTTAGACACAGGAGCACTTTTAAAAACACAGGACTCCTAAAAGGAACATGTGAAAATCTACAAAGTTATCTAATACTCCCTGTATCCAGGCTTTTCCATCATGAGGAACTATATCATTAACTTCTCAAGCAGATCACTGCGAACCTTGGTTTTCAAGGACAATGGCAAATACCTCGGCTAGTGAAAAGCAACTTACTGGAAAATCTCATTTATAATCAGATATGTTTTTATTAGGCTTTTATCCTGCTCTCCTGACAAAGGCTCTATTTAGAAAAATAGCAGTCTTTAAAAAAGCATCATTTGAACAGAACTGCTAAAATTACCCTCAAAAATAATTCTAAAGATTGGTTACTGGTCACCCGTCGCTACACTAAAAACCTTTCTGGTTTGTAATCTATCTTGCAGAAGACATCTTTTATTTGTAAAGCGAGAAATCACCATTTTTGTGTATATTTTAATCAAACAATTTGGGGGGTAAATTTATATATCTGTACACGCATATATGTGCACATGTTCTTTATCTCTCTGTTCATCTCACTGTTCCAAATCTACTAAAAGTCCATGAATGTTAGGAAGGTTTTACTGCCAAATTGACAAATCATCCTTGCGATCCTCTGCAATGTCAGCCCCAGAATCATCAGGCAGCGGTGGCATGAGTGTGTGTGGGGGGTGGGGAGATGAGGGGGTGCAGGGGGAAAGAGATTTGTTCTTTTGGTATTCTTACAGCTCATTCAACAGGCAAATCATATGTCTGCTGTTGACTGCTAAATGTAGACTCTGGAGAGATTCCTGGAATTTGGGCGCGAAAGCACCTGAGAGGAATAGAAAATTAATACGCAGATGTTAACTCTAGTAATTATGAGCAAAGGAAAAAAAGTCATTTAATTTTGAAAGTGAATTGTCTGCCAGTTTTAGACTAGCACTGATAACGCAAAGGTCAGCTAAGAACCTGAACGAAGTTATTTGTCGGAAGCTGGGCTTTTGCTGACGTGAATAAAATTGGCAAAATGCAGGAAATGGAAAGGCTAGAATGACGGAATGTTGAGAATGGCCAAGGTCTAGACAACACAGGTGCTAAGAGTCGGTTGAGTCCAGGCACAATCACCAGGCCAAGAGGTGGCGTAAGGCATAGCTGGATGGCCCATGTCCTCGTTGCTCCTGCATTTACTTTGGCTGCAGCATTCCTCAAGCTGCGGTATTACTGGTGTTCTCTCTTCCCCGCGGGCACAGAGGCCCGGAGGTAAGAGCTATGTCTTACCTGCCTGTGCAGCCCTAGAAACTAGCGCGGTGCCTAGAGAAGTGCATAAAGAAGGCATCAATAAGTGCCAGTGGATGACTTTCTCATGTTTTATTCAGTTGCAGTATCATGTGGATGGGCACATGGGGATGAATATATGTAAAAGTGCTTTGAAATGCATCAAGAGGTACCAAAATATTTCTTCCATCAACCTGCCGTGGGGCCTGTTCTAACAGTAGAACATTTTCAGCGGGTTAATTCATTAGGCTCTGTTAAAATATAAGAATGGGTTAAGCCTTATCAGTCATTACGCCTTATTCTGCATTAATTTATCTTTCTTCTTTCCAATATGGTGGCTAAGTTGAGTGCAGGCAACAGCTGAAGTTGAAAACGCTAAGCAGAGTGGGCTCTTAATAAACATTTGTTGAGTGATGAATGAGTGAATATTCCTGTCTGCATAGCAGTAGAAACATTTGTTGAGTTCCTATTGTATTTAAAAAAATAAATTGCTCTAGATATTAATCTAATTTTAAAAGGATGGTCAAACTATAACTCCTCTAACAATCTAAGATAATTTAGTACATTTTGCTGTCATTATCAGATGCTTTGAAAAATGTTACTTATTGCCTCCCCTTGGAAAGACAAAGACAAAGATACCATTAGACTGGGCATTTTCCATAATTGCTGATGAATGTTTGTAGAGCACAAAGGGAAATGGACATTTTTCAGTTTGAAGATCCATCTGATTAACTTAGAGAGCCAGTTGGAAAAGCATCGTGCATCCAAATGGATTTATAAAATCTGAAGTATTGGATAAGTCTCAGTTTCTATAGTGGTCTGAGGCAATGTGGTCCCTGATATGCTGTCCCCATGCTGCTGACAAGAAACCAAGGCAAGGAGAGATAAGTGAGTGACTCCCTCAAAGTTGCATGGCTGGTTACCGATTGGGTACATCTAAGTCCTGCTTGAGATGCTGAAATTACTATTTAATTATCAAAGCCTTATTCACTGCAGGGACTCAGAAATAGGCACGGAAATCAATTTCAGAAAATCACTCAGTAGAAACTGGAAAATGTTTTCAGTGAGTTGGAAAATCAGACTAAAGAATTTACCCCCAGACTTGGGTTGTGAAGCCTAGAAATTCACACTAAGGTTTTTTTGTTTGTTTTATTTTTGTTTTAAAATCTGTGAATTCTGCTTTCACCTATCACTTGTAGTATAGAATTCCAAGGATGACCAAAGCCATTAGAAATTAAATTTACAAGTTTCTGTGGTTGTTTTTAAAGGGGTTCCTCATTTCTAGGAATCTTATTTTCCTCTTTTGGCACATGGCAGGAAATCTTGCCCGTAGGGATGGGTCATAAACTCTCCAAAAGGTCCAAAAGAGCATCTTCCTGCCTGCACTGGTCCTTTCTAGAGTGCTTTCCCTTTCCTAGGGGAGGAAGGCAGTGAGCTTCCTTTTTGATTGACCTCAGTAGTATCATGACTTTTTTTTTTAAAGTAGGCTCCACACCCAGCATGGAGCCCAATGTGGGGCTTGAACTCACAACCCCGAGATCAAGACCTGAGCTGAGATCATGAGTCTGAAGCTTGATGGACTGAGCCACCCAGGCACCCCTTGACTTTCGATTTGAGTAGCCAGGGCAGAAGAACCAGCAATACTCCGGACAGTTAGAGAGTAGTTGTGCCAGACCACCCACACCCTCTTGACCCACCTTTCTCCAGCCATTGCTGCATCAAGCTTCTGCCCAAGCTACGTGGTGCCTCGCTTACTTTCTGCTGGTGGGGGGTGGGGAGGCTGCTCTGACTCCCCGTGTGGGATGGGGATCGCTGGAGGAATCTCCTGCCCTCGGGTGTGTATGTCCCAGAACTCCCAAGTCCTGGGAGTTCACGCCCATGGAACAACCTTGGTTGATGGGAGAATGGAGGTGAGTGGATAATTTTGAGGTGCAGCACCTGAGACTTTTCAGACAGTCCCTGCAGGATCAAGCCCAGTTGACCACAGGGATGACCAACAACGAAATGTGTCTTTACAATAGCTTTCCTACCTGCCATTTCTACTGCCCCAGTCCCCCACTCCTGTTCCTGATGTCACTTCCAAAACTATGCTAACTGCACGTAAGCCCCTGTCTCCAGCTCTGCTTTGGGAGAGGGTACAGGGACCTATGCTGGTTTTCAAAGTAAACTGATTAATATACATCTGAGAAGGTCAACATTCCATATAATGTATCTCCAACTCAAATGACAACTATTTCTTGATTCTTCCATGAGAGAAGGAATACAGTGATGGCGGAAAATGCCCTGAAAAAGCCCGTGTGGGTTTCAGTTTAGCCACTAATTAGTTACGTGACCCAAGCTACACCATTTAACCTTTTTGAGCTTAGTACCTGATCTATAAAATAAAGGAGATGATTTGGATTACATCATGTCCACAATTGTATATTTGTGAAATAAAAGCATCTGGGTGACGGTTTGTAGTGGCTGCCGTTCCCCTCATTAACCCTACGGATTGTTTTGTCTAAAAAATATGGCAACACTTTAATGCAACTTTAGACAAGCAAGTGAATCAGCCTCCTGAAGGTCTCGATTAGGGAATGAGCAGCTATTTGGAACCTCAGAAGACAATAATGCTGACAAAAAGAGAACAAGCTGGCTTCTTTGGGAGTCAGCAAACAGCAGGGGCTGCAGCATTAAGATAAGAACAGAGTAATGAGAAAACGAGTTGCAACCAACTTCCTTGGCTGCGTCCCAGCGGTCACTCAGTGATTTGACACATCCCTAACAGGCCTTGATAAATGGACTCCAACTGGGGAGATTTTTTTCCTCCTTAGAAGTTACTTGGAAACTTGGCTTGGGAAAATGCTTTGACTTTGGGAAATATATTGAGAAAAATAACACAAAATCCTACAAGTGTCAGAGAGAGGAAATAAAAAACATTGAAGGGGTATAGGGCTCCATGAATCCCAAATCAAGGAACATCATTCCAGAAAAAGATGGAAGATCAGGATAGCTAAGTCAATCATGAGGGCCACAAAACATGCAAAATAAATGGGCTATAAAGCAATGGGGTTGCAGATGTTGCCATTTATAAGACATACAAGGCATTGGGCGCCTGGGTGGATCAGTCGTTAAGTGTCTGCCTTCAGCTCAGGTCATGATCCCAGGGTCCTGGGATCGAGTCCCACATCGGGCTCCCTGCTCAGCGGGAAGCCTGCTTCTCCCTCTCCCACTCCCCCTGCTTGTGTTCCCTCTCTCGCTGTCTCTCTCTCTGTTGAAAAATAAATAAAATCTTTAAAAAAAAAAAAAAGACATACAAGGCATTTACGAGATGTAATAAGATAGATAACATAGGTATTGTTATCTCCATTTTACACATGAAGAAAAGAGGCTCAGAGAGGTGAATAATTCGTCTGATAACACAGAGCCAGGTGGTGGCAGAGCTGGAATTTTTGTTTTTAAAATATATATTAAAAATTAACTAAATTTATATTTATCAAGGTAATACATGCACATAGTTAACAAATCAAACAATACTGTAAAGCACATAATGAAACAAAACAGTGTTTTCCATATTGCTGCCTTTTGTTCTTTGAGTGTATTTCCCAGTGCTTTCATTTCATGTTTTATTTTGGCCATAATATTCTTAATTTCAAGAGCTTTTTCTTCTTCTGTGGTCGCTCCTATTATTTTTTAAAGCATCCTGTTCTTGTTTCATGGATGTAATATCTTAGCTGTCTAAGGATATCAACAATAGTTTTTGGGTTTTGTTTTCTTCTCCCTGTTTGCTCTGAATATAATTTTTTTCCTATTTTCTTTGGCTTCTGTATTTCATATGGGAGGTCTTCGCAAAATTTTCTGTGATTCTCAGTATCTGTTTGTATATAATAGTAAGGCATTGAAAGACTGAGCAGGAGTTGTATGTGTGCATCCCACACACACATTACACAGGATGTATTTATACTAAAAATTATTCATTGTTTATATGAAATTCAAATTTAACTGGACTTCTTGTGTTTCCATTTGCTAAATCTGACAACCCTGGGTATATGGCTTATGAACTCCTAGCTTCTGGGTGACTGGGCTATAGGTTTTCAATCCAGAGATTTGTTCCATTTCACTTCATTCCCTCTTCTGAGCTCTGTCTCTCCTTCTCACCTTGTATTTTCCTCAGTCCAGAGTCTGCTCTTTCATTTCTCCAGGGAATAAACCTTTAGCTGTCTCCAGGGGTAGAGGAAAGAAGCTAACTGACTACTTTGGGGGAGCATTTTGTGGGCTCTGTATGTTCTGTAAACTGGCTTGCTATCATCTCCTTATCTTCCTTAAGCTTTGAGAGTCACAGCCCCTTTTCATGGCACGTTTTGTCTCTGGGCTCCAAACAAGGTCTTACAGGGCAAAGTATCTTGCTTCTCAGACCTATTCTCTGTAGGTCCTACTTTTCACTTCTACTCTGCTATATCAGTTACCATTTGTTGGTCAGTCTTTGATTTTCCACTAATGTATTGACATCTCTTCTCAGTTGTGGTGTGCCCTCTCTCTTTCTCCTTGCAGATTTATTCCTTTATTTTTCTTTTAAATTTATTTGGTATCCTTTCAGTGGAGTTTCAGGAGAGAGAGGACACAGACACATGAGCTCAATCTACCAGGTTTAACTAGAATGCCAGAATGCAATTTAAATCCAGACCAACATACCTCCAAAGCTTTTACTCCTTCCACAATACCATTTACTAAGTCATTCAGTGGAATCCAACAATAAATACCTATGGCATAGATTGTTCGTTGTCTAATCTAATATCCCTCCTTCCTTTATTAATAATAGAACCCCTACTTTTTTAGCAGGGCACATGGCTACCCAGAATAAAGACTTCCTTTCCCAACCTTCCTTCAACCTAGGTATAGCCAAATGACTAAATTCTGTCCAATGAAATGTAAGTGGAAGAGTTATGTGGAGCTTCCAGAAAATTCTCTTAAAAGATAACCCGCATCTAGGAATGTCTTCCAGTTGCCTTCATATAGAACTTGGGATGGTCACTTTTGTATAAAACAAAGGATAAAGGAGTTTAAAGATAATGAAAACTGTTAAGGCATAGAAATTGAAATAGGGAACAACATTTTTATCAGAATTTAAGCTATAACAAAGTATAAAACAGTGTAGGATGTAGCATTTAAGAAGCTTTATGTGGTAAACAACATGGCATTCATCTGTAAAATGTTCAATATTTTGATGTGAGTGGTAGTTTTACTGATGTATACATAGTTTTTAAGTGCATTCTAAGTACTTAATAAAGTAATTCTTAAATCAAATACAAAAAAAAAAAAGATAACCTGCATCACATTTTGGCCCCTTTTTTTCCTTGCCCCTTCTTTCTTTCTGCTAGCTGAAATGGGGACATTATGGTTGGAGCTTGAGCAGCTATTTTGGACTATGGTAGAAACCACGTGCTGAAGGCGGCAGCTCAGAAAGACAAAAGGAGCACTGGGTCCCTGATGACTTAATGTAGCTACTCTACCATCTCCACATTGTGGATCTCCAGATTTCTTTTACGTGATAGAGAAGTAAGCCACTGCTATTTTGGGGTTTCTCTCCCTTACAATTGAATCTAATTCAAACTGACACAATGCCAAAGTGCAGTAAGATTTCAAAGAGAGTGAAACAGGCTTCCTAGAAAAGGTGATGGAGGAGATGGACCTTAAAGGAAAGTTCAGCCAGGTGGGGAAGTGCAGGGACAGGATCTCATGCAGAAACAGTGTGATTAGGGCACAGGGGCACCTCATGAGGGGTTTTCAAAGGGCAATATGTAGACCAGTCTGTAGTAGCCAAATCATGTAGGAGAGGAGTGGAAGATAAGAAGGAAAAAAGACTGGGGGCAGATTATGGAGGGCTCTGGAACTTGAACCAAGTTTGAAACAATGAAGCCACTGAAGGTTTTTGAGATGGAAGTTGGAGATACATGATTAGAATGTGAGGGAGGGTTAGACTGAAGAATTCCAGAGCCTTCTACACACCTATATAAAGTTATATGGAGATGAGGCTAAGGGAACAAATCTGAGTAGAGAGAGAAGAACACGGGCTAAAGAACTCATTCGTGGGAACAAGGAGAAAAGAAACCTACAAAGAACCCAGAAAAGGAAGGAGAAAAGCAGCCAGATGTTGGGGAAGAGAAGACGGTAGAAAATGATAGTGAGAAGTCCGTAAACCTTTAGAGGTCTCAACAAAGCTAGACAATATCAGAAATGAGTAAAGGACATTGAATTTGAGGACAAGGAAGTCTCTGGTGACCTCTGAAAGAGCAATTTTGGTTGAATGTGAAAGGGCACATTGGTCTTCGAAGTGTAAATACGTGTTAGGAAAATAAAGGTAGTAACGTGTTCCATTCATTTTAAAAGGTAGGCAGTAAAAGAAAGGTAAATTGAAAAACAATTAAAGATCTCCATGGGATCAAGTGAAAATTTTTTAAGGAAGGGAAATGGGTCTTTAAGAGGAAACTCTGCCTATTGGTGAAGGAAGAGACTTCCAGGCTGCTGAAATAGGTAATACCCGATGGAGCAGGTCTCAGAGGAAATAAGAGCAATGGAATTTCCAGCTCAGATGGAGGCTTGAACTTTGGAGAAAAGGAGGACAGCTCTTCTGAGAAAGAGAACTAGAGGAGAAGCAAGAAAGGAAGACTTGGATTTCAAGTCAACCTTTCAGCAACAAATCTTTCATTAGCATCATCAACACCATTATGGATCTGACGAGAAATAATAGTCCAAAGTAGCAATCTTCGCCAGTCTCTAAAATAAAAATGGCCATCGCTTAGCTTCAGAGTCAAAATTTCACACAAAGCTCATAAAATAGAAGAAAGCTATAAATCTCACGTGGTAGCCCTGATTTTCTTGTCTTATAGATACCACCTTGATGAAGTTCATTTAGATGAGGGGAAAACAACAACAAAAAGTTTAGCTCATTTACACATTGATACCAGTGTTAGAAAAAAAAGCAACCCCCAATATGGACCTGAAAATTAATTACAGGATGAAATTTTCAATATCCATTTGTCAAATAGATCAAATGCCAATACCTACTCAAAGTACAGCGTGAGGTCCGTTGCTAATATTGACTGCTTCAAAAGCTGCATAAGGTCACTATATTCCTTGGAGGACAAATTAGCAAAGATGTTGTGACCCTGTAATGAGAAAGTAAAAAGTCACAAAAGACAACATTAAATCTGAGGTTGTTGATTACATGTGTTTCCTATATTAAAAAAAAAAAAAGTATGGGCACCTGATAAAACCATTTAAGACAATTTAATGACATTTTGTGCAAGTACAAACAGATTCTCTGGCAGACAGAGCAAAGCCGGAAAGTGCAATCATTTTCGAGGACTACCGGGGGGCACTTTATTATTCTTCATTAGACTTTATTAGTCCTAAATAGAAAACTGTGAAAATCTTTAAACTTACTGTGGATATGTTTGTGCCGACAACTTCATTTGACTGCCACTTCCCGTGGAATTTAGTGAGTGTAGAAGTTGACAAAACATTTGGGAATCTTTCTGACTCTAAAATGAACACTAGTTTCTCTAATAAAGACTAAAGTTGGCATTTGGGAAGCACCTGCTATGGCAACAAAGGACTTCAAGAAGAAGAAAAAAAACCTTAGACCAGTGGTTCTCAGCTGAGGGTGATTTTGGCAATGGGGACTTCCGGCAACGCTTAGAGACACTTTTGATTGTCACACTGACTGGGTGTGTTATTGGTGGGTAGAGGCCTGGGATGCTGCTAAATCTCTCACAATGCACAGGAAAGACCCCACAACAAAGATTTACCTGGCCCTGCATGGCAACATGGCCGAGTTTGAGAATCCCTGTGTGAAATTGTGAATATACATCCCAATGAAGTGTGTGGTAGTTTAAGCTCAGTATGTAATTACTGAGTGGCTAGAATGTATAAGATACGGTTCTTGGCGTAGTTCTTGGGACTGGTAAGATGACCTTTACCTAGGATCTGTATCTCCATACCTTTGGAAAGCATACTTCTTTTCATCAAAATTTGTTTTAGCTACATTAGGCAGTTCTGCAATGTTTTTATAAAGTGAAAAAAAAATCATTGTGTAAAATGACTGACAATTCACTAATCTGTTTTGAAAGTCAGGGACTTTTTCATTGATCAGGTTTTCTTAGCATGAATTATGAACTCATAAACACGAGGACCGGGAACCAGAGGAGTTTTAAACCCGGTGTTGAGAGCCAGAAGGTGCTGCAGAAGGAAGGGGCAGAATGACTGCCTGAGAATAAACTATTCTCTACCAAGAGGTAAATTAATTCTTTCAGGGGACCAGAATATCAATTAGCAAATTAGTTCTTACCAGGCGCCAGATGATAATCTCCTTCCCTGGGTTAATTTATCTCATTGGGTGAACCCTCCACTCCTTAAAGACTAGAGTATATTGGTTTCACCTGGGACCAGGTCCAATATTAATAATAATTTTCAAATGAACTCTTCCAGACCCTTAATTCAGCCATTAGGAAGAAGACAAATAACTAAAGGTAGGCCACGCCATAATTCTGCGCGGGTTTCTTTGCCTGAGCCTTGCCCCATGGATCAATCATGGGCTGGTGTGCTGGGGGCCTGGGAGAAAGTGGGTGGAAGCCGTGGAAAAGTCGTCACCCGGATCCAGACCCGTGTGTCTAGCATCTCCTGGTGAAAGAAATATAGCCTTTAGGAGTAAGTTACAGTAAAAACTATGTGGAGTTCAGGAGACAGTGGTCTGAATTTGAGGATTTTTTTTTTTAAGACTTATTTATTCATTTGAGAGAGAGAGAGAGAACAAGCAAGGGCATGAGCAGGGGGAAGGGGCAGAGAGAGAAGCAGGCTCCCGACGCAGGACTCGATCCCAGGCCCCGGGGATCATGACCTGAGCCGAAGGCAGACACTTAACCGACTGAGCCACCCAGGAGCCCTGAGGATCTTGATCATTTTGTGAGAGAGCATGCTTTACCAATTTTAAAGGACATAGAGTAACTGACACAATTTACACCTAACAGAGTGATAAAGATAAGCTTTAATAAAAAGAATAGCTAATTTGCAGAGTATTACTTATATGCAAATTGACCTTCTACAGTGTCTCAAGGGTTTGGTCCCTGAAACAGGTCTGCCTCCCTGAAATACTGCTTCTACTCCTTGTTTAGGGAGCAGTGGTACTGATGAAAAGAAAACCAAATGTGGAGGGAGCAAGGTCTGGAGCAACTTTTCGCCCTGCCGCTGCCTCATTTGAAAAGCGGGGTGATAATGATATCTGCATGTTTGCCTTTCTGAGGGGCGGGGCGGGAGCTGATGTGGGGGGAGCGCCAGGCCCCAACCCACACACCAGTTGCTCAGGGCGCAGTTCCGTTATTATTGTTCTTCATAGAGAACCCTGGAGTGAAGACTAGCCAATGTGTTTTGTTTGTATGAAGCCAAATTCTGAGTTAGTGGGGTTTGTTTTTCCCAGGAAACAAACAAATGACCCTCTGAGAAAACCCTAACACCCTGTTTCTAATCTCTGTCGTTCTGAAGGGGGGAGTTCCTGGGGTCAGAGGCACAGAAAAGACAGTCTGCACCCAAGCTCCTCACCCTCCCTTCTACACTCTTTCTTCCACAGCGCTGAGCTGAAACATGGCTTAAATAGGAAAATTCCAGAGCTGCAGATGCTGAGATGCTGGTTTCTGTCAGAGTTACTGAGAGCCTAACCCTTGATGTTTCATTCCCAACTGAAAATACATCTCCCCCAGCGGTTTTGCCCTTCCCCAGCCGCACTGGGTTCTGGAGTGCTGACTCTCCTTTATGGGGTCGAAGAAGGCTTTCGTGATATTTCAAAAGGCATGCTTTCTCAAGATAGGCTGGAGGAAAAAAACCTCCATATTTAATGATGCTATTCCAGCGAAGCAGGGCCTTAATGATGATAATAATAATAATTAATGGCACAGCTAGAGAACTGACAAATAATGGGGAACAGATGATCCCTTCTTGGCCTAAAAAAAAAAAAAAGTCTGTACGCCTGCAGAAAATTAAACAGATCCTTTCCTGGCAATTTAAAACACAGAGGCCTCAGCCAGAGTCAGTTAGTGGTTTTTCTTTTTCTCCGTGGAGAGCTCAAAGTACAAAAGCCCAACTATTTTCAACTCCTGCATTGCCACGTGAAACAAAATAAGGCATATGGCTTTAGCCCTGGGTCTCAAGTTTAGCTGCAATTCTCACTTTCAGACTGCTCCCACCAGCAATTTTGGATGCTTTTATCTTTTATAGCTTTCTCAGTTGTGCTAATAAAGTGTAACTTTCTCGCCCTGTTTCTACTTCTACCGTCTTTTAAAATGGCTTTGGATTTCGTGAAATGGGAACGTTGGGCTGCTCACTACTTGGACCAAGTCACTCTGTCAGCGGGCTTCTGTATTCCTTCAGGAAGGTAAGACTGTGCTTCGGTGACAAGCTATATAAGCAGTCTCCTCTGCCAAGTGGACCTGGAAAGTCTTCTTACCAATAATGAGACCCAAATGAAATCTGCTCAGGAAGAATCTGAATAAGGTTCTTAATCAGGCATCTGAAAGAATTTTAAAAAGCCACCAAGAAAAACAATCGTTTGGCCTAAAAAAAAAAAGTGTCCCTCTTCCCCGTATCTACCTGTGGCATTAAAAAGAAAGAGGTAGCAAACATTGTTTTATTGGTTTTCTGTCAAGGGGAGAAGCAGAATATTAGGTCTGTACCTCACTTTGAAGGATCATCACAGCATGGTTAAAATGGTGATGCTCCAAGGTAGCGGAAGTTCCGTAGAGTTGGGCCAGGGCAGAGCCGCTCCTGAAAGAGGACAGAAGGGTGAGTGACCCGGGCCCTCCACCTGCCAGCGATTCTCCCACACCAGCTCTTTGGATCAAACTGCTTTTCCTGCTTTGGCAAAGGAACATAAGCATCTACATTCTCAGGAAACTGCGTAGTTCGAAGGAGATATTTCGAAAAACTTCTATGTGTTAGGCTAGAGCCTGTGGATGATACAACAATAAATGAGACCAAGTCCATGTTGCTAAGAAATTTACAGACTAGTAAGGAAGATGAGATGTGGTCATAAGGGAAAATAATGCACATAACCCAGATACCCAGATACCATAGAAAGTGTTCCAGGTCCAAGCAAAGTGCTGTGGATGATCTGAGGACAAAAGACATAATTTCTAGCTCAGGGGATCAGGGTACGCTTCATGAACTAAACCTTATGTAGCTTCTGAGCGCCCAGAACAACTAACTGTCTTATACTAAATGTATTTGACGCTCCATGGGAAAGCCCTTGGGAATATTAGGCAGAGCCCATTTAACTGCTACATGTACGGCCGACAAGCTTCTACTATGGTTTCCCAGCCCACAGCCCCATTATATCTCAGGGTAGAACTCTGGTAAATTCCCTGGATTTGGAGTCAGACCCCGACTCTTGGTAATAGCGTTGGACAATTACTTGGGTGCTTTAAGATTCAGCTTCTTTGTCTCTAAAATTATGATAATGCTACCTACCTTCTATTATTTATGAAAATAAAATATTTGAAAGTGCCTGTCATAATGCATGACATGTAGTAGACTGCAGTCTAGTAAATCAATTAAAACCCATATATATTTCCATCTGCAAAAAGAAAATGTTAATTGAGGGGCGCCTGGGTGGCTCAGTTGGTTAGGCGTCTGCCTTTGGCTCAGGTCATGATCCCAGGGTCCTGGGATCGAGCCCTGCGTCGGGCTCCCTGCTCAGCAGGAAGCCTGCTTCTCCCTCTCCCACTCTCCCTGCTTGTGTTCCCTCTCTCGCTGTGTCTCTCTGTCAAATAAAGAAATAAAATCTAAAAAAAAAAAAAAATGTTAATTGATACTTGAAAAAATCATTTTTAAATATCTGTAAATTTTGCTCATGTAGTAAAACTTAATTCTCAACAATATCAGTTCAGCAAAGTGTTTGTTGGAAACGTCCAAGTGTGTTCATTTCCAGCTCTTGTGGATTAGGAATTAGAGCATCTTAAGAGCCAAGAGAGGTCCAGAGAATCCTATAGTTTAAAGGGCAGTCCTGGGACTCTGACTAACGACCCATCCAGGTCCTTGTATTCTTTCCTGCTCATTCCAGTGAGTTTGGATGTTAAAAGGGCAATTTAGCTTTTACTTGGAAATGCCAGAGATTGACAGCTCACAGTCTGCCCTGCTAATGAGAGGAGCAAGAACTGCATTTATGTGCAATGTGAAGGATTTTGGTCATGAGCTGCCCTCCATCCCCAAGATCCCCAGCCAGATCAGGAGACCAGGGAGCTGTGATGCTTGGAAAGACTCAGAACTCACCACATGTTGGGAGAAGCACAGGGTCCATAGGGATTATTATGAATAGAGTTGGTAAGGAGGGAACTAGATTTTAATCGGGTATGTGTTATTTCTTTAAGTCTTGCCTTAATCTATACCATTTAATAAGTGAAAATTTGTTAGGCTAATCTTAGTAATCAATGATTAATTAATATTTAATTTTAGTTACTATTTTCTATCAGAGCTCATTTTTATGAAAATACATTTTTCAAAGTGTACACTGTATGCCTTTGTTTTGGTTTTTGAAATTCTAGGATGTGTTATGCGCATGTCACATCCAATTGCCTGGCATGGAACAGGTGCTTAAAAAATATTAGCTGCTTGGCTAATAAGCTTACAGTGGTATGGCTAGAGATTATAGTTGGAATTGGAAAGTTGACAGTAATAAGCATGTTAGCATATTTTGTGATAATGTCTTTAACAATGCTAGCTATCATGAATACCTACCTATCATACACTAGGCAATATATTAACAACTTACTGTATTATTTCATCTAGTCCTGACAACAGCCACGAAAGAGGTGTTATTTTTCTCATTTGACAGATGAGGAAACCGAGGCTCAGAAGAGTTACGCAGCTTTCCCAAGATCTCACAGCTGGCAGGTACCAGTTCTGGACTGGAACCCAAGCTTGTAACTTTTTTCTCATTACATCATGAGAAAGATAACTTTCTCATTTCTGCTACTGAGTCTCCATTTTTGCCAAGCTGGTTGTCATCAGTGAAAGAAGATTTCAAAATGTAAAGAGAATTCTACTTGTATAACTGCTAACCACAGGCTCAGATTCCTGTGACTTGTTTCTATTCACCAGCCATGCCCAGTTGCACCTCACTTAGTGGTGTGAATCCTGATAACAGAGCTCAGGTCACAATGCAAAATATTCTCTCTTCCTTTATCATGTTGGTTTAGCAGACCTCACAAAAGTTAAACCAGCTAGATGATCACAAATTATATTTTCTTCTTTCAGGATGAGTAGAATGTTCCCTCCCTTAACCAGGGGACACCTTATAATGAATACTCTGGTGCCTCCTACATTGCTCCTCTCCCCCTTCCCCAGATCCATAGGGCTTCTGAGTACTGCGTTCCGTCACAAGTCCTCTCAGGTGTTCCTGCAAATGCAGCCATGTGACTGTCCCCCATCTGAGCATCTTCAACAGCAGGCTCCCTCTTTGTTCCCTTTGTAATTCCATCTTATATTCTTCCGACTCTCACACAATACTGAGTTCATCACAAAAATATGTAGATTTTGCAACTGAAGCAGAGTAAGGCTACAAAAGTGCAGGAAGACATTGTGATTCATTCATTCATTCATTCATCTATCATTAATTCACCCAATAAGGATTGATGACTTTCACAAAGCCAGGCTGCAGGCATGTGGAATACAAAGCCAAATACAAGAGCCAAAGACTTGGCTCTTGCCCTCAGGAAGCTCACCATCCCCTATAATTTTGTAGGAGACATTCTCTGATTAGACTTGCACTAATAATGCTCACCTTTCTGCAAACAAGGTGCCGTCTTAGCGTTCATAGAAGAGAGCGTGAGACTAAACCTACTTCAGTTTTCTAGAGTAAAACCATATAAGCAAGAATACTTCCATTTCCATATGGATCCTTTGTTTACACTATTAGATTTGGTCTTTGTCAGTTTTTCTAAGACTGCAAAACCCCTTGGTGCTTTTTCTCTCAGGCCAAGTCTCACTGAGGATGTTTCCTATACCTGCCACTGTACATGCTATGAAGCTCCTAGGGCTGCAGGAGTGAAGCCCATAGACATTAAACTTGATGAAAGTGGCAAAAAATAAAATGTGTTAGGATATACCTTATCAAAAAGTAGTCTGCAGAATATTAGTTCTTTGAAATATTAAATGGCATGTGGGCAGAAATGAAAAAGTCCCATGGTCAAAATGCTGGGTTTAAAAAGTTAAGCTGTTTTTTTATTGTAGGTTTTCCCAATGGTATCAATATGTGAAAATACATTGTGATTTGGCAGGTGAGGAATATAATATGCAGTATTAACCAATTTTACTTTATCATAAAACCATTTTTTAAAAGAGGCCATGTCTTTCATGTAATATGTTTTGTGTAAAGGTATACTTCCAGTTTTTCATGTAAAATATGAAAAAGATACCCAAATCAATTTCATATGGAAAAAATGAACTTTAACACCGGCCTTCATCTTAATTGTCTATGGTAAGTATACCCATCATATAAGAGCTTTGGGGCACACACAGTGTAATTACAAAAATATTACATATCCAAATGTGGAGCTATGTATAGCTCCAAATTGTGGATATCCATATTATATATCCAAATGCCAAAAGCACAGGAATATTTATACATGTGATTATTCATGATGCTCATTATTGATTAGGTCATCACAACATACTAAAGTTTTTCATTTTTGGATAGGCGACACACCAAGGAGACACTTATTAAAAAGAAACATTGAAGTGAAAATTCTTTCCCTACAGGCATTCAGCACTTTGCACAGGGAGCAGAAAAAAAAAAAAAGTGCAAAAACGTGCATAAGTTTGCTAGATGTGCATAAAGAGAGATGTAATGGAAGTGTGTGGCCGTGGCTTATGGGAAAGTTTTAAAAGGAAAACTATGAAAGGTAATTAGGAAATTGAGAATTGCTGGGAGGTGGTGAGGAATGGGATTAGGCTGTCACGGCAGATTAATGTGCCCCAGGCTTTCACTTCTGGGACCTGGCCGAAAGCGACAAGATGGGTTTTCATTCCCAATAAATGAGTATAAGAGATTATGCTAGAAATGAATAGAAGAAGTCTCCTAGGAGAATATACTACAGAGCTGCTTGGTACTGATATTTAATCATCGGGGGCAGCTGTAATGGAGAGGGAGATGAGTGGGAAACGTGGTCCCTGGAGAAAACAGGAGAGAGGTGTTCACAGAGTACTTGCCAAGCATGGTGGGATAGCAGCCCTCTCTGCCTATTGATCATTCACTGCACGCGCTCCAATACTTAAAAATTTAGAATAAAATATGAAAATGCAAAGGTTCACTCATCAGAAAGGCTAAGAGAATAAATCATATTGTGCTATAACTAAAGTCACAACTTTTTATTGTAGAGGCATTTTGCATTTTATATAGTAATTTGTCCCTTGCTAAATGTCTCGTTTCTTTATAGCCTTATATATGAATAAAAGGTACTGTATGCTTTGCCACATAATAATTGGTGCATTTAAATCCCATTTCCAAATCACTTGAAAGGTTGGAATTATACTGTGAATGCTTTAAGGGAAGGGACTCTTTGTTATACTTCTTTATTTCTCCCACAATGCCTAGCACAGAGCCTTGCACAATAAAGCACTCAATTATTGTGGAATAACAAAGGAAATAAGGATTAGATTTCTTCTTAGGGTTTTTCTAAACAATGGCACACTTACTGAATAAGTCTTATTCTAATCAATAAAAAGGTAATCCCTTCCCCATGATGTAAAAGGTCTCTTCCAGTATTCACTGTTGAAGGAAATTTGAACTGAGGTTGGGTACAAAAGTGACTCTCTTAGGTAGAAGCAGGGCTGATGGACATCCCATGAGCTGGTAAATTGTGTACAAGTTTAATCGTCTCGAGGAAACACGTTGGACTATCTTGGAATGGGTAGATTTGATCATGTGGTATGAGGATGCCAAAAAAAAAAAAAAACTGAATTCTAATATCATCAACTTAATACCTATCTCATATGTTGAAAGTTGTTTAATCTTACACCAGTCGCTTGAGATTGGGAACCTTAGTTTCCATTTTTGTAAAATTAAGGTGTTGAAAAAAGATATGACTACCAAGGTTTAGTTCAGTTCTATGATTGTTTATGGCTCTGTGTCTTGATTTGCTGGATGTCAAAATATATTTTAGTTTTCCAAGGCTCACATATATGGCAAGGCAGCCAATAAACTGGAAGCTCAAAGGCCCCAAATAAATATTACACAGTCACGAAAGAGAGTATGATGCAGTGATTAAAGAATGGCTTTCGGAATCAGATAGCCCAGTCCAAATGCCATTCTACCACATTCTGGATGTATGAATTTGGGCAAGTTAATTACTTTCCTGAGGCTCAGGCCTTCCCTCTTAAGTGGAGACAAAAAATATCTGCCCTGTAGCTATGTTGGTGAGCCCTGGAAGTAGGAAACAACACATCGTAGTTCTTCTCTTGGTCTCAGGGACTGTTAGTTGCAAAGAACAGAAATCTATTAGAAGCAGCTTCACTAAAGAGAAGGTTGATTAAAAGATAAAATGAACTCTGACAGAGCCCAATTATCACAAGTGTGGTTGGGTCTCCTGGAAAGGGAGGAGAGATGTGGAAAGCATGGATCAAGTCTGCTTTTTCTCTGTCTTTCTCTAGGGTTGTACAATCTCTTTCTGTTTCTCTCTGGATATCTACTTCTTCTCTTCTCTCTGCAGATTCCCTTTCTTGTCTCTCTTATCTACTTGATGTGGTCATCATGGCTTTCCCAGAATGGCAGCCTAGAGCTCCCAAGTCTCTGTGGATCTGCATCTTGGATCTCAACAGCTAACTGAGTCAATATCATTCCTAGCAGATAAAATATGATTAGCTGGGTTTTAATTATAGGTGTGTATTCTCAGTCCAAAATGCTGAGAGGTCAACTGGCAAGAAGGGCTGTCATTCTCAGTGTGATACACAGGCTTTCTCTGGGAGGGGACTTTGGTATCTAAGCACAAGCATTGTGCACTTGATTCTTAAAAAGAACCCACAAGGTGCTCAGTCTTGTTTCATGAATATAATTCTAATACATTTATTTCTTCTTTATGCATAAGTGGCAGAATGGTAGGGGGCTGGAGAGAGGGTGCTAAAGGAAGATACACTGATAGTGATGCCATTGACCTGAGAGAGAGAGGCATCCTAAAAAATAATGAAATGCAGACACAGGAACTCAAACATAAGGAATTGTCAGACTCTGTAATGAAAGTATACTCAGTTTACACTTCAGTAGGCCCCAGGGACACTATTGTCTTAAGTGCAACATCAAACCTTTGTGTATAAATACTATGTTTTATAATAATCTATAAAAGATTATACTTAAGAAATCAGGAAACTTTATTGAAAAGCTATATTAAAATTGTTAAATTAGTTAAAATAAAATCTCATGCATTTATCCATTCATCATTCATTCATTCACTCATCAAACATTCCTTGTGTGTTTCTTATGCTCTTGGTACTTGTTACGCATTACAGATACTCAAGAAGAGGGAAAGACACAGCAGTAAATCAGCAATTAAAATGTAGTGAGATGCATACTTTTGAAAAAGCAGAGGGCATTATGTGGGCACAGAAAATTGCAAAGGGGATGGTACCTCAGGGATAAAGCCCGGAGGGTGATGCTTTCAGAGGAGTTTTGGGGAAAGGAGAAGAAGGGCATTCCAGACAAGGCAGGTGGCATACCGGGGATCAGAGAGAGGTGACTAACTGGACCCTCTCGAGCACTCCAAATAGCCCCTGTGTCTGGAACACTGATGTGCTGATGGGGGTGGGGGTGGAAGGAGTGGGCGCTGGGCCAGGAAAATGGGCAGAAGCCTGACTGAAAAGGACCTTCAGAGGCTAATGTAAGCAATTTGAACATTATCCTGAAAGTCACAGGAGGCCAGTGAATGTCTTTTAAGCAGGAGAGTGATCTAGTCAGAATATTCGTGAATTATAAAGATTATTCTGGAGTGCCAGGGAGGGGGAAAACCGGAGGAGGGAAGTTGGGCTGCTTGTTGTAGCAATCCAGGACAGATGTGAAGAAGCAGCAGTTAGAGTAAGGATGCAGAGATTTAGACTTTGAAGGGTGCTAGGGAGAAGATATGGGTGCCTTGTGGATTTCTGGTGCTGCCATTCACTGGGATAGAGGAAAAGAAGAGAGTGGGGGACTCCAGTAGGAAGAGAGTTCTCAGAAGGAGGGAGTGGCAAAATGTGCCTGAGGGCAAGAAGGACCAAGAAAGAAGCTTTGGGAAAAGGGGCCATTGGTGGTCTTCCCTGGTAAGGTGGCCCTGGAAGCCATGTGGAAGGGAGGGCCTGAGGAAGTGAAGACAATGAACAGACAACTCTCCAAGAAGACTGACTGGAAAGGAAGGAAGAGAAAGAGGACGGAAGCCAGAGGGAGAAGTGGGGATCGAGGTGGGCTTCTTCAAGATGGGGGAGAATCGTTCACATTAACAGGATGCTGAGCACTAGTAGGAAGGGGAAGGAGACACAAGGCAGAGAGAGGAAGATTGATGGAGTGGGGTCCCGCAGGAGGGGGCAAGGAAGGCACCCAAAGCTGAGGTGGAGGGATTAGCCTCAGACAGGAGGCAGCACAGCCCTTTGGCTGAGATAGGAGGGAAGGATGAAAGGATGCGGCCAGACAGATAAGTTTCTACATGGCAGGGGAGGAAATTGAGGGAGTGCTCAATTGATGGCCTCAATTTTCTCGGTGACGGAGGAGGCAAGGTGATCTGCTGAGTGGTGCGGGGGTGGTGGTAGACAGGGGCTGGTTTAGGAAGGGAGAACAGTTTGGTACATATAACTGCTAAGAGCAATGGGGGATGGAGCTGGCTGGGGATGCAGAAAGATCAGCGGGGAGTACAGAGCCGCCAGCTGAGTTGGGACAATATATATCTGGTATGTCTCAGACTCTCACAACCGTGACATTTTCTTCCAAAGCCTTTAAAAATCTAGGTAGAGTAGCAAGAAATTGAACTGTTTGATTGAGCTGGGGCTGAGTCTTTGCAGAGTAGATGTCACAGCAGGTTAAGAGGGTCAAGAAATCATAGGATATTGAGAAGAGAGAGTTGAAGTGATGGGCTATAATAGGATCCAGGATGCATAGAGAAGTGAATAAGATAAAAATTCATTTGCTTCATCAGGAGTAAATGCAAGATGCCAGGACTCCAAGGACTCAATAGGTAGATGTTCCAGGAACAAAGTGAGTGGTGCGCTGTTGACGTTCAGACTGTGGAGGCAGACCTGTTCAGGGGCTTCGAAATCAGTCACCTGACAGTTACCTTACTTCTTTGTTGAAGCCTGCCTTAACTTCTCCATCCCCAAACTTTTTGCTCCAGAGTCTGAGCTAACATATCATTTTGTTTGCAAACAGAGAGTAAAAAGAACATTGAAACTGGATCCTCAATCTAAGTTGGGAGATTGGGGTTTTGGTCTTATTTCCAGCACCCATACATTCTACGGCCTTGGCCACAGCGTGAGCCATGGAGCAACGGTTATCTTGGCCAGTCCAACTTGCTTAGGGGCAGATTATTCTGTCTGTGCACATTATGTGCTCGCACATCCCCGGTTCTGATGCAATCCTTTGTTTCCCACCTTTCTGTGGGAAGACGGATGAGAGCAGCAGAGACCCTATTCCTCACGTCGCTTTACTTCACTGCAGTTTATACAAACCCACCATTAAAGAACCTGCAAGAGATTCTATTGGGTGAAGAAAGATATTTTGCTTCATAAAATTTCTTAAGACCACTTTTATTTTAATAGTCTCAAAACCCGATTTTGAGAGTAGCAAGTCCAAGATGCTTATAATGCCATGAAGGCAAATATTCTGGGAGAAAAAAAAAATAGGCCCTTTAAAATCTGAGCTTTGTTAACTGACTGAAGTCAACAGAGACAGACCAAATCAACAAGCATGACATGAAGGGCAAATTTGCAATTAAAAGAAGAATAGGGAATTATAAAGATGGATGAGCTCCATGACATGCACACCCAAGTCTGCGTGGCCTTGGCCTCAGATGCCAGATATTAATGCTTTACTCTTTAGCACTCGTCACCTTTGGCTCTGAACAGAAAGGCAAATGCATTAAAATAACAACAATTAGAACACTTACTTAGCTTGGAAGGCATTGTTGGTTCCCCTGTGGTCAAGGTCATGACACAGGCATCCCACAATCACCGCTAAAATTTCCACCTCGGTCAGAATCTCTTGAAACCCTGCGGTCTGGGAAGAAGGGAAAATGGCACAGTCACTACTCGGGGCAGGGAGGATGGATCAGGTTTGTCCTCTGAGCAGCAGTCTGCTCCGTTTTCATACTCACATCATTTAAGGAAATGATTAACTGCCACCCCCTTCGATGACAGTCAGTTGGGTGGTCAGTTGCAGAGCTAAGGTCCCCACAGTGATGAATTAGCTGGCTGTCATGGTGGCCCACCCTGGCACACCAGGACACAGTTCAGACTATTTTGTTCCCTTTTTAGAGAAGAGGCAGCACTATCCAGATACAGTGACAGTTTGGCAGCCGCCCAGAGCAAAATGTGTTTTGTAATTCTACATTGCAATGATGAGCATCTAGTGGTATGAGGAGAAAAGAGGGCTGTGAATTGAGAAGTGAATGCTATATCCATCAATGGCCACTCAAAGGAAGGCAGGCAAAAGAAAACACCTTTCATATATACATGTATATTAAAAGAAGCAACTTAGAGGTACTCAGATTGCTACATGATAATATTCGAGAAGTTATCTTGTGACTACCTTAATTCATATTAGCTTGGAAGACAGATTAAATTTATACAGATAATAAGGCAGGGTACGTCTTGAAAGCTAGGATTTGGCAGACGATTAGGCAATGCAGATTGAGCATCAGGTGGAGTATTATTGCATGGAATCCTTTTTTATTAGCCTATGGTAGCATGCTTGTGGAATGCATAGGCTGGATGTGAGATCTTTGGGGAGCAGCGTGATGTAATTACAGAACCAAGGTTGGTTGGTTCCTGCTGTCCTTCGGTTAGTTTAGAAGAGGAAGTGAGCCTCTGGAAACACAAGTCTATGCATTTTCTTGACCCAAAGCCTTTATGTTTTCCCCTTTTTACTTAGTTAAGTCTCCCATTTCATTACTTATTAAAATCTTTATCAGAGGGCAAGAGGAGGGGGAAAGTGGAGTTCAAATTGCTTCCTTTTTCGTGTATGTTTCTTCCCCAAACCTTGGACCAATAGGTAGTATCTGTAAGACACTCCTTTAGAGCAATGAAAACCTTGTTTTTTAATTGATTACATTTTTATTGCAGAAATAACTGAATAATAAGTTTTTGTGTTGACAATTTTATTTTTAAAAATTAAGTTGGGTCCCTTGCTACATTTAGAAATACACATAATTTTACTAGCACAGCAAATGGGAATGTTAATAAATTGTCGGGGGAGGGATGAAATAGCCCCCAGCAAAGCTGTGTGTGCCCCTTCATTTTAAAATTTGGAGTTGGCTGCTCATTTTAAGTTAATTTTATTTTACTTGGAGTATTACCTGAATAGTTATAAAACAAAAATCAAATCATGGTAAGAGGTTTAGAATCAAAAACAGTAGTCTCTCATCCTTTCCCCTTCCTGACTCCCAAAGGCACTTAATCTTTCCCTAATTTGGTAGTTATTTCCTACCATATTTCTAGATAGTATGTCCATATTATTAGCACTTGGTTATTCATCAAGTATGTATATAGTCCTCCTTCTGTGCTGACAATCCTAAGAGCTCTCCAACTGTTTCACTGACTTAAATCTCACCACCGCCCTGTGGTCCTAGGAACTACTGTTATCCCCAGGTACAGATGAAGGAATTGAGGCACAGAGAAGCTAGGTAATGTGCCCAAGGACTCACAGCTAGTACGTGGCAGAGGTGGGCAAGCTCCCAGCATCCAGGTGCCAGAGTTTACCCTTAAACACTGATATCTTGTGACAGGTGAGAATTCTCTTCCCTTCCTCTCTTCCCTCCCCTCACACTCACAATGCAATCCAGATCCGCACTCTCTATATAAATATTCACAACTGAGCCAACTAGTATCCAAGGTTTGTTTCCTTTCTGATGTAAATGTTTTTATTTCCTGGAGTTAAGATTTCTTTGAACATCGAAGTCTTCTCATATCCTACACAGCTCTCTAAAGGCTCAAAGCATTTCTTCAATGCCTTCCTGTCCCGGGGACCCCCTGTGGTAGTCTGGTCCTGCTCTTTGGTCTGGATTCTCTGTGGGCTGTCAGCTTTCCTCTCCTGGGGATGACCTCGAGGGTCCTGCACCCCACACCTCTCTTCTTCCTCAGTTCCTCCCTCATTTTGCAGGAGCACATCTGCCAGTGGCTTCATGAGAAAGGGTGTTAACTTTTCAACATTGGGGAGTGCAATAACTTTTGAGGCTTTGCATGATTGAAAATGTCTTTATTTCTCTATTCAATTGTTAGCTTCCCCCACAATTCTAGCTTGCAACATTTCCACTCAGAATTTTGAAAGACTGCTCTATTGTTTTCTAACTTCTGAAGCTGTTTTTGAGAAGTATATCCAATTCTCATTCCTAACAAATCAGATGTTATTTGATTTTCTCTCTCTTAGAATCCTCTCTCTATCCCTGGGTTTTGGCAATTTCACAAAGATATGCTTTGGTTTGGGACTTTTTTCCCCCATCGTTTTGCTTGGTGAGGCTTTTCAACCTGCAGGCTCATTTTCTTCAGTACAATGTTTTTGTAATCTTATATTTTAAAAAATAATTTCCTTTTCACCATTTTTTGGGTCCTATTTGAATGGAACTCCAGTTGGTTGGACATTGGACTTCCTGTATTGATCTCTTTATATTCTTGTCTCTTCTTTTCCCATTGCTCATATTGACTTTTCCTTCTGAATGTCCAGGAGTAATAATTTATAAGCATTTTCTTATCTGTTGCTCCTTTTCTCACAGCATGCTATTCTCTCATGGATGCATTTTCATCTCATCTTTTTGAAGATAATAATTATAATTCCTCTAAAATTCTCTTCTGCTCCTTGATTGCCTGTGTCCTCTGAAACTCTTTTTCTCCATATTTGCTGGTTTCCCTCAAATGCCTGAAATCCTTGAGCGTCTACTCATATAAGAGTAAAGCATTATAATGGTCACCACACACCAGCTCATGCGGGTGGTATCTGTAGATTGCTGGGCCTTACCACCAGGTGAGCAGAAGGCCAGCTGGTCTTTTGTTGGACATCCCTAAATGTCAGTATCTAAGCTCATTTTCTCTGGACTTGCCAATCTTTTGCTTGGAAATGGTGTAAACGTGCGTGGTGGCATTTTGAGAAAAGAGAACTGTATCTCCTCATCTTTGAGAATGTAGACTTTCACTTAATTCTCTCATTTTCAGGGTGTACCTCACCCTAACTTTTCTTTTGCTGGTGTCCCCAAGTCCCCAAGCAAATATCCTGGTTTCCTGCATAGGTGAGGGGAAGAGTAGCCCTCTGACTACATGGAGAAGGGGCGGAGACTTGGGGACTCAGAGTTTTCAGCACCTCCTCACTCCACTTCACCCCATTTTTTATTTATTTATTTATTTATTATTTATTTATTTATTTATTTTTTAAAAGATTTTATTATTTATTCATGAGAGAGAGAGAGGCAGAGGGAGAAGCAGGCTCCCAAGGAGCAGGGAGCCTGATGTGGGACTCGATCCCAGGACCCTGGGATCATGACCTGAGCCGAAGGCAGACGCTTAACCATCTGAGCCACCCAGGCGCCCCCACCCCATTTTTTAAATTATCTGATGCCTCCAGTTCCTGAGCCTTGATAGATTCTGGGGAGATGTTTCTCACGTGTACCACTTCCTCTATCCCCTCACCTTGAAGGCACTTGGGTTAGATCTTCCTTTTCTCTGCTAAGCTATGAGCCATCCTCTCTTCATTTTCTGCCTTCATATATTATGGTTCCATAATACATGGGATGTGTATCCATTTCTTGTTCTCCTTGCTTTTTGGGGGTGATTTTGAAAGGAAGGAGTATAAAAGTTTTTATCTGTCATCTTGAAACTTTGTTGGGTTTGGATCTTGCTAATAATAAGTAAATCCTGAAAGCCTATCAAATAGGAAATAATTATCCAGAATACTGTGGAAATCAGTGCTATAATAAACAACAGAACTGCACTAAAATTTACAGAGGTTCTGCCTGTGAAAATGTTATTGATTAGAATGAGCTGATGAATTAGAATAGTAAGAATAGGGATAATGTTAAAGTAAGGTAATTAGACTAGAAATTTAATTAGAAGTTGAAAGCAAATGCTTCTAATAGACACTAGATCAGAATCCTGAGTCATTTTTAAGCTATCAGTTATCACCCATTATATAATATGATGGAATATATTTTACTATAATGTTCTATGCAGCCCGTCTCCTCCCCCCGCCTCCCTCGTCCCTTCTTGGGAATCCACATGTAGGTCTTAAACTATTTAGATCATGGATACTTTTGAGAATTTGATAAAAATCATGCTCCCTCTTCCCAGAAATTATTCTATAAGTTTATGGTGTTCAAAGACCGTGGAGCCCACCTCTAGATCCTCAGAATAAAGAGTCCCTGAAGTCCAGCCCACTCACAGTCACAAACATACTTACCTCTCTCAACCGTGATACTTGAATTACTGAAGCAGTACCTGTCTCTTGACTGTGATTTAAAGCTGCCTGGTAAATGGTTTCTGAGAATCATCAGGCTTGAAAAGTGTCCAGCTGCCAGTAAGTGTCCGTTTGCCCCTCCCCTCCCACATCCATCTTCCTTCGTGCCCTCTCCATTCAGATCTCCACTTACCCACGTTGAGGAGAAAAAGTCAACTGCCTGCTGAGGACAATATACTTTCAAAAGAGAACACAGTGGCCATGGAAAGTATATTTTAATGTATTTATCCCATGCCTGACTCTATTTTATTCTTTTATTTTCAAATATAATTATATCTTTTCTGTTCTTGACCCAATAATTACGGGTTTTATTGACCTTTACATTAATCTATTTTTTCACCTGTATTCCCTCACAGTCCATATAAGAAATGTAAAGCAGTGAATACAATATATATAAGCAAAGAGATAGTCAAGGCATATGGACCCAGTTCTCACATCACCCTTTCCAGAAAAGCCTGTGACTACCCTCTGAGCAGGCTTCCAATGATCATCCTTTCTTGGGCTAAAACATATGTTGGGATAATCCTATTCCCAGCTACCAGAGCATATAATCACCGGAATCCAAAAAACCCAGACAATTAGATTGATTCACAGGGTACCCTAGGCTACCCAATAATTTCCTATCATCTGGTCAACATAAGATTTAAACCAGCTAGGATATACTACCATTTCTAAGCTGACCCCATGTAATAGTAGTGAATGGAGGAAATCATGGGCAGAGAAAAATGACTGTTGCTTTGTGGCTCTGTAGAATCCAAAAAGGTCTAAAAAACAAGAGCCATAATATCACAATATAGATGGTGCTATAGAGGCTTCGTTCATTTAACAAATGTTATTAAGTGCTTATTGTATATCAGGCAACTGATATTGTGGATAATGATTTCATATCTGAGAAAAGGCTTGGGATAATAGCAACAGTAGTTAACACTTCTATAGTGCTTGTGTATGCCAGGCACTGTTCTATATACTTCAAATCCATTAACTCATTTAATCCTTATAAGAACGCTCTAAGGGAGATGCTGTTCTTATCTTTCATTTTATAGATGAGGCTATTGAGGCACTAAAATGCACTGTTAGAATGTAACAGAGGTGGATTAGAACTCAGGCAACCTGGCTCCCAAGTGTGTTCTCATCCACTCTGCTATTCAGCTCCTAAGGGGAGGGTGTGGGTAACTACAGTTATGCAGCTTTTAAATACTCTTGTGATGATACAGTGTTAGATGACATGGCTTTAAAGAATCAGTTGATGTGTGCTTTATTCCACAAAGGAATATTCTTGAGTGGTGATAGGTTGATATTGCAGAACCACTGGACATCTTGCGCCTAAACATGAGCTCGGGTGCATCAAGACGTAACTGATCATAAAGAGTGACGTACAAATAGGTTTGGAGAGAAAAGAAAGATACAATGGTTTATATGTAACATCCCAACTTTACTCAATACATGCATAGAAAAAGACTGTCAGGACATCAAAATGTTCCCAATAATGGGTTCACAGTTGACTTAAAAATTTTCCTTTGTGTCCAAAATTTCCATAAAAAACATTTATTCATTAGAATATATATGTGTGTGTGTGTGTGTGTGTGTCTAAATTCTGTTTTGTTTTAAGAGTAAGCCCATGTTTCATCAAACTCTCCTAGCTTGGAATAAAATAGTGACAACCTCACAGGTGTCCTTCACTCATTTATTCATCGAGTGAATATTCATTAAGCATTTGCTCCATGTTAGGCACGAGGGAAGCACTAACATCTTGAAAAGTGTCCATTCATTCATTGATTCATTGAGCATATATTTATGAAGCATTTACACTGTTTCAAGCACAAGGAAGAGAGCACGGAGGAAGACAGGAATGACCCTGGCCAGCCCGAGGCATGCTGTAAAGGTCCCCTTTCTAGTGAGAAACCATCACAACACTGGCTGTGCTTTGTAGGAAAGACTAATGTTGGAAGAGGTCAGCCACCCCTGCTCTGTTTCTGGAGACGGTAGATTATGGACTGCAAGACCCTTGTCGTGTATTTGGCTCCAGCATGGGAAGCTGAGAGAGTGATGCCAGAAGTTCTGCCTTCACATTTGTTTTTGCACCTGGTGTCGGAGGTACTAAATGATGAGGGATTTCCTGAGTTCATCCTGTTGATTTCAAGATCTAGCACATGGCAGACAAAGAGGGAGGGAATCCAGTGATGTACTAGGAATTCTTAATGGTTGCAGAAATTCCAGACTTAAGGTTCTTGGCTCCCCGAATGTTCCTCCATGGATGCTGACAGCCAGGCACTAAAGCAGAGCCCTCAGTGGATTGGCTAAAGTTGAGGGAGAACACGATTAATTTTTGTAGAGATTTCCTTCTCCCCTTCATCTTTCTCTCTTTCTGGATAAGAAGAGGTCACCATTCCAAGGGGTTTAGAAGAACATGATTTCTCAAGGAAGTGTCCCTCTAGAAGAATCTGCACACCACATCCCTAATCTGTGTCATGTCTCAACTGACCTATAGATGACTTCCAACTTCAAAGTGATGTGAGCTTGGGGCCAAAATGCAGCATTTAGACAAGAAGCGTTTAGTTTCTGGTTTTCTTAATTTCTGATGTGCAGAGTGTTGCAGATCACTGTCTGGGGCCTTTGTTTGATACGTTATTAAAATCAAGTTTACTTTAGCCAAAGAGCACTCTTTGAGGGTTTCATTGTAAATGCTGCATACAAGATGCTCGTGTCTCTCTGTGAAACTTAGATCTGCGAACAAGAACCAAAGGTTCTATGAGAAGGGGGCCTTCAGTCACCCTCCCGATTGAGCACATAGCCCGGTGTGGGTGGATCAGAGCGGTTTGGCCTCCAAGGGCGTGTATAGGGCAAGCCCAGCATGTTTCTCTTTGGGAATCTGTTTGTTGGCTTCAAGATGGAATGGCTACCTCTCAACATACAAATCCAGGGAGCAGGCTATTGGGTATCAACCTTTTCAACTGCTACAAAGCAATGAGTTTAGGCAGAGGGCTTTCTCAAGCTTTAAGATGGAAGTAGATTTCAGTTGCTTACCAAGAGTGCTTATGAATAAATTTACACTACTTGATGCCATATCCTATCTTCTTTTTAAAACAGGATGCTATTTCTGCCAACCAGGGCTTATGTGATGAAAACACAATGGGGAGGAGAACAGGTATTCACAGCCACAATCCCCTACTGGGAAAAAAAAAACCCTACTGCACAAACCAGAGCATCTAGATTTAATGGTCATACTCCTTTGGAATTTACAGTAATCTTTTTCTGCCAGTATTTGGGTGTGCTGAGCTGAAAAAGAGGCACTTTAGCCCTATTTTTGAGGTCCAGAGACCAGAACCTCTCCAGCTGTTAGGGGTCCACCATCTAGCACTATGTTTACATGTCCCCTTCACCAAAACATGTAGTGTAACACAAACCAGTTGTAGTTTGTCTAATTATCCATGGGACTAGGGGTAGTTTTGATCAAACTTGCTTCTCTTTCTCCTCGAGATGAATGCAGCCAAATACTGATTTAAATCTATAATGACCCTTCCCTTACCAACCCAAGAGTTGGGAAAATCTTACAGTCTACATTGAAATACTCTCTCCTACAACCGGAAGCCTCCAAAGGCACTTGTCATCAAAGAGTAAAACCTAAGTCATATTTTGGATATACCGTGACTCTCAACCTCAAGTAATGTTGCAACTGTTTGCCCATGTAAGTCTGAGAAAGGACAGGGAGCAAAACTCAGTGGTCTGTTTGGTGTAATTGCACATGTTGAATGAATGTTTGATGCATGAAAAAAAATTGGGTTGATTCTAATAAATTTTATAGAGTTATTTTTAAACCACTTCCAAGACTTAATTTTTAACCTACCTATTATCATAATTTTAAAAAATTATTTATTTTGGAAAGTTAAAAGCATACAAAAAGTAGAATACTAATAATGAACCACCATGTCTTCATTATCCAACTTCAACAACAGGATCCATGGTTTGCTGGTCCTGTTTCATCTATCTGTTCACATGCATTGCTTTGCTTGTTTGTGAGCTAGCATCTTTCAAAGCAAACCTCCAGCATCGGTCAGCACTCTTTATTTCATTCTCAGGACGTCAAATAAAAACTGGCCGAATTATCTCTGCTCTCATATTTTGATAAAATGTGTAAAAAGACATACAAACGGTAGAAGGAAAATTTCAGAGTGGATATCCTAATAAGACTTGGGAAAAACAAAGTTTGTACTTCAATTTAGATAATACAAGGACTACATATCTGTGTGCATGCAGCACACACTGTATTTCAAAAAGAAACAATAAAAAGCATATTCGATTCTTAAGGACTTAGCTTTCAACACTGAAAATAGATGTGCTTTGTGATTTTTTTGAGGGCAGAGACTTTTTGTTCATGTTTAGAAAGGTAGTTTATATTTTGTGATAAATTACTAGTGAACTGAATATAATACAGCATGTGGTTTGTGAGCACAGAAAATGAGGCAGATCACTTGGTGAACATTAATTGTGCAGAGACAGACCTCTCCAAGTACGAGAAGCCAGGTTGATGAGTTTCAAGACTATGAGGGCTCTTCAAAGCTTACACAAATTTTTATTTGCCATCGTTGAGCCAAAATTAAACACTGGACTCATGAAGAATTAAAACTTCTTAAAGCTCCCAGCTTGACACCTTGAAGTGCCCATTTCCAGCCCCATGGAAGTGCCATCACTAAGTTATAAACCAGGGAGAATGGAGGCGGTGATAAATTACCATGGCTTTGCTGCTGGGTCTCCCTGACCTGGAGGACTCGGCTGGTGTCATAAAACACAAAGCGACAGATTAAGCAGTTTACCAACACCGTAAAAATCTCAAGAATAAGTTCCCTTTAATCAAAAATCCTATATTGTAACAAGGCAGCCCGAGCCCTGAAAGCACATTCATTTCCTCACAAGCCTGTGTCCATGAGCAGGAGCTTATACGCACCCCAGAATACTGGACATGATTATGTTCATACACTTTTACAATTTACATGTCCTAAGAAAAATACCCAGCTCTGGCTGATGGTGCTGGAGAATTTATTTTCACTAGGAAGGGAATGACCCATAACTCATGAATGGCAGCGCTTAAAGTGAGTTATGGAGGTTACTCTCCTGTGTGAGGAAATGGATTGGATTATCCTTCTGCCCAATTGTATGTTTGGTTATTAGCACACCGGGTTCTTAATTATGTGTGGCTTTGCCTTTTTCCTTTTATAAAATAAATGTGGATAAAGGGAATGTCAACTAGAAGCATGGAGTGCTTAATTGGGGCTCTCAGAGGTGGCCAGAGAGAAGAAAAATAGAAACCTTCTTAAATGATGAAAAGGCAGGACTCTTAAATGTAATTTAAGCACAGTATTCAAATTGATTAGTGCCCAGTGCTGATATTCTGCAAATACACTGAAAATCACTCCTTTCCTAAATTGAAAATTTGCCATCTTTAAAGTTACACTGGAAGTCAAGACGTACCTACATGAAGATTAAAGAACTGGCTTTTCTAACATGCAGATTTTATCGCATTGTTATGATGACGCTGCCATTTATTTTCAAGTAAATATAGTAGTTACTACTTATATGAAAAGGAAATACAATGTGAAAATGATGTTTGATGATTATAAACATGATTATCGTTTGTTACTTTATTATAGTCAGTTACAGAACAAAACATGTAGATCTCTCTGGACCTCCCAATGTGACAATCTACAAAAAAACTTAGATTTCTGTTGAGATTAGGATTCTGGTTACTTAGTGAAAATATTAATTCAAAAATTTAATTGGTTCTAAAAAAATTTTTAATTGACTTTGTCCTTCTTGGGAGGCCAGGGGGGTGGGGGTGGTGGGAGGGAAGAGAGGGAGTGAGGGAGATTTCCAACTGTGCTTCTCAGATCTCTTTCCAGAATAAATTTTCTATCTCAAAAATCAAGGACTTCTCTGAAAACAGCAGACAGCAGACAGCACATTATCCTCAAGCTGGTGAATAGGATGGATTTTTCTCCCTAAACGTCCCTTCTGCTCTCTAGTTTGAATTATCAATAAAATGACTTGGCTTATCTCTGAAAATAACCTTGTTGACAACACAAATATGGACTTAAACACGCTACCTCCACATTTAAGATTTACGAAGCCCCCGTAAATGTCAGGGGGTGTCAATGTGTTTGCTGTGATACTTGGTTATTACTAGTGTTTAACTGCAATCCCCCACCAGCGCCATGCCGCCTGCACCACATTAATTTTAATGTGATCATGTGCTCTTCTCTCTTCATATCCAGTGAATTCTGCAGGATCATAATATTCTATATGTGAACCCTAGCTGAACCTTAGTGTGATATGAAGAAAAAACAAGATTTCTAGCAGTGATAGTTGTTCATCGTTTTATAGTTTTTTAAAAAACTGGACACTAGGCAACATGAATAATATTACCCTCAACTAAATCCACTCATTCAAATGCATCTCTTTTGAAAGAGCCCTACAGGATGCTGGGCATGGCCCAAAGTGCTAATGAGTACATTTATGGGATAGTAAAGAACACTGACTCTTAAGGAAACCTTTTTTTATCCCCCCTGGAGAATCTGTCAGAACTCATACATCATTTATAAAACCGAAAAATGTCTCCGTAACCTTGGCACTACCGCATACCTTTTATTCCACAGAATACAAACAAAAGCACAGTCGTTTTCCCTCTCTGGTCTGCATTGTGAATAGGAGAGATGTGTTTCTCATTGTTCATTGTGTATGTGCTTAATGGAATATTTATTCTACAAGCTTCCATAAATAAAGAGAATTTGTATAATTATTCTTGATCTGCAGGTTTTTATTCCTTGTTTTAGCCCCAAATAGTAACCGTGCTGTATTTATCCAAGGAATTCAAAATATTTGGTAAATTCTAACTACCTAAATATCTCTTTAGAAGCAAGGAATACTACTGAAGCTTTCATTTCTAAATTGGGAATTTCAGGCCAGAGGTGTAGAATAAATTAGTACGTCATTAGCAGGGTTCCCAGTGAACTAAATTTCCACCGTTTTATATCAAATTGCTTATTCTTCAAAGCAGTTCACTCTTTTTCCCCCATAAAGGAACAAAACCGATTTGTTACCTAGACATGAGGTTGAATACTTTTGCAAAACATAATTCTGAGTCAATAAGTTTATTTTCCATGTTCAAAATGATTTTAGGGTTAAAGGTTTGGAGGCTGGTGTGTAGATTTACTACTTGCTTGTCCTGTTGTACATGGTGTCATAATTTGCTCAGCTGTGACACACAACTATGCATCTTCCCACTCTCAGAGACAATGGGCTTAGAAAAATACATGCACAGATACAAGGTCACATGGAGAATGTTCTAGTATTCCTGCTAACAGCTCTGTGGGCAAGGCAGTCATAATACAGTCTGACCTGATAGGAGGGGCTTTTTTGGACACACTTGCTTTGGTGGTGCCTCTTTTAAGAAAAGAGTGTGGGAGTGTGTGCCTCATTATCTCCTGTCCTAGAAGAAAAGAAGTACTTCCAGGGAAGGTTGGGAAGGTTTTTTTTCCCTCCTTTCTTGGCAACTGGCTGGGAAACTTTGCCTTGGAGCGCCATCTAGAGGAAAACTCAGCATATGTGCGCCATGCTTTCTTGGCTTTGTGACTCAGGCCTAACGAATCCAGTGTCGGTTGGTGTATGGTAATTTTTTTTTTTAAGAGAAAATTCTGTTTCTAACTCAATACATGGAAATAGAATATGAGATAACTAGAATGGAAATATAATCACTAATGAGAACAGAACAGTGAAAGCCCCTACTAGTTTTCAGGAGTGTCTGAAGCTTTAATACCCATTCTGGGAAGTGAGTAGGTTATCATTTTGCCATAAGCTGAGGTTGTATTCCAGAAATTAGAACTGATGAGTAAATTAAATTCATTTTTTCTTCACTGATCAAGTAATTTTTTTCCACCTCTGTAATTATTTTCTTAGTTAAAAAATTCTCGTTAACCAGGTTGCCCATGGTCAAGTTGAAGAGACTGCTTGTGTTAGGTGCAAAAGTTGATAATTTCAACCTATTGTAACCCTTAGTCAAGTTCAGCAAAATCTAATGAGCAGGAAATGATATCTTTTCCAGATGTGGCTTCTCAATTCAGTCTGAGGGAGAAAAAAATAACATTCACCAGTGTATTTTTTTCAAAGCCAGGGTGGGAACTTTAACAGAGAATTCTCCCCTTTTTGAGCTAGCATTAATACAAAAACAAAACCCAAACCTTCTCACACAGGGCTACTCTTCAAGGTTGCTGAGCAGACTTGCAAAAATAACTATACCCTTGAAATATTCTGGCAGTATGAATACCCCTGTTGTAATAACAGAGCTTGAGAGTTCTGCTTTCTTTCAGTTCCTGAAAAGGATCAAGTTTGTACTTTGGAAACATATACTGAAGAAAACTGGGTATGTATTTTCTTTTACTCCTAAGTGTCCTCCCTGACCCCACTGCTCTTGCTAACTTACCCCACCCCAACTATTTTAAGGCTTGTCATAGAAGTCTGTTTCTGTCTTTTACATCTCTAACTCATAATAGCAAGGCCATTCCTTTTTTTCCCTTCGTCGAATAAGGCTCCCGCTGACTTATTTTTGGCAAATCACCATAAATCCATAGGTTCTCCAAAATAACAGGTTAACAATTTCTTTATTGAATGTCTTCTGTGAGTCCGACACATAAACTCTGCACACAGAAAATGATTCCTTGTCTACTGAGATCTGATATGGAAAAGCAAGATGAAAGTGCGTTTTTTTCTGTTGTTTTTTGTGTGTGTGTGTGTTTAAGCAACATTGGCACTTGAGCAATTAAGGCTAATAGTTCAAAGCATCTTCCTCCCTCATTTGCCTGGCCGACTGCTTTCATGGGGTATGTTACAGAAGGACAGGGTCAGTCCAGTTTTTCCAGGCCAATCTGCTTGCTCCTTAAGCAGCTAAGGATCCAAAACAGATGTCCTCCAGCGTAAAGTGAAGACATTTTGGTCCCATCTTCTCATGCTATATGCACATTGGCGTTCAAGTTAACCTAACACACATCTGTTGAAAACCTACCAAGTGTATGAGGGCATGCAAAGTGTTGGCAAGGCCCTCAGCAAAAAAATGCCCTCATTGGGCAAGCAAATGAATGTTGTTGAAAGAATAAGAAATGATCTCTTTGGCCTTAAGCTGCTGACTCTATAGCAAAATGAGGGACCTGTGACTTAAGATACACAGCGGAAAGAAAGATACATTGTACTAGACACAGTGCAGAGATAGAAGTAATTATTGATGCTTGGGGAGATAGGGGAAGACTCTGGAAAAAACTGGCATAGATCAGTGCCTTCAAGGATGAGTAAAATTTTAATAGGCAGAGAACGGGACAGATCATTTCATAAGGAAGGAGCAGAACAGTATTTGCTCATTTGGCCAAAGAAAAATGTATATCATTTGGAGTTCCCTATTTTGGGTTTAAATTTCAGTGTGGGTACAAAGATGTAAGGTACTTAGATTTATGTTATAATAATTAAAACTTGTATTCTTTTCTATTTTATATGGTAAATATGTTTATACATATAAATATATGTACATATATCTACATACGTATGTGTATATGTATAAAACCAAGAGGCCAGAGAAGCCAATATATTTAAGCCAGAAAATATTTTACTTGATTACAGTTTAACAGTATAAGTGGAAATAAGGCCAAAACAAGCCTTATTTCTTGCCAGTAAATGGAGACGAATAGAAGATTTGGTTTCAATTTTTGCCACAAACATTTGCTTTTAGTTTAAATTCCAAGGCTTACCTCTGGCCAGTGGCTCTAACCATCTCCAAAAACCAGACTACCACCTTCCCTGGGTGACAGTCCCTAGAACAGAGATTTTAAGCCTCGTGTGCCCCTAAGCCCTAACAGCATTTGTTCCTACTTCTTTCTTCCCTTGCCTCCCGGGGCATCTCACAGATAAGTGTTCTTTCAGGATTTCCATGTTCCTGTGGGTAATGTTCACGCGCCCTGACTGTGGCTTTTCACCAACCGAGAGAGTCTTATCCAGGGATCCCTTATGTTTTGTTACTCAAGCCCCTGTCCTCTGCAAGAAGATTACTTTGAAAATCCAAGCATTTCTTTTGTAAAAAGAACCAGTTTCCCAAGATAAAACACTGAAAAGAGGCTCAAGCAATCATGCCAAGACTACACCTGCTTCAAGGTGTCAGCGATTTTACTGCCTTAAAGTCCAGAAATTGTTGTGAAATATATACTCCCATAACCAGGGCAGGTAAGTTCCAGTGTAAAATAAATCATGTGGCAATTTGTCAGAGAAATGGAAATGCGAAGAAGAAGGCCTCTAGGCCCCTACAAATGACAGATGACCTTCCACTGCTACCGAACACACTTACTGTGAGCATCGCAAACATCAGCTGGCACACGTTGAAGGCGTGTCTCCAGTTGTGGTACAGAACCATTCGATAATTTTTCCTCACTGTCAACAGCCACCTACACAGTGTCTGAAATGGGAAGGGAAAGGTTGTATCAGGCGGTTGGATGTGTCTCCAGTGGGCTGTTATCAAAACGATGCCTTATGTCTGAGTCATCGTCACCACCCAAGCCTTTCCACAAACCTCCCAGGGTTCTCACGGTAATCCCAGGAGGTGTGCAGGCTGAGTAGTATCATCCTCAGGTTGCATTTGGGCAAGCTGGCTACCATGTTGTCCTAGGCAGATCGCCTTGTCAGAACATCTTACCTCATAGTCAATTTTAAATTTCTGTACCATCCCCAGCTCCATGAACATCCGGAGAGCAGCTGTGATCATGGCGTCAACATCAAGAGAGAAGTCATCAAAATGTATGTCATCGATGGCAAGTTCTGACACCAGAGGGACGTTGGCTGCCTACAAAACAGAAGACAGAAGTCAAGCCAAGTTCACCAGCTTTTCCAAAGCCCTCATCTTGCTCTCTCCTTTCCTGCTTATCAGACGTGCCACATAAATCAGACCTGACCTGCACTTACACTCCGATAGAGCTAAACTCTGAGCTGGAAATGTTTTTTGTTTCGGAGCTGCAAATGCCCCAAGCAAATGAAGAGGGTGGGAGGGGGGAAGGGAAGCTAATCTGAAGGAAAAATATACACACTGGATCTAGTCTGCAGAATTTAGAATACAAAGCTGTCTAGTTTACTGAAACTGCAGTCATACAATATATTCTGATGCATATTACAGAGCACTAAATGCAAGAAACATCTGGTTTTAATTGCTGCTATTTTAATTTTAATTGCTGCTATTCAGAGGAGGACATGGGAATACACCCCTTTGCCTTGTTTCTTGTATTCTTATATCCTTGCGTTGTGTATCCTTATTTCCGTTTCTTGTGTCCTTATATCTTGTAGCTCCGCACATGCCCTTTGTTACACACATGTTCTGTATATTCAGAAGGATGGAAAGGATCAGACAGAGCATCTCTGGCACAAAATGTTTTCTTAATAGAATAGCGACGTTTGGAGGATCAGCACCAGCGTTATGTTTCACCAAAAGAATAAATTTACAATATCGTTTAGTTTCATTCTACATAAACATCACAGTGTAATTACAATACTGGTCATACATATTCAGGGTTTTCAAAACACTCACGTGAGGCAGCCGTCCATCAGTTGCCCCACACAAACTTAAAGGGAAGAACAAAATCTTAGGGAATCATTTTCATGCTGATTTCATTGGGTTCACCATATCCTTTGGGCCACTCTTGGTAAGGGAATAATTTCTACCTTTTCAAGCTATCGGGGATATTCTGGATTCATATTTCTAGTCTATTCACTGGGTGTAAATTACTCAAGGAGTTATCTTCACCCTGGGACTAATTTGGCTGAGCAATGAAATCCAACGCTGGTCACTCTAAGCATTCTAGAAACCATATAATCAGTCCTGCCTTCCCAACTCCATGCTCCTCCATAAGAGTTTACATCTCTAGGCTAAAATCTGAACACTGTTTATTCCCCACAACACAGAAGAACAATGAACAAATATAAAAATATGGTACCGTATTAACTATATGCACACTGTTGTACGATAGGTATCTGGAACTTTTCACCTTGTGTGGCTGAAACTCTGCACCCAATGGACAACTCCCCATTCTCCTCTCCCCTACAGTCCCCGCAACTACCATTCTCCTTTCAGTTTCTATGAGTTTGATTACTTTAGATATCTCATGTAAGGGGAATCAGGTAGTATTTATCTTTTTGTGATTGGCTTATTTCACTTAGCATAATGTCTTCAAGGTTCATTCATGTTGTACCATATGACAGGATTGCCTTCTTTTTTAAGGCTGAATAATATTCCGTTGCATGTGTATGCAGTTGACACTTGAAAAACATGGGTTGGGCTGCATGGGTTCATTTATATGTGGCTTTTTTTCAATAAAGATGACACAGTACTGTAAATGTATTTTCTCTTTCTTATGATTTTCTTAACGTTTTATGTTCTCTAGCTTACTTAATTGTAAGAATACAGTACCTAATACATGCAATATACAAAATATGTGTTAATCGACTGTTTATGTTATCAGTAAGGCTTCTGGTCAATAAGGATATTAGTAGTTATGTTTTTGGGAAGTCAAAATTTTACACAGATTTTTGACTGCATGGGGGTTGGTGCCCCTAACCCTCATGTTGTTCAAGGGTCAACTGTAATACATTTTCTTTATCCATTCATCTGCTGATGGTTTAGTCTCTGTCTTAATCAGCTTATCTGTCAAGCAATCATTTTCATATATCAGAGGTTTCAGAGTGTTAGAGGTTTTCCTTAGCTGTATGGTCATCTTTGATTTTCAGCTTCTGTGTACAAGTCAGGCTCTAATAGCTCCTGTTAAATCTCCTGCAGCCTTCTCTGGAGGGGGAATCTAACTGACCTGTTTCCTTGGGAAAGCCACCAAAGGTGGGGTATCCTCAGGACTTTGCTCTTCAGCTACTCAGATTCCCCAGAGAAGAATCTTGCGGTTGGAGCCTGGCTGGGAAGGGGCTTGGGGGAGGAGCCCCAGCACTGGTTTCTAGCCCTTCATTCAAGCCCTGTGTGCAGCCTGTAGGCCTACCCTCAAGCTCTGCGCTGGAGTCTCCCTAACCCAAAGAGCAGCTCTTATACATTCTTAAGCTACACACAGCTCTCAGTGTTTATGAAGTGGAGACGTGAGACAAAGGATCTGGAGATGTCACTGTTTCTTAGATTCCCCATTTTCCTGGACATAGTCCCACCCTCATCCCTACTTCCAAAGGTACTTAATTAGCCAGTTCTGGAGCTATCTGGGAGGGGCTCTGTGGTATAAATTTGTTTGTCTCTCAGCTTTTCCCATGGCTGGCTTATTTTGGCTTTCTTGGGTTTGCTAAATTACTTAATATTTATCCGTCTGTTTTCTAGCTTTCAAAATTTTGTTATTATTAAGTCCTCTCCCAATTTCTTTGCTTTTGAGAATTTATACCCTAAAAAAAAATTCTTCATGATTTTTTAGTGGGGCCTGAGGCAGGAACAAAAGAAAATGAGTCCGTTTACTCTACCATCGTTATCCAAAAATCATTTAAATTGTGTTTTTTAAATGGTGCCTTAAATGATCAGCTTGGAGAACTCAGAGGTAAACTGACCTTTGGTTTTTAGTCCCTTTGTTTCTACGTGCATGGGCCTGGCGGCAACTGTGCACACCCTTTTCTCTTATTCTGTACCCCTGTGTCAATCCTGACCTTGCCTTTTAGGCTGTAACACTCTTAGAGGAGAATGCGGTGTTTCTTTCCTTTAGGGAAACTCCAGAACGACTCTCTACTTCCACCACGTGTTTCAGGGGCTTTCTCTCTACCTAGAATATCTGTGCTCGTGGTAGTTTGTTCAAGTTCAGACTCAAATACAACTGGAAAACCACTTCCCAAGAGGGTAGGAGCCCCGTCCCAAAAGACACAAGTGTTTCTGCTCTCAGGAGAAGAGTCTGGTCCTGCGTTGGCAGAGGAAGTCCAACCCCCTCCCAGCTGGTTGCCGAGGAGCTTATGTGGCAGCGGAGGCCGTGTCGCTCTCCAGGTGGCCCCTGTCTTGTGGATTATTAATAGTGTCGTCTCTGATGCCATTGTAAATCCTCTACCCTTCAAAGGCACTAAATTCACTTAATTATCTTAAAAATTAAAGAATATAGGCATTTTTTTCATTATGAAATGTTAATGGAAAGGAAATAAGAACATTAGGTTGAAAAATGTAGGGTGACCTCTGGTTCACCAAGACCCATACTTATTGACCTTGTCTTTTTTCCCCTAACAGGTTGATTGATCCACAGTTAAATCATACCAGTCTATGGATCACCCCAAGCCCTGTCGTAAACCCTTGCCGGCACTTGTAGATGCAGAGAAAGTCCCCAGCCTTTCAGAAATGGCCAGTTTCAGCTATTTTGAGAAGTATAGATAGTTTTCATCCCCACTCCTGGGTTCAAGAGCGGTTTCTGGGGGGAAATTATGAAGAATTAAGAGTAGGGTGTGTCCTGAGGAGGTGTGCCTGGAGATCTTGTCTGCAAAAGAGTTGGGAAGAGCCTTCTGTTGCCAAATGTCCTTGTTATAGAAACACAAGCTCTGCATATCTTCTGATAAGTAGAGAATGGGATCACGTCTTCCAGACCTATAATTACTCTAGACATAGGATGTTAACAAAACAAATCAAAGTCAGTTTCTCCAATTGTCAGTCTTCAACTTTTAAATATTTATAAGGCCCCATATCCCTAAATCAAAGAAGAGTGCTACAGTCCAAAGTAACTACTGAATTAATAGCCAGGAAATAACATTTGGATAAAAGAACAATTTACTTTAGTGCAGCAATAAATGAAAACACAGAATTATGAGTCCTGGAGCTAATTTGAATAATGTTCAAGAAGTGGGACTCTAGCTGGCTGGGAGTACCTGATATCCTTTGACCATGCCTCTTCTTTGTTTGGGTCTTAATAGTTAAGTGGTTATCAAAGGAAGTCATAAAACTGCCTCCTCTAAAATTGAAAAGGTAGCTTTGCAAAGAGGCCATAAAATGTTAAAATACAATCCTGGATCCCCTGACACATGAATATTACATTTTGTGCTGTTCAGAAAATGGGAAGAAACAACAAAGTGGGTGGTGGTCCAGGCCAAGCATTTCAAAGGCAGAATGACTTGTCGCCACTCCAGCCCACTCACTCACGCACTCCTCTGGACAAGAGCAGAAGTTGGGGGCTTTAGGATCCTGGGATTATGGAAGGCAGGGGACCGGGCTGTGGGGATGTGGAAGGGACTGCGACGTTCTTTATTTCGCCACACTGTTACAGCTCTTACCACATGCCAGGCACTGTTCTGGCACCTTATGCATATTAACTCACTTGCTCCTCACGAGGACCTGAAGAGGTAGGGAATATTTTTAATCCCATGTTACAGACGAGGCCACGGGAATAGATGATAGGTAATCTGTTCAAATTTGCACAGTGGTGACTGGCAGAGGCAGATTTGAACCTGGGGCATCTGGTTCCCAACCACTATACTGTCTCTAAAAATGGGCTGCTGCCAAGTCAAAGGGTCCCTCATCCCTGTTTTATGCAAGCTAACTTGGGTGCACCAGGAGAGATGTTTGGGACTTAGATCCAGATAATTATCGATCCACTTTTCATGATGAGCAGCCTGGAACCATTTGAGAGGACAATGTTTTGGTCTTACATGAATTCATTTGGGAAGTCTCTAGGTTCACAACTGCCTTTAGAATAGCCCCAGTCGTTAGCATTGTTTTGATTAGAGGGAATACAGAATCAGTTCAATACTCCTGAGACCATCCTGAAAAAAATAACTTCTCCTCTGAGGGAGCAGAAGCAGACTTCGGGCAAATGACATTAGCTTCCGACGGGAAAGCAGAGCATGCATGGGGCTGATACTACCCTTGGCCAGGCAAGAGTAAGGGAAGCAGCAAACAGGTGAGATGCTGGGCGGAGAGCAGGAAGGTGAGGGATCCTTCTGTGTAGACAGGATCCTTTTGTCAGAAACCTGGGAAGGTTTCTCTGGACATTTGGGACGCAGTTGAGAAATGCTTAAAACATATGAGTCACTCAGGTTTTAGAGGGACTAACAGTACTAGAAGTAGTTACTAGTTTAGGTAGTATACAGTCATATTTCTAGTGGCGAAGAGTGACATCTTAACGAATTTCTGCTCTTGCTCAGGAAAAGAGGAAACGATTTCTTATTAATCCCAGTGCAACGTTGCTTTCCTAAATCAACTTTCAAACAGGAAAGTTGGGCTATTTGGGAGCCCACAACATGTGACATGTGTGGGGAAAGATACAGAATTCAAAGAAGATAGCGCAACAAAGCTCCAGCAGCGAGCTGCTCAGCGGACGGAGGAGGTGCGGGCCGCCCAGCACGTTTGCAGGCGACACCCACCTTGCGTGTCTACAAAACACCGCCAGAAGCCACAAAAGGCTATGAAGCCAGCTGGTGGCCTGGGTGGCAGTAATGTGAAGCTCTGAGTTGTGTTCCTGGGGCCAGACATACACTAAGGAGATGACCAAACACTGCAGCTCACGGGCTCAATTTATATGTGGAGACAGTAAAGTTTAGAACATAAGAGAGAATATAAATGTCTAAGAATTGTCAAGAAATATCTTTAAAAGAAGAATTATAAGGCCCTATCCTATCTCAGGTTAAAATATAAACATGGTATATTTTAACATGCATATGTGTTAAAACATAGACTTTATGCCTTTAACTCCGCCCACACCATTTTTTATTCTGTAACTCCCTCTTCGAATACCTCTAAGTGTTCAATGTGGCCTGCTGAATGAAGTAAAATGAAGATGGTGTTACCATCTTCCAGTTGTCTGTGGAAGCATCAGGCGGGGCATTTCATTATCCTTATTCTCATCTCTCCCTCTCTGTTTCAGATTATTCTACTCCCCGGCCCCCACCATGGGGTTTGACTTCTTCCTTACTCTGTGCCAACTGAAATTCAAACGCCATCTTCTTTACAAGTTCATTTCCATTCATTCATTCCTATCTCATCCTACAGTGATGTCCTTCTCTGCAGTTATAGAAATCACTGTAATATTTACAGTCACTTTATACTCTAGAGTTTTCACGTATACCCTTTAGAGCAGGAAGTAGGTAGGTCCCTGAATCAGGTACGCAGATTGGTTTGAATGTGATTATTTGTAACGGCGGGGGG
>NC_138371.1:50262808-50278141 GCF_054177405.1 Leptonychotes weddellii | reverse complement strand
AGTATGTCCTTTTTCTCACTAACCTTTAGTTATTCTCAATTACTGCTTAATTCACTTTGGTTTTCTAGGCTTGAGTACACCTATTACTTTGAATCTCTTAATAGGAGAATGGAACTTCTATCATCTCTTGACATGTGATTTTCAGAAATTTCCCCAGAAGTTAAAAATCTTATATTTCTGTTTGAGCTGTTCTGGTTAAACAATCTCAATGCTACCTGTTTCCTATTGATCTCAGGAACCGCCTTTGTTATCTTTTATGCAACAGCATAAGCCTCGGGAGGCATGATGCCCACAGATTTTTCTTGTCGTGGTGAGAACAAAAAGTAAAAGAAACATTAGAGTGGGTGTTCCTTTTGGAAACAGAGAAACTTTCTTTTATGTGATGTCTTTTTAACACTGGCTCTTTCATATTTCTAATGTGCCCTTCTTTTTTATGTTTATCAATGAAACAGTCTCCACAGCAGCACTGAACATTTAAATACTGCATTTCAACAGAAACTGGTCATTTTTAAAGAGATTTTATTTTTTCTAGTATGTAACATTTAAGATAAAATTAAAAGCAACTCGATATAAGTTGTGTGTTGTTTTTTTTTTTAAGGTTATCAAGTGTTTCTTCTTTAACACATGCAGATATCCCAGGTCAGATGACGCAGTATTTGTTTATATATTTTCATGTTTTCTGTAGTTTCTTTATGAAAGAAGATTGTTTAAGAGTACAAGATTAATCCATCTTGCATTGAGTACATTATGGTGGTCTTAAAGGCAGTGGGTAAGGTAAGAGAGAATTAGCAGTAAGAGATGATGATGTGTTGAATCTTTAATTTAAAATCAAGCCAGTGGTCCCTGAGTGAGGTGAGCCCTGTGGAGTAATTTTTCTTTTAAAAAATGTTTCTGTTAGAAAATGCTTTCTTTTAAAAAATGTTTCTGTTAGAAAAATGTTTCCTATTAGAAAAAAATGTGGTATATCAAAGTATTGTTTTATTGTTGTTGGTGGTAGTGTTATATACATAACCTGCTTTGTTCCAAAAAAAAATGTTTAATGTGGATTTAAAAATCCATGCAATAACAAAGAGTAAGAGAAAATAAAAATAGCTCAGAAAGAGAAATCAAAGAGAAACTAACGATAGGAATATAAATCATGATCAGAAGTGAAGTTACTAGATAAAATGCATGCCCTAGCGTCAAGACATTTGTAAGGATAGCCAGAAATTTGTCTGTAAGCTTCCTAGCAACCTCTATAAAGAGAATCTGGTATGTTAGATAATTTACAGAGTTCATAAGAATTTTTAAAAAGACAGGGCTAAGGAAACCCATAGAGACACAGCTATGCTGTCTCTGAGTCTACAGAGAAACGTCTCTTGTGGTTTTTAGGGAAAAATTTCCCCAGCCATTAATTCTCAAAGAGTGGACTCCAGACCAGCTATATCACCACCTGAGAACTTGTTAGAAATGCAAATTCTGAATCAGAAAACTCTACTTATGTTTAACAAGCCCTCTGCTTCTGATGCTTGCTAACTTTTGAAAACCATTGTTGTGAACACGAGCCCTTCAAGAAGCACAGCAGCAAATTACTCAGAGCTGGCGTGGCTTTGGGCGGTGTGCAAATTTGGGGGATGGAAGGCAGAGTATAAGGGGTTCCTCAATGAAGTGAAAAACCGCTGATTGATGAGGGTTTGCTATGCAATTCTTTGGACGTTTTCTTTCTTTCTTTCCTTTTTTTTAATAAAAAAAGAAGATAGTAGGAATGGACTTTTTCTATGTTTGAAAATTTTCCTAATAAAATGTAGGGAAAAAAATATTCACTGCCAACAACTGATAAAGCATCAACCTAACAATACCGTCCTCTAGGAAAAGGTTTGGCTCTATAGGGATTTGTGCAGTTATGTTTCTAAAGAGTGTGGCTTAAATTCTAATAATTGTTTTTTCTTGAAGCTATTTATTTACCTTGTAGCTGCCTAGAACTCTCTTCACAACAGATATGGGCTCTAATCCTACCCCCGACCCTACTTGCTAAGGGCCCTGGGCGCGAAGTTGAGGTAAGCCTGAGACTGAGCACGCTCCGTGTAGACACAATAAAACTCTGTTGTGCGGTTGCTGTGAGGAGTAAATGAAATAACCCCCACTCAGGGTCAGGGTCCAGTAGTGGTTGAAAATAGGAAACACTAACTAATAGTGACTGTACAACCGTGGTGGTTGTTGGCATGCTGTTGGTGTACTTGTTAGTAATTTTTATACCGATAGCCTCAAAGAAGGAAGGAGTGGACGTAAAGAATTTCAGTGACTAGACCCTGAGGAACCAACTCTACCCACTCTACCAACTCTACCACTTAGGAGACCTCTGAATTTCATTCCGATTCATTGAACACACCTGTGTTGGGTGCCCAACCCAACGACAGGCACGGTCGGCACCGGCTCCAGATATATTTCTGAAATCAGTGTGGTCCCTGTGCTCACGGTCTGTCAGGAGACACAATGAAGCCGACAGGCAGTGACAATACCATGTGGGAAGTGCTGTGAAGGGGGAAATACAGGGCACTCTTGGAATCCCTGGGAGAGTTTGATGAAATAATGCCGCTGCCTTCATTCTAAATCATCATTAAACTTCTGCTTTATAAAGCATATTGAGAATAATTTAAAATGTTAAAAATAGTTACTATGATGAAAAGGTTCTCAAGTTCATAAAGCTTGTATTGAAACCTAAGAAGAGATGCAGACTCCATTCCCGAGATGCTCATGGTCTATGCAGGGAGAAAGAAGAGGACACAGAACTATTAGGGACAAATTGGAAGCATAAAGTTCAGAGGTAACAAGGGGAGGGAGCATAGAGGAGGCCAAGAACCACAGTGGAGGAGGGTCAGCTGATGTGGGCATCGAAGGATGAATGCAAGTTCACCAGGAGCATTAGGAAACATGGACGATTGCAGGCAGAGAACAGCACGGACAGAGTAGAGTTCCCATCTGACCTGCAGATGGCACAAAACCAGGAAGCAGAGACCTCCAGGGCCCCAGGTTGATGACAGTGGCTTGATTCAGGACTTGCCCTAATCGGCCCTTAGAGCCTGGGAGGCAGCAGCTTGGCCAGGCTCCCATCTGCGGTCCTGGAGCACAGCCCGGGAGTGTGTCTTGCCTGTAATTCCAGGACTGACTTCCGCTCACTGTCCCTGCCAGCCTGCTCCCTTGTCCCTGGGCAGTCACAGTCTCTGTCCTCTGTAGTCAGAGCTCCCAGAAGCTTACCTTCAAAGCTCTGGTCACAGTTTTTGTTGTGGCAGGTGATAGACTGGGGACTCTTTTCTTATGGAAAAACAATGTCTTTGTTTTTCCCTTTTTTTGCTGCACGCAGCAGCAAACACTTTCTTTCCTCTTCTGGGAAAATGTGAAGATCAAGCAGCCCTCTGAGTCCTCCAGGAAAAGAAACTTGTTCTCAGTTGAGTGGGGCTCTGAGTCAGTGGGCCATCGGGACCTATTTTGAAAGAACCAAAGGAGCTCCTGGGGGAGATAAGAGAAGGGGTAGGAAGAATGTCGCCACCTCACAGAGGTCACAGAGTGGGGTAAGAAAGGAAAGAGAGAGTCTCTGGGAGCACAGCAACTGATCCTGGGACATCTGTGGAAGAAGTAGGTGCACCTAGCAAAGGACTGCCATGGAAGCATTGTTTGAGCTTCCAGGAGCTACACGGTAGCTGAATCTGGATTCACACATGGATTGTCCTGCCTTTGCTCAAGTGGATACCCCCCATTGTTTGCACTCAGGGATTCACCAGCTACTTGTCCATGGGAGACTGGTGAAGACTTTAGCTCATCACTGTCAGCACCTCATCTGCTGGCCACTCGATGGGAGGGAGACTTGTCTGAGCAACAGCACCTCTGCCCAGTCCCCAAACATATAATACCTAAGGCCACCAATAAAGCCAAGAAAGAGGGGTAGGGTCCCAGGTACCTGGAGGAGTGCTGGTGGGGGTGCTCTGCACACCTGAACTTGGGTGGGAAGCTGGATGATGACATCTCTGCATCATCAGTAATGTGTTATGTAATTATTTGTTAAAGGTCTGCTACAGGAAGGTAGGGATTGTGTCTGTCTTGTTTACTTTTGTGTCCTAAGTGTCCAGGATAGTTTTGCAGGGCTGTGCCTGGCACCTGGAAGAAACTCACTAAACATTTATTGAATGAGTGAATGAACACCTGATAATCTCACTGAAAGTTATTTTACTCATTCTCCCCAAACCATGCCACAACATCCTCTTGTGGATTTGAGCTTGTGGGACCTACTGCCAACCACCTCTGTGAATCCTTCACATGGAGACACACATACGTGCAGAAATCCAAGCTCAGGCAAAATTAAGTGAGTCAAGTAGCCTTCTAATTTTGAATGAAACTAATGCACTATTTGTGTATAGATCACCAGGGCTACTTGTAGTAGGAGACCCACAGAGGGACCTCTGAGCCTGTGGCCCTGGTCTTCAGGCTCCAGTCTGAGCTCATCAGCCGTGTGACTCTGAGGGGCAAGAGAGCCTGCTTCATCTCTCCAAGAAGGAGATAAGTCCTTGCAGTGGATGCATGAGGGCAACATGGTGACCCTGTGAGGTTACCATGAACTTCTTCCCATGTCTTCGTAGTGGGAGGATCGGGGGATGTTTGTGGTCAGCCAAGCTTGGGTTGACTGCATTAGACTTCAGAGTTTAGAGATGTGAGATATGAATACCCTAAAGCAAATGTGGCCCATCCAGCCCAAGAAGTTGCTTCCTTTCCTCTCGGCCCTGCCAGAGCCACCATCCCCTCTGTATACTGCTTCTCTGACTCACACACTTGGTTGGATCTTAATAGCCTCCTGCTCACCTCAGCCTCAACTTGCTGCGCTGTGAGTGCTGCTTGATCCTTGCTGCCCCCCTCTGCTGCAGTATTACCCAGCAGAGGAAAGGCTCAGCCACTGATGCTTCTTCCACACTCTACGGTGCCTGGCAGCTTATCGGACACCTAACAGGGACTCTGTAATTGTGTGACGGGTGAGGATAAACTCTACACTCACTGGTAGTTTATCCAAGTTCCTAAGTCCACCCGATGAATACTCAAAGAAGAATAGGAAATTAAAGAATATTACAAAAGAGATTTATGGAAGATAACCTAGATCATCCTCTAGGAAATAATACAGATTTTATATCAAATAATATAGATTTAATCAACATTGTTTCCACTTAAAAGAAAAGGACACTTCAAATGTCAGCTTCTTATAAATACCATCTACTCCAACCAGTAGCCACTCTATATTAGTTTTAGAACAATCTAGGCATCTTAGAAAATAAAACAATGCACCCAACATTGTTAACTTCTGCTATTAGCCTTGGCATGCTGTAATTTTTTCAAAGGTTTGGATTTAGTGAGCAGGCGTAGATGTTAATTTCACAAACAGAAACTTGCAAAAGACTGTCAGAAATTCCCAACTCTTGGTGGGAATAATGCAAAGAAAAAACTGCAACTTTATGCACAAATATGATCTCAACATGGGTTGAATTGATAATTGCCTACACACCAGGATGGAGGTCGGGGGAGATCTACAATTCCAGGTGAGCTCTCTCCTGCCTGCCTGAAACAGCACCGCAAAAGTGGTGTTATTTCAAAAAGTGAGGCTGTCTGGGACATCAGCCCCTGGTGATGAGTCAGGGTTTAGAAACCAGTAATAGGGACAAGGTGGGTTGGTTCTGCACTTTATTCACAAATGGCTAAAGACGAAGGAACATCATACTCCCTTGTTTCTGTAGTTTGAAATTACAGGCTTATTAAAGAATTTCCACTAATAAGAATTCATAGGAACGAGCAAACACTAATGCTGAACTATAATACCTAAGGCACAGAGGACACCAAGGGGCATGGAGCCTGGAGACCAGTGAATAGTAGAGAAGGATAATGTTGGGGGATCAAAGAGAACTGGAAGCTCAACTTCCTCTCTTTATGGTTTTGGTGGAAGTCCATCTGCCTCTGCCTTGTGTGTGCTGGGATGATGGGTCTCAATGCTCTCTTCCAAAGTTCCACACCCACCATGAGAACAGAGCTACAGAAGGGGAAAACTTGAACGATGGGATTAAAATTAGAAGCTAACAGCAACAGTGGGCCATACTGGGGGTGAAGAGGATGGTGTGAGTCAGTGACCAGGACTGGGCTTTGTTTCGGTTTTCCATTCATGTTACTGGCCTGATCCTATGCTTTCTCCCCTTGTTCTGTACTCTGAATTCCATACTCCTGTTGGCCTGCTACTTGGGGTTAGGAGTCCAATCTGTCTCCATGGACATCTGTGGCTGACCACCCAATTGTCCTTTTCCAGTGAGCTGATCAGAGTACATATTTCAATATTCATGTATTCAGTAGAAACTATTTCCCATCCTGTGCATCAAAAAGTATGGTAGAGCCTCGTTGTCACTTCTGACACTAAGCATCTCTCTCCTGTTGCCTCAACATGGAGTTGAGTAGCTTCTTGGAGAAAAATAGACTCAACTTTCCACATGTTTTTCATGGTTCCTCTATGCTGCAAGATAAATAAGAATTTATGTGCTTTTACTTATAGATCCAGTAAATATTTATATTGGTTTGTGCCATAAAAGCCCATGATGCATTCTAAAAGAAGTTTCTACTCGTAGGGGTGAATAAAGCCATCACCTGCAGTAAAGAAGCAATCTGTCAAGTGAGGAAAGCGGGGTGTGGTGCTGATTCCTCAGCTACAATTCCCTGTCTTGAATTGTACTTGGATTTATCCTCAGATGGACGGAGGAGCTCCTGAAAACACACTCACACGTACCTCCATGCATGTATTGTCATGCGCACACGTGCATGTATGCATACACACACACTTTATTTTTAATTTGCTTTTTGACTTCTATCAGATATTTTATTAGTCCTTTGTGTCCTGCCTTTCTGTCAGGCTGTCCCCCACACAAATGAACATTTGGTGGTATGCATTGCTATCTGACTCCAGCTAAATGTGCTGGATTGGACAAAAATATTTTGGAAGTGTAATTATATCTAGAAACCCACATGCAAGGGTCAGTGAAAATAGTCATAAATTTAACAACATGAATAATTTTCATTTAAACAATTAAGAACTCAACCATGTTTGAACAGGTTGGCTATTTTTATCAGTTCCTAGTAGCATACGCATTAGACGAATTTTTTTTTTTTTATCACCATGCTGCATTTCTTGAGACGTACTATATACCAAGCATCATGTGAAGTGTTTTATAGCATCTCATTGAATCCTCTAACAACCTGATGGGTAATGTTCTATTATTAGGCTCAATTTAGCCCCACCTAGCATTAATGAGAAAACTGAAGTTGAGAATATAAGTAACTTCGCCAAGGTCACATAACTAGAAAACTGCTGGATCTGCCCCCTGCCCCCAGTGTGTGTAATCATTACCCTATATCATCTTCACCATCATCTGAGTGCTCTCTTAGCTTACATTCTCAGTGACGCTGCCATGGCATTATTCATCCCAGATGTTCTCGTCCATGCAGTACATATGTATATATTTATCTCTGTAAGTCTGTCTCTCATCATTTATAAGTTCCATAAGGAAAAGATTAAGATTCTCAAATGCCAGCAATTATTATAGCCTAGTACTCCTTTCATGGCTTAAATGGGGGTTGGTGGTATGCTCAGTGCATATTGTCTGGGGCCAATAGTTATTTATGTCTTTGAATCCGAGTTTCGCCACCTACTAGAGCTCTGGCCTTGGGCATCTACTTCCTGTTCTGAAAAAGGAGCGTAAAAATAACTCTCATAGTCATTAAAAGTGTCAAGTGAGATAAAACACTTAGCACGGTGCCAGGCTCATAGTAGGCCCTCAGTGTATGGCAGTGTATCAGTCTGCTAGGGCCACCACAGCAAGTCCCGCAGACTGGGTGACTTAAACAACAGGAATGCACTTCCTCACAGGACTAGAGGCTGCAAGTCCACGACTGAGGTGTTGGCAAGATTGGTTTCTCCTGTGCCTCTTTTCTTGGCTTGCACGTGGCCTTTCCTCATTGTGTAGGCATTCCTTATGCCTCTTCCTTTTCTTTAAGGACACCAGTCATTTTGGATTGGGGCCCCTCTTATGATCTCACTTAACCTGAATCACTTCTTTAAAGGCTCTGTCTCTAATAAGTCACATGCTAATGAACTGGTTTGGGTTTCTTTCTTTCTTTCTTTCTTTCTTTCTTTCTTTCTTTCTTTCTTTCTTTCCTTCTTTCTTTCTTTCTTTCCTTCTTTCTTTCTTTCCTTCTTTCCTTCTCTTTCTTTCTTTCCTTCCTTCCTTCCTTTTTTCTCTTTCTTTCAAGATTTTATTTATTTATTTATTTGAGAGACAGAGAGAGTGAGTGAGAGAAGAAGAGAGAGAGAGAGATAGTACAAACAGATGGAGGGGCAGAAGGAGAAGCAGACTCCCCACTGAGTGGGGAGACTGATGTAGGGCTCAATCTCGGGACCCTGGGATCATGACCTGAGCCGAAGGGAGACGCTTAACTGACTGAGGTGCCCTAGGGTTGGGTTTCAACATATGAATTTCAGTGAGGGATGGGGTGGGACACAATTCCATTCACAACAGGTGATTATTATTTTGCAGATGAACTGAATACTAAATTTCCAAAAATTCAGAATAAATGATTTATGTCAGACTCAAGAGTGGTGGTCCCCTTCAAAAGTATCCTGATTACAATTCCAGTCCTTCCTCTCCCTGGTTTCTTAGAGAAGACAATCTAGAGAGGCTTTCTCTCCCCAGCAAATTGTACCATATTCACTTTTGGAAAGAAATGCTGGGGTATCCAAGATACACTGGAGGAAAATATGATTCGTCAAATTCAAGTTAAACATCTCAGAAAGTAAAGATCGGGGGAACTGTAAACTTGTCGAACATGAAATCAGCCTGCCCGTTCTGCCAGGGAAGGTGATCCTCTTGTGGAGAGCCAACAACCAAGTCATTCTTCAGCCTCGTATCTTGTGGAACAAGCCCTCACCATCCCTGTGTTCCTATCATTGTACCTCCCTTGTGTAGAAAATTACTGCATGGCGGTGCTGTTGAGAAAAGGCCAGGAAAGATTTTTCATTCCCGCAGAGCCCTGGTGCGTCAACCTCAATCCATCTCACCCCCGTGGGGCCCCGTCTCTTGTCTGTCTCCCCTTATGAAGCCCTCCCTGGTGTCTCTAACCACCTGCAATCTCTCCCATCAATTTTCCCAGGATATTTTGCTCTCTTCTCTTCTATAGCATTTACCATAGTCTGCTCTCTGTTCAAGTTGTTGTGTATTCATTCTTTCGCTCATTCATTCAACAAATCTTTAGTGAGGGCTTCCTGAGGTACTTTGCAGAGCGCTGTGTCTGAATTCATTTTTCCTACTAGACAGGGACTCTCTGAAGGGCAGGGCAGAATAGGAACGGTGCCTACTTCATTTTTGTACCACCCAGGGGGCAGCCACTTGGCAGGCTTTCCATAAGTGTTAGCTAAATTCAATTGCCAGATGTAAAAGGATACTTTCTCTGAGAACACTTTCCTCTGAAGGAAGAGATGGGTAGGAAAGTAAGAGGTAGCAGTATCTCGAGGTTTGAAGAAAAGCTCCATTTCCAACAGACAGTAGAGGTAATAGAGGTTTCAATTCTCAACCTCTGTCCTGAGAGAGGGGCCCCCAGGTGAAAGGGATCTCGGCAGAGCTGGCGTGACGGGAGGGCTAGGGACCAACCGTATCACAGGGGAATTACCAGGCAGCTCAGTATCAGCTGCTCTTCCCTCCTCAGCTGCTTTTGGAATTTGTGGATAACATGTTTCTGAATTCGTGTCCTGACTCTACATAAACAGCAGTGATTTAGTGATGTGAAGAGTCGCTTGATAAAGCTGTCTATAATGGTTTTTCTTTCATTCTCCTTGGAACAAGGAGAGGGATAGAAGAATCAAAGCTTAATACAGAGGCTTGATTACAGACACCAGAAGTAGAACGTAAGTTTTAAATAATGGGACTTTGCTGCTTTCCTGATTTTCTGGTAAACTCTCATAGTCTCTGATTATTGGGATCATTGACTGTTAGCCTGCACAAGAGTTAAGTGTGCAAATACTGCTCTCTTGGTTTTGGCTGTGCAGAAAAGGAGATCAGAAGAGGACATGTGTGGAGGGCATAGGGCTGACAAGGGGAGGGGCAGGGAAGTGAGGGATGAGGGAAGGGAACTGGGCCATCAGGTGCTCACTGTATGCTCTGAACTATGCAAGCATGGGATAAGAGGGCTCAGGGGAGAAATGCCTCCAAAATCAGCCTCACCTGATTTAGGATGGCCAAGAAGGAGTAGTTCTCTCAAATCCTTTGAAGAGAAATGAAAAGAAAGGAACTGGCATTTTCTGAGTGGGTACCACCACAGCTAGTTTCTCTTTGAATACTCACGGCCCCGCGAGGCTCAGATTGGTTGACCAACTTGCTGGTAAGAAGCCCAAGTAAGTTGAGGCATGAGAGCTCTGAAGGGAAAAGGGAAGGGAGGGGGTGGAGTAAGGGTTCAGAGAGCTTTATCACTCTCACAGCCAGGAACCAGGAAGGGGTTGCTGAAGAGGCCCGATGTATGAAATTCAAGTTGGAAATGAGAGAATGTGTTAGCAGGAGACTAAATCTATATCAGTCTTGGCTGGGCGAGATGGCTTGTACTTTTCAGGTATCTGTATCATTCAAAAAGAAAAATAAGCTAGCTGCCACCTGGGGTCCAGACCACAATGGGGCTTCCCTCCCCTCCCTCCTCCTCTGCCCCTGCATCAGCACTGAAACCAGGCAAGAAGGGCTGGAGACTTCCACATTTCTAAGACCAAAGTGGGGCTCCAGCTCAGGATACACAGGGAGGAAGGAACCTTGAAAGACTAGACATGGAAAAAGGCAGAGATCCAAGGGAAGAAAAGAAAAGAGTATGTGGGAGAGCACTGAGAGAAAGGCAGGAGGAGAAATATGCTCTGGTGACCTGGTAGGACATTCCTGAGGTCTGCTGGTGATCCTCTGTGCTGGGGGAGACTGCTGAGGAGGGGGACCACTCACAATGTTCCATGCTTTTCTTGACTAGGTAACATTAGATAGATTAGCATGAACCTAAGGTATGTTCAAACCTCCTTTAAATTCCTCTTCACGCTGTGGGAGGCAGGAGGAGAAAGAACATTCCCGGCTTCCCGAATCACGGAGGACCCGCCAGGAGATCAACCAGCCAGGAGAGGCAGCGGGCCACTGGTCCAGGTTACGTTATTCAATCACTGTCTATCAGGGGACTTTCCTGATTGGGCCTCTTCATGGGATAACTTCTGAAAGGGATGCGCAGTGACTATGCCAAATGGTATTATTATTCTTGATGAGTTGCTTCTCTCCATGTGAGAAGATTCTATGTGCCTTTGCACTTTGACCCTGTGCCTCCCGTGGGATGGCACTACTTCTCTGCCCATTGACCTCAGGCTTGGCCATGACTTGCTCTGGCCCATGGGATGTGAGTGGGGGTGAGTGTTTCACTTTGCAATCATTCACTTTGGGTACCGAGCTCCCGGGAGCCTGGCCTCCAGCCCTCCCTGCACCGAAGTCACCGCACTTCCCTGCCAGGTGGGCTAAGGGTAGCACTGGCAGATTGCTAAGGAGTCTAGGCCAAACTGTGAGAGCACCTGTTGGTGTCAGGGCCAGGATCAGGATCTCATGATTCCCAGCCCAGGGCTCTCTCTACCAGACCCTGCTGCCCCCACCAAGTCCCCCTTCCAGTTAGAGGCAGAATTTACCAACTTTCAGGGTGCTCTGCTCAACCTCTCCCTTAAATCGGACTCTAATTAGTCCCATTCTGTAGCTTTGCTTTGAGTATGCGGCATTTCAGACGATGCATTTTAACATAATGATCATATTTGCACTTCTCTACCAAGAAAATTCTAGCACATGGGAGCATTTTAATAAATCTAATAAATGACAAATAATAGAATTTATCCAAGAGAGAATATGCTTAAAGTTGTGATTACCACCAAGAGGAAATAGTTTTCCTTTATGATAATGATTTGATTAAATGGAAGTTTTAGATTGAGTCCATTTTATGGACCCGTATAGAAGAACAGCATGCTAACTCATCTAAGAAAGAGAGTAGACAAGATTGTAAATTTATATTCTAAAAATAAATCCGGTCATATTTCTCATCATTCCAGTTACTTTTATAAAGACATACCAGGTGAATAAAACCCCTTCTCTGTCTTACCTATTCATACCTTATTAAATACCGAGATCACCCAGTGTCCTCTTCCTCATTGAAACAGTATACGGGTAATTCCTGGAAAAGTCATGAACCACCGGGTGAAGGAAAAAAGCTTCTTGCTCTTGCCTAGTGTTGCTGGATATAAACTATGGGCATGAGACTGCAGTTTTTGTTTTTGTTTTTAATTCTTTTAAAGGTCACAAAGGATAAATGATTACAATAAAATTTCACCCACTGACTCTAGGTTTTCACTAGTAAATCTCGATATTGATTTTAAAAGCTGCAAATCTTTTATTCAAATATTTCTGATCGGACTGTAAATCCTCTAAATTCAAATCTTTTTCTGAATGAAAGATCTATAAAGAGAGATAATGGATTTCATGGGCTGTCAAAGCGCAGAATGTTACATTTCATAGTTTGTCATTGAATGTGATATAAAACACCTGAAGGTAGATTATTTATATTGATAAAACTATTCTTTCGCATTGGAAACTGTCTTCTGGAGAATAAAAATAAAATATCGAAATAGCTTTTTTGCCAGACCTAGGAATGTTGTGCTTTTGAATTAGGTGGTAAAAAATTATGTGGATAAATGCCAAAAACTATTTTCTTTGAGTCAGGTGCAGAGTATGCTATTGCCAGGATAGGCCAGAGTGGACTACTTTCCCATCTATACTTCCAATATATTTTAGCCACCATCTAACATTCTTTTTGCTGATATATAGGAGTTCATCTTTTTTTTTTTTAAATCTTTTTTTTTATTATTATGTTATGTTATTCACAATACATTACATCATTAGTTTTTGATGTAGTGTTCCATGATTCATTGTTTGTGCATAACACCCAGTGCTCCATGCAGAACGTGCCCTCCTCAATACCCATCACCAGGCTAACCCATCCTCCCACCCCCCTCCCCTCTAGAACCCTCAGTTTGTTTCTCAGAGTCTACAGTCTCTCATCATTCGTCTCCTGCTCCGATTTCCCTCCCTTCATTCTTCCCCACCTGTTATCTTCTTCTTCTTCTTCTTTTTTTTCATATTTTAACTGCCCTTTGTTTTGTTGGTTGGTTTTTGGTGGTTGTTCTTTTTTATACTTCTTTCCCGGAGGTCACCAAACATTGGATTCATAGTTCAGATGAATTCAGTATGTTAGAATTATACCTCTCTTTCTGGGTAGTGATTGTGGGATTAAGAAGCTAGTTAGCTTTGTTATTTTCTGTGGCTACAGACAGTGGTCCTCACCCCAGCCATCTTTCTTATCAATAAATGTGTCACGAAGGGGCTCATTAAAGGAATGTGGCCAGGTAAAGCAAATCCAATGATTATAGCTCCCTAAAGAACTAGGAGTTGATGTGCCACAGAGACGGGTCTGGAAAGTCATCTTCCCATAATAAAGACATCAAAGAATGCTCACTAGACAAAATAAAAGCTGGCATATGTTCATGTAGCTCTATCTATATAAATATAAATATATACATGTCTACTAATCTGCTATAGCCCCATACATCATTCTGCAAATAAGAGCTGCAGTTAAATGATGCCAAATCGTCTTTTAAAAGTTGAAAAATGTTGTAAAAATATTTATATTTAGAGACTGAAGTCTCAGTATACTGAAATAGCTCATGTATAAAGTTATAAACATGTATCATTTTCTCCTCTGTATTGTCATTTCCCTTAACCAATGGAACAAGGTATACCATACATTTAAGAGAAGGGCTTACCACAAAAAGAATTATAGACCGTAGTTTCTTTCTTCTTCTTCTTCTTTTTTTTTTTTTATGGACAGTAGTTTCAATCCTAGCTTCAATGCTGACTTGAGCAAGTTATTTTATGTCTCTGAGCTGTAGCTCCCCCTTAGGTCAAGAAGGCCCAAATCACTAATCTCACAGAGTTATACTGATGATTAAATTAAGATAACACATGTCCGGTGCCTGGCACATAGTAGGTGCTCAAAAATTATAGCTAGGATAACAGTAATAATATAATTGTCATTACTATTATTTTCATTACACCTCATTTTAATAAATTCTAAGGCTCTTGGCCATTTGGCATGGAGTATGGTCACCATTTTACTGTGATTTAGAAATTACTGATTGTTACGTATTCCCAACTATGAATGGAAAAATGACGAGCTGCTCGGGAAAAGTAATAGGTCAGATAATTTGGAGAATGTCCTCGGCAGAAGGGAAGATGCAGGCTCAGAGAGCTCCCTTCTCCGATCCTGAACACTGGAGTTTAGGTTTCATTTACAACAGTACACAATCTCAGCCGCACATAAGTAAACTTGCCACCTCTGGCCAGTAAAATACAAATCACTGACTACCCATTTTTATTTTAGGCAGTTAGATAGTTAGTACATCGTTAATTCCTGCACATTCTCAAGCTCAGTATCATTGTCAGTTCCGTTTTATTTCCACCTCCTTTCCTAGATCCCTGGTTGGAGGTAAAGACCTGCTCCCTGAGCGTTGCTGGGTATTCGAAGGCAATATGAATCTTTAGGAGCTTCCCTTCTTTGAATCAATTTACAACTCAAAACAGCAACACATTTTCTTTTCAGGGTAGAAATACTGACAATAAAAATGGAGCAGCTTTGAAATATACATTACTGTAATTAAAGTGACTTGATCTTTGGAAATTCCTGAAACAAGCGTTTATTGCAACTATTATTTAATAATAATTATTAATTATTAAAGGCTCAGGCTCAGAATAGTATCAATGCCAGGAGCTGGATGTCCTCGGCATTTCAGATCACAGAATGTGGCCGCTGGCAGATGCCTCTGCTCGTTTTCTTTTTTTTTTTCCCCCAATTTTTAAAATTTTATTATGTTAATCACCATACATTACATCATCAGTTTTTGATGTCGTGTTTCATGATTCATTGCTTGCGTATAACACCCAGTGCTCCATTCAATACGTGCCCTCTTTAATACCCATCACCGGGCTAACCCATCTCCCCACCCCCCTCCCCTCTAGAACCCTCAGTTTGTTTCTCAGAGTCCATAGTCTCTCATGGTTCGTCTCCGCCTCCGATTTTCCCCCCTTCATTTTTCCCTTCCTACTATCCTCTTCTTTTTATTTTTTTATAAACATATAATATATTATTTGTTTCAGAGGTACAGGTCTGTGATTCAACAGTCTTACA
>NC_138371.1:50242739-50262708 GCF_054177405.1 Leptonychotes weddellii | reverse complement strand
ACCCAGCCACCCCTTCTTAGGACTCCCTGCGCCTTTCCTTTGACGACATGTGGCCCCAGGCCAGCATGCGCTCAGACTGGTGTGGCCTGTTACAGAAGCCATGAGCAGGTGGACTTTGAAACAGGTGGGGTCAAAAGTGGCTGGGCAAAGTTGATACTCTACCATACGAGGTACAAGGCCCACGAGGGCACAAGGTCTCAGAAAGGGTGCAGTAAAGTCACTTTTTAGCTTCATTTAATTGAGTATTTACCAGAACACTTTTGGTGGGTGGGTGGCACATTATTAATATTCTGTGGAAGGGTGTTCTAGTGGGACACCAGTTTGGAAAATATTAGCTAGAGCTGGGCTTTTCATTCCTAGCTCCATAATAGACTCATCTGGGAGCTTGAAATATATATATATATATATACACACCAATGCCAGCCCTCTGCCCACTTCTTTTCAATCGGACTGGGGGTGATACCCAGGCAGTGGTATTGTTTTTAAAGACTCTCTTCCTTGGATAAGTCTAATGTCAACCAGGGCCAAGAACCTCTGACAGAGGCCTGCCACTTATGCCCCCCAGTGGTCCCCCTCTAGTGCGCAGACCTAGAGCTCTAATGTGTCAGAGAAAGACATTTTCTCTGGGCTCAGATCTGGATCATTAATGGATCTTGAAGTGTTAGCTGACATGTTGGGATTTGCTGGTTTCACTGGCCCACTCCCTACCACACTTCCTTCTCTTTGGTAGTTGCCATGTTCAGTGGGAAGGAACAGGCTGCCTGTTTTACCCAGAACCTTCCCTGAAAACCTGTATCTGCTATATCACAACTTCAGGTAAGTGAGGAATTGCTCTTCCTCACGAAAAACGGTGAGGACCTCTGTTGTAGGTAAACCTTCCAAGACTTTCTCTATGACTTATGGTAGCCTGTCTCCCACTTGACCTAGTAGGTGATAAAAATCCCTGAAATGTCCATCATTAGTGTAGTTCACTTGGGAAATGAAAGTCAGGACAATAGCCTGGTACCTGGAGGCTTGGAAAGCCATGTCTAACGTAAATTTCTAGCTCAAATTTTCACCTTGTCTCTGAGCTTTTCTAAAGTCTTACTGGAATACAAAATGCATGTTGCTTCCTCCTTAAATAAGGAACCAACATTTGCTGATTAAAAAGTCCAGAGAGAAAAACTGGATAATTTTATGGAGTCCTTTTATAATCTGCTAAACAAATGTGATTCTTCAACCTTTTCATTTAAAGGTATAGGAGAAAGAGAAAAGACATTTAATATTTATTAAGCATCAACAATGGTCTAGGATAAACACAGTTCTTTCTATGTTGTCATCACATTTCATCTTCACACTATCCCTTAGGGTAGTTCCTATTACCCTACTTTTCTGATTGTGGAACGGGAGGTTCAAAGGGCCTAACTCCTCTGTGGGCACTGCCCACAGTTCTGCTGGAAATGTGAGGCAGAGCTGAGCCTTGAACCCAGGTCTTGTGATGATGATGGTGGCAAACTCGGGCCCAGACCAACATTTCCCACCTCCACAGAGCCCACCACAGGCAACAGGCTGGGACTCCAGTCTGAGCTTGATGACCTGTTTAGCGCTCAGAAAGTTCCATGTTTTTCATTATTTTCCTGCATCTTGACTCTCAGTTTTTTGTGTGTCGTCTCCAAAACAGCATCTTAATCTCAGAAGCCTTTTCTCCTCAATGTTCTAGTCTGTGGTTTTGGAACAGGATAAGTGGTAATGCTGTGTAGAAAGGCAGCATGTTCTGCCCTGGGGGTTTATATTTCAGTACTTAAAAAACACATAGGTGTGCAAGCAGAGTTGCATAATGGTAAGAACATGAACTTTGGATTAGATCCGGGTTCAAATCTTATCCTGTGACTTACTAACTCTGTGACATTAGGAGAGTCACATTACCTCTCAGCCTTCAGCCTCTTCATCTATAAAATGAGGTAATAAGAAAGTCTATCTCCTAGACTTGTGACAGAACAAGGTAACAACTCAGGTCTCCTGTGTTTCGTTTCCGTGAGATGCGTAAATCCAAACATTTAAAAGAAGATCGAAATGTTTCACAACTTTCTGAGGCTTGTCATTTGAGAAACTCAGGTAGATTCACAAGTTTTGTGTCATTTGTTGACTCATCAATTTCATCAATTTATTGCTTTAGTCACTCCAGAAATATTTCTTGAGCACCCACCATATATCAGGCATCGTGTTAGGCACTGAAGATAAAGCAGTTTTCAAGTAGCCTAGAGTCTAGCTAAGGCAAATTTGCCTGCATCCTTTTTTATACCCCTTAAGAGATACACAGAAACGATATTCACATACTAATTTATTAATATGAGTCTACAGAATTAACATGCATGTAATAGTATTGGATCTACAGTTAATACGTTGCCCGCTGTTAATTATAATTACTAGTAATTATGGTTAATTTCTAGTCCGACTAACTCTCAGAAAAAGCAGACAGCACCTTCCCTCCATTTTGCTGCTTTAAGCAGCAGCTCAGGTGAATCTGCAGGGAAGAGTTTAACGTGTTTTTTGTTTTTTTTTTAAGATTTTATTTACTTATTTATTTGACAGAGAGAAAGACAGCAAGATAGGGAACACAAGCAGGGGTAGCAGGAGAGGGAGAAGCAGGCTTCCCGCGGAGCAGGGAGCCCGATGCGGGGCTCGATCCCAGGACCCTGGGATCATGACCTGAGCCGAAGGCAGACGCTTAACGACTGAGCCACCCAGGCATCCCGAGAGTTTAACGGTTTTTAACTATTGAGAGTGTATGTTCTTCCATCCTACAGCTTAAAGTGATGAGGCTGGATTCTCAGCAAGGACTGGGTGTCGTCAAAGTATTTTTTTTTCCTTGTCTGGTTTACAGAGCATTCCCTAATTGCTTTGATTTTACACGTGCACCCAGTTGGTATTAATTTTCTGCTCTATGGTAACAACAAAAGAGTGAAATCAGAAAGAGGAAGCCTTGTTTTCCTTTATAGATAGATTACGTGGGAACGGCTGGAGGAGAAAGCAGAGGACACGGCGAGATGGCCTGTTATTCAAGGCCCAGGCCACCTGGACTTGCTCTGCGGCTCTCTCCTGGGTTTGCTTGGGGAGTGGGGCAGAAGTCAGCCTGAGAGTTAGGCAGAACTTTTTAAGGGCAGGATAATTCACAGGATTAGATATTGATAAAGTAACTTATGGGATTGATTTGCATTTAGAATACCCACTATAGATGGCATCCTACCTCTAGTAGAGGAAGACTTAATTGTTTGCACACTAAAAAGCTCTAATTTATCTCTCACTGGGGCTCCAAATTCAGCAGCACTCCCTTTGATCAGGCAGATAAGACTGGGAGCCGAGATTGATCTCTTCTGCATCTACGACACTGCAGATGACAACTACCTGCCTTGTTACAGTGCTATTCTTTAACATCTGATTTTTTTTCTTAAATCTGGGGGGATGAAAGCATCATGCTTTACACAATACTTATAAAATATCACATTGGCCACTGAGAGGCTCCTGTGTTCAAATGTTGGCCCCCCCTTCTCCCCCCGGGCCCCTGCCCTCTGCCCCTCTTCCAATGCCTCATCTTGATCTTCACAGCTGAAGTCCATCCAGATTGTCCTCCTTTCTAGCTGACAGCAAGAGAGCCAATGAAATACCTTTTCCTGTTGCTGGGTGACTACGGATATTTTGAAACTATGTCCCATAAATGCAGCAGCTTAAAAGCTTGCCATTGGCCTGTGGGGGGTCCTGTGCGCTGCTGACGCATTAGGCTGGCAGAAGAATGACAGGTGGGAATAGCTATATGCGAATATATCACCGGCCTGATGTTCCACTGCAGAGGAAAACTATTTCAAGGCTGAGTGACAACTATTACATACCCTGTTAGAAGAAAAATAAATCTCCCTGACTCTACATGCGGGCATCTGAAGAACAGTTATGGGAATACTGCAGAAAAAAAAGAAAAAAAAAAAAAACCTCAAGGTTTTCTTACCCTCAAATATCCTGCTTTTCACGACACATTAGAAGTTCCACCTGTCCTAGAAATATACATGTATTTCTACATACTCTTTGTAGTTACGTGTTGATACATTTTAAAGTCCAAACTTGTTTATACAGGGAAATAGTTTTAAACAATGTCAAGGAAGCCCCTTAAATTTTTTCTTTGTCTCCTTGTCTCTAGTGTCCTCTCCTTCACCTTCCTCCCCTGACCTTCAAGTCCCAAAATCCATCAGCCACAGGGTGTGGTCAGTGTCAGCACAGTACTGACTGCGTTTTATCTCACTCTGTCCACTTAAAATATTTGCATCCTGGTGGGAGGATAAGCAAAGTCTTGTCCAAACGGCTTTGGGATTCTCTTTGCAGCCAGAGAGAGCTGTTTGAGTACAAATAACTGCTTTTGCTAACACCGGGGTTAACTGTTCATACACAAATCTGCCAAAGAGCCTCTAGGAAAGAATGTCCTTCTACTAATTGAATTCTAATGAGGCTAGGAAGTAGATTAGGAATTGAGCTTTTACTGTGAGTTTCAAACATCAGATCTTCGGGAACTTTGAGATGTTTGGCTTACTCGATCTGCTCAATTCTCCAGTAAGTCCTATTTAGTTCACGAAGAAATGACTACTCGAGAAGAGAGCTGTGGGTTATTGGTTGATCCAGTCAAAAGGGGTTTTCCTGGGTCTGCATCGGTGCCCCCAGGACTCAAGAGCAATAGAAAGATGCTACTGTGAGATGATCAGATGAGACAACTGTTAATGAGGAGTTCCTGGGCCAATTTAATTGGCACATTCCTGGAAGTTAGATTTATTTGTCTTATAAAATTTGGGTGAGTTTGAAAGCCTAATCAAGGTGACCCTCAATGGGATTAGTGGTGAAAATAGAAATGTTTTAAGGGTATAATAAAACATTCTTTTCAATAATGCAATCTAGACAAAGGCTCTTTGGAAACCACTATGGCTGGCAGGTCACTGGTGGGTGTTGCCCAGTGTCTACAATTATGAATCATGAAGGGAGAGATTGTGAGCATCTCAGCTGTGCTCCAGGAAATGTGTGCTTTCCATAAGAGAGGCCACAGTAGGTTGGATAGGGACCGAAAGTTGCGTCTTAAAGTTATGTGCCTGTATACCTCACCTGTGAAGGCCAGCTGTGTTTCTATCTGCCTAGTATCCCTCCCCTTCCTTCCTTCCTTCCTTCCTTCCTTCCTTCCTTCCTTCCTTCCTTCCTTCCTTCCTTCCTTCCTTCCTTCCTTCCTTCCTTCCTTCAAGATTTTATTTATTTATGAGAGAGAAAGAAAGAAAGAGACAAACAGACTCTGCACTAAGCGTGGAGCCCTACGCAGGGCTCAATCCCACAACCCTGAGATCATGACCTGAGCTGGAATCAAGAGTTGGACACTTAACCAACTGAGCCACCCAGGCGCCCCTCCCTCTCCTTTCAAGGAAACCATGTGTCCCACTCCAACCATGTTTTTCCATCTTGGAGCTGATATATTCTTCTATGACAATGTCCCTGTCACAGTTGGTTGGTCCAGGGATGGGCCCTTGACCCAAAATAGACCAACTGGAAAACTTTCCTGAGATTCTTCAAACTGGAACTTGGAAACAGTTCTTTCTGGAGGGGGTTGCTGAAAGATGAGAAACTGAGGCCTTAACAGAGGCCACGTTTACCCCTTTGTAAGGAAAGCGAGGCTGCAGGGAGCATATCCGGGGGCTCAAAGCTGCATTGATGCGGCTCTGCACGTTTGACTCAAGGGGCCCCTTGGGTGCTTGTTGCAGCCGGGTGCCTCTGCCCCCAGCAGCTGGCTTCGTCCAAGCACATTCTGTGGGGCATGTTGTCCTTTTGGTATACAGTGTACTCCTACTTGTAACCCTTCTCGGGAGGAACTTTGAGCTTACGTATATTACACAGAGGAAGGAGATTTTTACCTCTGGGACCTTGCCACCACTCCGTCCTGCCTTCTCATAAGTGAATCACTATGCAGTGGGAGAAAAAGCTCATGTGGAGACAGACACGTGATCACAGCCCAGTGCAGACAGGGACAACAGAATACTTGGACCTTTGGTTTTTAAGGGGGTTATCAAAATAATCAGCCTTTGCTCTCACACATAACTCTTCAGAGAACCAGAGGAAAGTTGTTTTCAAAGAGATCACTGATGGTTTGAAAGATATTTTAGGCAGAAGAATAAGTTTCTCCATGGTTTTAAAGGGAGGGTGATTAGTGAAAAAAAAAAAAAGTTAAGTAAATAAAGGAAAATGGATAGTTTCATTAAAAAAATAAAGGGAGGGTGAGTCCTATGATTTTTCATATTAGAGCAACATAGTCACTGAAAGCCTCTCTCCCTCTTCTCTTTCTTTTCTGAGTTCTCGGGTTTTCCTGCTGGTCGTGAGGGGAAGAGTGCTAAGTGTCCTTCTTTAAAATCCAGCTTCAGTGTTTCATGGAGTTGTTTGACAAATTTAAGCCCAGTGGTGAGGATGGCCACCTGTTTCTGCAAAAACCATCACAAAGCTTGGTTTTCACAGAACTCCCTTCTGTCTCTGGAAAGGCCCAAGATGAATTATAATATATGTTAGGAAAAATGAACCTGGTATACGAATGGGATCATTCAGCACAAGAACTGTTTGGGATTTACCCTTCAAGGAGAAAAATCGCTATTAGATCCCACAGCCTGTCTGCTGAAGCTGCAATTCCCGGATGCTGAAGTTTGCGAAAGCACACCTGCATAAGCAGTAGGCCTGGACTGCCTTCCTACTGTGTCACCTTAAAAACAAACAAACAAACAAACACGCCTTTGCAGAGTCTGTGGAAATCTGAACTCCTCCGTCTATCAAGGAACTAAGCCTTAGATTTCAGAAGGGCTCATCATCAGACCATAAGGACAGGGCCAAACCAGGACCGGAAGAACCTAAAACGAAAAGGGTTCCGCGTCTATTTTGAAAGGGAATATTACAAATTCAGCATGCCTACCTAGATCAAGATTTCTTAGTTTGTAATACAGGTAAGGCCCTGAAAAGAGAGCTGGCACATGGTAAAATGTTCATTAAATATTTGTTATTTTCCATGTGACCATCACACTGCAAGAACTGAGCACATACTGGGTAGGAGAGTCCCAAAAAAGGATCTCCGGGGCAAGAAGTGAGGCCTCCAAATGGGCGGTGTGCGATCTCCCTCAGCTGCCAGATGCGTAAGTGGGATAAAGCCACTGATGCCTCCTTGAAGGGCTTCTGTTAACATCCAATGAAATAAGAACAGTGAAGGCACACTGAATCAGAAGGAATGCCACAGCCATTAACAACACAACTCTCAGCGAGTGGCAGTATTTAAAAGTATACAATGATTGGTATCAGGTTATCCTACAGTAAGCCCAGAAAATGTATGTTAAAGTCTGTCCACCTGTGGATGATTAACGGCAGGATGGTATTTTTATCCCTGGGCAGGTTGAAAAAAGCCTGCCCTTTTTAAATTTCTCGCCAGCCCTTCTTACACTTTCCCCTTTCATGGGCATGTGGGTTTGATGACAGTGAGCCTGAAGAAGTACATGTAGGCCCTGCTCTGGGCAGCTTCTTGGGCCAAGGGTGAGGCCAAGCTGCACAGCCCCCAGCCTGGGGGTATGAGGTAAAACCTATTTGGAGCTTGGATCCCTTTTACAATGTGGTCTTGTAGAAAGGATTCTAGAGTCTTCTGTTAGGGTGATTGTCACAGATTTTCGATTTTTATTAAAATTCGTACTTGTTCACACCTTAATTCCTTTTAGTCTCAACCACGTTCGAGGCCCTAGATGGGAACAGCAGCCTGTACTACAAGCTAGTCTTAGAACAGTCTCTGTGGCTACTCTAGTTCATAAAGCTGAGTTTAATTTCTAAGTTTTGTGTATATTAGTGTCAAATCCAAAGATAGCAAAATCCTGCACAGATACTGTGTCATTGACTAGGGACGTTCTGTGCCTGGCTAAGGTGTCATCTTTGCAGACTCCATGAATTGCTTCCAGGGAAAGAAAAAGCACCCAAAACAGAGTTCCTATTCCACCAACACGCATCACCGGCATTGCTAGAAAAGGGAAGAGTGCTGAATGGCTCCACCAGCTCTGGGAATGAAAGGAGTGTATTCGAAGGGATTGAGCGCAGCCACACTGACTGCTGGGTTCAAGTCCCGCTCCGTGCATACCGCACAATACGCCACCATACAAACAATTAATGGAACATCCGACCTCTGGATAGCTACCACACCATCTCGCCATCAACTCCCAGCACCTCCACTGTGCCTCCCCTGAACTCGCTGGCTCATTGGGATACGGCCAGCAAGAGGGCTTTACCCAGGCTTTGTTGGTAAGGCTGAACCAGAGGGGAGATCTCCCCAGTCGTTCCACCTCGTGCCTCAGCAGATAAATAAGCTGCTGTGTCACTAACATATTCCAGGTCATGTGCACACACAAACATTATTGTATCTTGAAATTACTTTTAAATGACTGTCTTTTGGGTTTTAAAACCATTTTCCTAGAAATGTGGCTCAGCAAATCCTTACGTGGAGCAAGGATGGCACCCAGTGGCCAAAGTGTTTCATCTCAGATCTTGTTGTTCTCACAGATTTTCCATTGCTTGTCTCTTTGGAGACAATGAATTGCCATCTTTTTCTAACGCCAGAGTTGAAACACTAAATCACTTGACTATCCCTTTAAGCTAAAGTGTGTACACATACACACACACACACACCACACATATTCACACATACAAATTGAAGCTATATACAGAGGCTAATTCAGAATAACATTCAAAAATCCTTAAAAATTTAGCGTAAAGTCTTATGTTAGAGTCGTCATATTTCAGATATGCAGATTACTGTCCATGATGTCCCTAATACCGTGCATCAGTATAGGAAACATTATACAAATGTAAACCCAGTCTCCCATTCTTCACTTCATATCTTCCCCCAAATAGTCTCTAGTTCATGAGTTCTCATGCCTTAAACATAAGACTTTATCTCCTGACAAGTGCTTTATCCTTAAACTGATGTTCACAATCTCATAACCCTGTTATCTTTCTTACAAGGTACTTGGCAGGCCTGGAGAGCACAGGATAATAAAGTGGGACTGTTCTCTTTCCTTTGAGCTTTCCAGATGTCAAGAGATTTCTATACAGCTAGATAGCCAATCAGACAGTAAGGAAGACAAGCAAGATGTCAGAATAATGGATCATATACCCTCTTGCTCAAAATGATGCAATATCTTCATAATGTTTGCTGTTTCCAATTTCCTTAGGTTTCTAAGCAGTCTGAAACCTCAGGGCAAGAAGTCACATGGATGGTACAACCACAATACAAAAAGAAGTTTCTAATAGAATAGCATTATATATCGATTGCCCAAAGAGTACCATGAAAAGCCTCTTTTTACAAATGTCTATGTTAAGTTCAGCCCCAAATTCTGTTTTTCTCAGACATCATCACCATTCACACTTATCTGGCCCCCACACTGTCAAAATGCCACAGAGGTTCCAAGAAATCAAAAGAAATGACTTCAGGATAAAATTCCATGATATTACTTATATTTTCCTATTCAGAACTTGAGGAGAAGCATTATCTTCAAGGTCAAAACAAAACACTGGAGAGGAAAAATCAAAGCCAAGCACGTGCATTTTTCTTGCTGGTTCTTTTGGTTCTTGGTCACCTTGTATGTAAAGGGTAATGACCCTGCCCTCACCAAGAGGTGTGAGGTTCAAATAAGATAATGGGAAGGAAAACGTTTTTATACACTGCTAAGTCATATGACATATTATTTGACACATTAATATTATTTAAACATTTATAGGTAGCTCTAGTCTAGTGTATACTTTCTATACTGATGAGATTAAGATTCTTGCTACCTAAAATAATCACTGATCTTTCTTATGAGTATTACTGTATAATGTTACCCTTCAAATATAATGCAGCCGTGGTGGGCTTTGGAAATCACTTATAATATGTAATTACATCAAGCTGAGCCCAAGTCTTCCACCAAATACCCAAATTTTTAAATAAGCTTAAATTTAAAGCTTTGGGTATTTAGAAATTATAAGAACCCCAAGATGTTTTATAAACTTTATGTTGCTTTATGTTTTATTTTCCCCTTCCCTCCTGGAGATACATTTTATAGGCTCATAACATCGTAGCATTTTATAGCTGAAAATGGTTTTGTTACTCAGATGAGGAAACCTGAGGCCTAGCAATTTTAAGTGAACCCAGAGGTCTGGTGGCTGCTTTGTCTATTTACATGTTCGCTTTCTGTCCTATGTCCATGGCCTTACAAAGACTGCTTCAAAAGGGACAGCTCTGGCAACCGAGACATTCTTTCCTAACTTGGGATTTCATGTTGGGCCTTGAGATCAATAGAATCATGATTTACGCACATTTTTAAGATTTTGGGTAGATCTGGTGTCACCTGTGAGAAACCATGCAGAACTACCCAAAACAGCACATAATTTCAAAAATAGGTAGAAGGGACAGAACGCAGGATGATACAAATAAAAAGAATTAGAAAGGCATCCTGAGATTCAAGAAAAGAATAGTTTTAACAGGTTTAATTATCGGGATGGTGGTAGCAGGATACATGAGTGAACAATCTTATTTAATACAGGCATGCCTCATTTTATGGCACTTGGCTTTACTGCGCTTTGCAGATACTTTGGTTTTTTTATAGACTGAAGGTTTGTGGCAGCTCTGTGTTGAGTGAGTCTATCAGCACCATTCTTCCAAAAGCATTTGCTCACTTCATGTCTCTGTGTCACATTCTCGTAATTGTCTAAATACTATCAACTTTTACATTATTATATTTTATATATATTATTATATATCTGTGATCAGTGATTATGACTTACTCAAATCTCAAATGATGGTTCATCTTTTTTTAGCAATAAAATATTTGTTAATTAAGATATGTACATTGTGTTTTTAGACATCATGTTATTGTACACTTAATAGGCTACAGTATAGTGTAGTAAACATAACTTTTATATACACCAGGAAACCAAAAATGCATTTGACTTGCTTTATTGCACTACTCTGCAACCAAACCCTCAACATCTCTGAGGTGTACTTGTATTATAGCAATTGCTGAATCAACTAAGAATGAATGACAAGGGACCTTTGCCCACAGTAGGGAAGCACAGATATTGTCATTACTGAACACTTCAAAGAGAGTATCCTAAACAAAGAAAATGAATCCCTTTATTTTCATATAGTTCAGGCTTCTTAGGAAATTAGCACCCAGGAACTTAAAACAAGGTGTTGAGATACAATTTGCAGACACTCTTATTGTCATAGATCCTTGCTTCCAAATTCTACTCATATGTTGTAACCACCTCTGCCATCAAAACCACAAATAGTTCAATGGATTTGGTAGAAATTTCTCCAGCACCCAGGTGCAAGACATGACTTTAGGAAATATAAAGGTTACAAAAATGAGTAAAGACAAGGATTCGCTCATAAAAATGCTCCTGGTTTAATCAGGTGAATGGACAGGTGCATAAAGATTTATATCACAAGGCAGAAACTGATACGTATAATGAAAAAAATGGCAAACAAGCAGATCACTTTTGCCTGAATTACAGTGAGAATGACTTCATAGAGGGCACAACTGAGCAGGAGCAGATGGATTGTCAGGACTCTAAATATGCTGAGATAGAAACAGGAATGGGGACTGAGATCGGGAAGGGCAGAGAATGGACAGAAAATATCAAATAGAGCTCGTGTGAAGGGTGGGTCAGTGGGAGCATGGGAAACAGGATGGAAAAGTGAACTGGAGCTGAGAGTTCAGAGCACTTTTTATAAGTATTATTATAATGAATTTAGTTATTTATTTTAAATGTTTTAATTTGAGTATAGCTGACACACAATGTTGCATCAGTTTAAGGTGTTCAACACAGCGATTCAACTTCTCTACCCGTGATGCTATGCTACCATCTGTCACCATACGCCATTACAGTGTCATTGACTATATTCCCTCTGCTGTACCTTTTATTCCTGTGATTCATTCATTCTCTAACTGGAAGCTTGTTTCTCCCACTGGTCTTCACCCATTTGAATGTCCAACTGAAGAATTTGAAATGATGGGATCTAAAGGCTTATAGAAGATGTTGAGCTTTGTGAGAAGGCAACTGGTACCAACATACTATTAATCCGGCCACTATGCACAGGATTAATTTGGGAGCTGGTTTTATGCCCAACATGTTGGGCATAAGACCAGCTTGCTTAAAAAAAAATTAAAGAGCAAGAGAGAAAGAGAGGCAGGGAGACCAGCTAGGAGAGCATGCATAACAAATGTCTGCATGAGAAAGAATGAGGATCCGAGCTGGTGGTGACTGTGAGGATCGGAGGAGCATGGGAGACATTGTGAAGTCAGAATGGAGGGATGAGCCCATGGGAGTGAGGAGATGTGAGGACTCAAAGGTGACTGGACAGTTATATCCAAAGTGGTCCTCTGGAGAGGAGGGTGAGGGAAGCATGGCAGTCAGGGGTTTGTAGCTCCTACGTATACTGAAGGAGATGCAGAGAGAAAACCAACCGTTACGATTGCTAAACCAAACCAACATCACTGAGGGGAGGGCATATCAGTTCTTTATTTCCCAGTTCCATGCCTGTAGTCATAGATGGCTCTAACTAGAGGCAAACCGGAAAGAAGGAGAGTGATACAGTTCCAGATGCCCTAGTGTTCTGGAAAGCTCTGACCCCTTTGGCCTCTATAGCTCCCTTCACCGTTCAGAAGTCAGCGCTTTAACCGGGCCACACAATTGCCCTCCACTCCTGTCTTCTCTGGACCTTCAGGACTCATCACTGCTCTGAAGCCAAAAATGAACTGCCCTTTATTTCATTCCCTCAGGGTCAGACTCCCTGGGTCTTCACGTGTGCCACTCCAGGAGTGCAGTGGACCAGCTGTGTTAGTGTGTGGAAGCAAGAAGGTGGGAGAACGCCTTCCAGGCACATCCTTCCTCCCAGGGAAAGTCAACATTCCTCATGACCTTTCGGAGACAGTGTTCCTGTTTTGTTTCCAAATTCAAAGAAGGGACAAATGATGGCTGTTGAAGCTGATCTGGGAGGAGGTCAGTGTCACCACAGGATGTAGCTTGGCCAGGTGAGTTCTTGAGGAGCCTTCAACTCATAGCCACATAGTGCAGCAGTAGGAAAGGCCGGGCTGGACTTCAGCCCTGATTCCCCTCACACGGCTCCCCTCCCCAGGATTGTTGACACTCAACAGTGACAAAGCATAACCATCTTTTATCTGACCTAACATTCCATGAAGACACAACTCATAAAGAGAAGCCCATATGAACATGTGGACATTCGGACACAAAGCACTCCACGGATTTCTGGACATGGCCTAAGCAGTGCAGGCTGCCCAGCTCAGCCTGCTGCCACAGGAGCAGGGCATGCCCTTTTGAATGCCGATTCCCAGATGTTTCCCCTGCAACCAGATTCCTACTGAAGGTTCAAGAACTCCCTGATGATAAAAAAAAATCTCAGAAATTAAACTCGGCACAGATACTATTAAAGTAACAACAAAGCCCTCAAGTCAAGAGGCAGGGACAAGAGAGGAGACAGAATAGGTTAGGTGTAAGATGATTCCCAAGTTCCATTTATACTGCTGCGAGGTCGAGGTCATCTTTTAAACAACGTTAGAAATAAGCAGAGGTGGGGGCGCCTGAGTGGCTCAGACGGTTAAGCCTCTGCCTTCGGCTCAGGTCACGATCCCAGAGTCCTGGGATCGAGTCCCGCATCGGGCTCCCTGCTAGGCGGGGAGCCTACTTCTCCCTCTGCCGCTGCCTCTCTCTATCTCTCTCTCTGACTCTCATGAATAAATAAATAAAACATTAAAAAAAAAAAAAAGAAAGAAGCAGAGGTGAACCGGAAAGTGGTTGGTTGTTGAGATTTCCAAAGGTGGCATTTCAGGAAGACTGTGAGGGCTGAGGCTAGAGGAACAAGTGGAAGTTCTCCTTCCCTCCTTGGCACCCTGACGTTGTGGATTACCGCCTGGACTCTGGAGGTGTCTCTATGGGAGTGCCCGGCCTGCCAAAGAGGAGCTGGAAGGTGCTTCCTACTGACTGTGGTGGGGAACATGAGCTCCCTAAGCCTTTGCCACATGGTGCCCTGCCCTACCTCTCCCCTCCTTGGCAGCTGCCTCATTACTTGGGTTTGGGTAAGTGTCATGGTGTTACCCTCTGTCTACATGGGACACTTTTCCTCTGCAAGAAGCCGATGCAAGGATTGGACTTTTCCCCCAGCTTTGGAAATAGAGTTGGCAGGCCAGCACACGTTCTGTCGCTGTGCAATTAGAAAAAGGTGCGCCCACTGGGAGATCAGTCACTAAGGGGCAACCCATCAGTGGACCAGTCAACTGGGGGCGAGCCCCAACTCCTGCCTCCTTACACAGGGACCCTCGTGCAGGACTTATGATAGACACATCTACCCGCACAACTGCCAGGGCTTATGATAACATTTGAATATTTCAGGATCAAAGATGCCTCCTCAAACTTAATTACTTAAAAAAAAAAAAAAAAGCCTAGTACATCCTATCCCATTGCCCAGCCTCTCCCCTGCCCTCTATCTTACAGAGGAGTTTGTAAGATCCTATTTTTGATGTGGCCATTCTTATTTTGGTAGTAAAGGCCACAGGGGGTACCTATTCCGTGGCACTTTATTTTATTTACTTTACCAGGATGTTAATTTGTGGTCTAGGCACTAACATTGATAACTTGAAATACGCAAGAGGTAGTCCAAACCCAAACAACTAACAGGAGTTATCGGTGTTTAATTACTGAGGCAGTTAAATAGTGCCGTAAACGAGTTCATCTCTGGTTGCAGCCATAACCCATGCAGTTTGGAATTGAAAGAAGGGATGATAAAAGGTGGCAATACAACATGAGAACGTCCATGAGTTTATTTTAATTAGTAAACTGGAATATACAGTAGTAACTGTTTGGTCTGTCCACCACATTGGAATCTTAGGGAAGTGCATAAAATTACAGGAGCATATAATTGGTGTACCAAACTCATTTTCTTATGTTACCACATCTGCCATCTTCAGGTTATTAAAAGCCTTTAAACCAGTCATCTTCAAAGAGATCTAATTGTCAATATGGTCTTTATACATTATTCCCGTTAGCACAGAGCAGAAAAGATATAAACAGGCACTAAAATCTGCACAAATTTTCTGGGCACACCTTTCTTATTTCAAGTTCAAGAAAGATCAGTAAATGTTAATGAGGATTGAAAACTATTCTTTAGATCCTGGTTTCCTCATTCAATGCACAGGGCAACCAGCCCATAAAGGACAAATTATTAACATTATAACCTCAATCAGACTTTGAAAAAGTTAATTCATTAGTTCCAGGAAGTTCTGTGATCTTTTTGTGTATAGGTGGCCCTCCAAAAAAGACTGTTTCCCAAGGTATAAATAATATATCACAGCCACAAAAATAAGCTTAGGTTCTGACATTCCTAGATGAGCAATTATATGTTGTTTCATCTACTTATTCTGGCTAGATAATCCAGGAAAACTTCTAGAATGGTTTTCACACTCTGACCACCCTTCACCCACCTACCACCACACACCCATGAAAGAGACTTTTCCCAACAGGAGAAATGGAGTTAACAGAACAAAACAAAACAGAAAGGAAGACATCTTTTCCCTCTCCTCTGACATTTTACAATAGGAAAAGAAATCCCCAAATATAGACAGGTGTGAAATAGGAAGACAAGATATGAAAAAAGGTAAGATGATATTAGCCTTGCATTAATGATTATTAAAGATTGACTATAGGTTTATTATATATGAAATCTGTGTTCCTTGAAACCATCCCACTGAGGAGTACAAGTGGTAGTTAATTGAAAGTAATTAATTAATGGTGTGTATTGTACTCTCCAATATTATGGGATTTCCATCTCTCCTACTTATTTCTGAGAGTTCTCAGGGTATACCTAACTTGTCCTTAAAATGTGACCACTCAGCCTGCATTGATTCCTTCAGCTTCTGCTGGTCATTTTGATAGAAGGTGCCTTCCCTCTGGTCTATCTGAGGCTTTCTTTCCCTTGGGCTGCCGCTTTCTGTTGCGTGCTATTGGCACTCTGGAACCCTCATGCTCTTGGGGTCATTTACTGCACTGAAACTGTACTAAAGTCCATACCTTTTGTGTCCATTCACGTTTTTAGCTGAGAAGATGAATCTATAGGAGGCTGGGTTAAGGGACAAATCTAAGAGACAAACCCCATGTTGAACTTGGAATCATCTAGACACTGAGGCCTGTGGTCTCAATTTCCACTAGGAAGACTTCTTGATTAGGAGGCCTCTAGTCTCTTGTGTGAATAACCATTTCTCACTGGTGTTCTCAACATATCTGAATCCTGGATGTGGTACAGCTTGGGCTGCAACCGGAGTCTGGTCTATGTATGCATGTATTTGACCTCCAGGTCCTAGAGGATGATATTTCCTTCCAAGCCCTGATTTCATCTCTGAATCACTGATCAATAGCTTTGTCCCAGCTGTACATAATCCAATACATTGACTCAGCCATCCTTAAAGGACGAAATTTCATGGATAACTCTATTCCAGATTTCAAATCTCTCTCTACATATAGATCTATTTTCTTTACTATCTCTGTTAAAAAATTATTGTAAGTAGCAAAGTTTACAATATATTTGAATGCAAGCATGGTTTATCTGTACATATGGGTCAAAACAAAGCATTTATTTACTGCTATTTAGCTACAATGTTAGGAAACTGCCATTGCACATACTCCAGTGTGAAATTTCAGTAAGTACTTTTCAGTGTCTATGTGCAGGATTATTTTAAGCTCACTACATTTTAATGTTATTGCTGCAGTTATAAGACATCAGCTACTAATTATGATAATGTTTTGTTTACTTTATATATCAAGAAAAAAAGCCATTAGGTTAAAATTATCTACTATATCTCAATTACATTGTTTAAGACACTTACCAATATCTTTCAGGATAAAATCTGGAATAAATCAGTTAAGTTAATATTCTTGATAACTTTAAGATGAAATAACCCTTTGTTCTCAAATTTAAATACTTCATATTTTTAGTATGTTTGTGAGCTAACAATAGAAAAGCATGGCAAATTCCAAGACAATGGTATTTTCCTTAGACTAAGGAATTAAGAATTAAGGCTGAACAAGGGGCAGTATGTGTTGAGGGTACACAGCTATGGATTTTGGCCCGCTGTGCCTCTGTGCTTGTCCCATCAAATAGCTCCTGCAGTCATATTTGTCCCACTGTGCGCTTTGCTATCTTTCTCCCTGCAGCTCCCTTCCTTCTTTTAGCAATGATGATAATGATAATAACAGTAAACATATAAGACAGTGAGAACAGTAAAATATTTGCAGCAAGTTATTTCCCTAAATCAGATTTCTAGGTAACTAAGCTTTATTAAAGTATAAAAGCTTTACCTATTTTTGATGGACTTATTTATAAAATATATAGAAGATATGAAAAATAATCATATGTAACCATGGTTTTTAACATTTTCTTTTTTTTTTTTTCTTTTTCTTTTGGTTTTTAACATTTTCTTAATGAATAATTGTTTTGAATTACGGAACACTGATGCCTCTTGGATTCATTCATTCATTCATTCATCCATCAATTCAACAAATATTTACTAAGTACTACCATGTTCCCAGAACTGTAGGGATAGAGCAGTGAGTGAACACAACATACAAAAAGTGCTGCCCGATGACACTCACATTCTAGCTGATAGGTAGGATGTTTATCTCCCTAACAAGAGGGCCCTGACCGCCACAGTTTGGGTTGTTCTGTCTCCTTCTTCTGCTGTCAGCTGTCACCTCTTGCTGGCAACATGTCGCTCCTGATCTGGGTCAGCACTGCAGTCTTTTCCTAAGCCTCTCATCCAGCCAATAGCACCATATCCCTGGCTGGAGCCCATGCAGCTCAGCTTGTGCCCGCGCTAAATGCACTGCTCCCTGCCCTTCTGAGCACTCCCCTCATCCTTACTCTGAGTTTGGAGTCTTCCCTTGTTTCCTTTCTTTATTAGTGTGACTCAACTCTAATGATCCAATTTAGGGATCAGGTCTCTGTGCCATTGTTCCTGGGAAGATGAATGCATCTGCGTGTAAATGAAACTCTTAGAAGAGTAGCCATCACCAAGGGTTATTACATACAGATATCACAGTACAAAACACTATCTTTCTTACGGTTGTGGTGGCTAACCTGATAATTCTGGACTTCCACGAAAACTTTAAAAGGCAGAGACCGAAGCTTGCAAAGGGGAGGGAAATCAGGCCTCGCAACACTCTCATATTTTGACCATGACTGGTTAGAAGTGCAGGGGACGGAACAAGAATTTTGGGCTGCCTTTAAGAGAATGGTGGTGACTGAGGTGAAAAAGAATATCTAGGGCACCTGGCTGAGTCAGTTGGTGGAACATGTGACTCTTGATCTTGGGGTTGTGAGTTCGAGTCCCATGTTGGGTGTAGAGATTACTTAAAAATACAATCTTAAAAAAAAGATAAAAAATATCTAAGCCTCATTCACAGACTTATCGTATGTTGGAGCTGGAAGAAGGTCCCACTGAACAGCAGTGAACACCGTGGTTAGGAGCTCCAGTTCCAGGGCCAGATTGCCTGGCTATACCCCTTACAATCATTTGACCTTGGCTGTCTACTTAACATCTCCATGCCTCAACTGACTCCTCTGTAAAACAGTATGTTCTTCACAGGATTATGAAACTCAAATGAATTATATAGGTAAAATGCTTTGTATTGTGGTCCATAGTAAGCATATGGCAAATGTTAGTTATTATTGTCCTAATCTCTTCCTTATTTTTACAGATGAAAATATTTAAGTGAACAGAAAGTTGGAGGAAAAATAAATGCCAAAGCCAGGTGTCCCGATTCTCACAATATTACACAGATTTTTTTCTCTTATACCCCACATATTTAACAAATGGAAAGAAATAAATAATGAATCATTTAAATGATCATGAAGGGGATACTTAGTTTATATATAAGTCCCTTTTCCCCTCTAAGACTGAAATATTCAAACACACCTTTGCCCAGTTCTTTTCCCTAATACCTAGTGGACCAGACTGATTCTACAGAGGCAAGTGACAGCGGGTCAGAATGCCATGTGAAGATTAACATTACGTAATAGCAAGGGCACCCTTTGCTTCCTTACCTTAAACTTGTCAACTTCAGCTTTTGAACATGTTGCATGGTATGACAGTACCTGATTCAGAAGAAAAGGGAAAAAAAAAACCCTTTAATAACTAGACATGACTGTTTTCTGAAATTCTCCTGGCTTATAAATAAATGCAGTTCATTATGTCACCTTGAAAATAGTGGATTTTTTTAATTGAAGTATAGTTGACATACAATATCCTATTAATTTCTGGTATACATCAGAGTGATCTGATACTTTTATGCATTACAAAATGATGCCCATGATAAGTCTAGTTACCATCTGTCACCATACATTTATTACAATATTATTGACTGTATTTTTTATGCTGTACATTATATCCCAGGACTTACTTATTTTCTAACTGGAAGTTTGTATCTCTTAATCCCCTTCACCGATTTCATCTGCCCCCCTACCCAACCCTTCCCGTTTCTGGTGACCAAAAGTTTATTTCTTGTTTCAATGAGTCTGTTTCTGTTTTGTTTCATTTGTTCTTTTGTTTTGTTTTTAGATTCCACATATCAGATGTATGATTTGCAGATATCTTTTTCCATTAAGGAGGTGGCCTTTTGGTTTTGTTGATGGTTTCCTTTGCTGTACAGAAGCTCTCCAGCTTGATGTAGTCCCATTTGTTTATTTTAGCTTTTGTTGCCCTTGCCTGAGGAGACTGGTCCAAAAAAATTTTTTTGCTAAGACTGATGTCGAAGAGCTTACTGCCTATGTTTTCTTTTAGGAGTTTTATGGCTTCAAGTCTGACATTCAAATCTTTAATCCAATTTGAATTTATTTTTGTATATAGTGTAAGACAGC
>NC_138371.1:50207393-50242239 GCF_054177405.1 Leptonychotes weddellii | reverse complement strand
TTTCTCAGGTCCATAGTCTCTCATGGTTCATCTCTCCCTCAGATTTCCTCCCCCTTCATTTTTCCCTTCCTTCTCCTAATGTCCTCCATGCTATTCCTTATGTTCCACAAATAAGTGAAACCATGGTAATTGATTTTCTCTGCTTGACTTATTTCACTTAGCATAATCTCCTCCAGTCCCATCCATGTTGATGTAAAAGTTGGCTATTCATCCTTTCTGATGGCTGAGTAATATTCCATTGTATATATGGACCACATCTTTTTCCATTCATCTGTTGAAGGGCATCTCGGCTCTTTACAGTTTGGCTATTGCGGACATTGCTGCTATGAACATTGGGGTGCATATGGCCCTTCTTTTCACTACATCTGTGTCTTTGGGGTAAATACCCAGTAGTGCAATTGCTGGGTCATAGGGTAGCTCTATTTTTAAATTTTTGAGGAACCTCCACACTGTTTTCCAAAGTGGCTGTACCAACTTGCATTCCCACCAACAAATGTTGGAGAGGTTGTGGAGAAAGGGGAACCCTCTTACATATATTTTTTTTTAAGAGAGAGAGATTGAGCACACCTGAGTGGGGGTAGGAGGGTGGGGAGAGGGAGAGAGATTCTTAAGCAGGCTCCATGCCCAGTGGGGCTCGATCTCATGACCCTGAGATCATGACCTGAGCCAAAATCAAGAGTCAGACGCTTAACCGACTGAGCCACCTAGGTGCCCCAATACTCTATATTTTTAACATCACTAATTTACTATATATATTATAAAATCATATACAAAAAGTTGAAGTTGCAAAAATATATGATAAATGTAGAGGTTCAGAGATCTTCTTTCTATACCCTAGCAGACTGTCAGATGATATATTTAAAATAGGAAGATATAATTACTAGGATCAAAAACCATCATTCAGTAATAAGCTCCACTTAATATTAAAACCAATGGTCCATATCTAACTGTTAGGTAAGAGCTACTAAAGACTGATAGGGTGTTGGTGAGTTCATATGACCTTGATATCTCTTGAGAAAGGTCAACCTGTCATCCCAATACTATAGGGAAAAAAAAAGACATCAAGGTTTTAGATCATGGTTATTGGGGAAATAAAGGTACTCTTTTTCTACCATGTTCATTGTAGAAATTAAGTGCTACATATTTTAAACATTTGAAATTGGAAGTTCATTTACACACCTAAATTTTATGTTTAGATTGTTTTGGTTTTTCTCTGAGAAATTAATTTTCCAGATATCTTCTATTCTTGATACCAGCATGTTCATTTCTTTTTTTAAAGTATTTGTTTGGTTTTGCTCAAGAAATCTTTCCCTACTCCTAGCTCATGAAGATATTCTCCAATTCTTTTCCTAGAATCTTTGTTGTTTTAGCTTTCATGTTTAGATTTGCAATCAAACTGAAAGCGATTTTCGAGAATAGTGTGAGCTAAGAGTCAAGACTCTTCTAACATATATTTATTTACCACCTCCTATGCACCAGACACATGGCTGGGTTTGGAGGATATAAAAATGAATTTAAACAGTTGTGTGAGGAGCTCACAGTGTAGTAAAAATAGAAATAGTTAAGATAAAATAAGTGTCCAAGTAAACCAATTTCAAAATACTATAGAAAAGCCAGCAACCCTTTTTAGAGAAATTAAGAGTAGCTTTAGATCCTTATAAGTGGGTCTTCAAGGACAGTAATGGCGCTGATGATGCTGAGCTAATGTTTCCTGGATGTTCAGTTCCTGTCAGGCACTGGGTTCAGCACCTTCACATGCATTATCTCATATACTTATTAAAACAACCCTGCAGGTAGGTCCTGTTCACTTCCTCCCTCTCAGATAAGACTCAGAGAGATTAACTGCTTGAAAGTGGAGAGACTGGTTCAAAGGAAGTCAGGCAATAACAAACACATCCATCAAAGTTATCTTCCGAAAGAAACAAAGTGGTTTTCTTTCTTTCCCTCCAGCTGAAGTCTGACTCAACAGCAATGCTAGTGAGCAGGAAGAGGAGGAGGTGGATTGGACAGTGGTCTGGGAGGCATCAGCTACAGACTGGGGCTAGCCGCAGCAGCGCTAGAATGTCTGGGTCTGTTTTGTTCTGCTGAGGGTCATACCCAGTGGTCGGTAGTCCCAAGCCAGCACGGAGCAGGAGGTACGGTTGCCTCTGCCAACTCGGGGACAGCCGTAGCCCCACGCTAACCTCTCCTAGGAGATCTGCAGCAGCTGAGGCACGAGGTCGCAGTGCAAGAAGACAAGGACATGCAGTGAGTGAAGGAAACAAGGAGAGATAGCTTGAGAGGCTGGTGGTGAGGAAAAACAAACCTTAAGCTGTTTATCAGTGAAATAAGAGAGAATTTTGTTTACCAAAAATTATTATAGTTCCCCCAAAGAATTTTCTATTCTGGGGAGGTTCTCCCATCCCTGCCAAGGATAACATGGAAATTTCTGGGTTGAGGAAGAGTGGCTGGAGTTCCCTGATGTGGGGAACGCAGGAAGTCTGAGCGAAATGATTCCGAGTTCAAGTTCCAATTGGGAAGGTGGTGGAGAGAAGGAGGAGCTGAGGCACTCACCTCGGAGTCATCAGCCTCTGGTTTGGACTAAGTGAGTAAAATCATCAAGGAAGAACTTGTGCAAGGAAAAGACGAAAAGGATGAAAACTGAACCTGAGGGGACATGGTATTTTGGGCAGAATGAAGAAGGTGGGGTCAGTGCCGGGGACGAAAAAGAACTCCAAAGCTCGTAACCTCAAGGCTTTGTAGCATTTCTATTGTGTGAATACACTGCTACAACCTTTCCAGAAACAGATTTATTGATGTGCATCCAGAGTCTAAAAAGTATAAATACCCTTTGACCCATCAATTCCTGTGTCTAGAAATTTATTCTATGGTAGTTATTATAGCTGTACACAAAAGTTTACATATAAAGGAGCAAACCATAGGATTACTAATGATAATGCTATTTTAGAAATAACCTGAATACTCAACTGGAGGGATTTGGTTAAGTAAAGCATAGCACATCTATACAATGGAATATTATCCATCTAATTTAAATCATGCTATAGAAGAATATTTGTTAAACGTGGAAAATTTTAATATATTAAGTGATAACTGTGGGTGTCTGTAGGTATAAAAACACTTATCATATACATTGGAAAATCCTGGAAATATAACCACAATAGTCCCCTCTGAATTGTTTGCCTATGGGAGTTTCTGTTTCTTTACTTTTTAAATAGACTTTACTTTTTTAGAACAGTTTCAAGTTCACAGCAAAATGAGTGCAAGTACAGAGAGTTCCCATCCCCTGCCCCACAGATGCACCTCAGCCTCCCCCACTATCAACATCACTCACCGTCGTGGTACATTTGTTACAACTGATGAACCCACACTGATACATCATTATCATCCAAAGTCCCCAGTTTACATTAGGGTTCGCTCTTGATGCTGTACATTTCACAGGTTTTGACAACTGCATAATGACCTTTATCCACCATTATGGTATCATACAGAATAGTTTCACTGACCCTCAAATCCTCTCTGTTCCACCTGTTCATTCCTCCATCCCTGCTCAGCTCTGGCCACCACTTTTGTCCCCACCACCACCCCCTGCTTGACTGAGGTAGAACTGACAAAATTATAACATGGTTAATGTGTACATCATGATGATTTGTTACATGTATACATTGTGAAAGAATTCTGCCTATGGGAGTTTTTAAATTACTGTTTCTGCTTTCTAAATTTTGGATAATGAATTACTTGTAGACATGGGGTAAAGTTATTTTCTAAATAGAACTAAAGTGGAACAATAGTGTCAAATTTTGCAGAATAGTGAAATAAGATAAGCACCAAAAATGGGTTATTGAATTTAGCAGCACAGAAGGATAACTGAAGACAAAGGCAAGGCAAGAAGGGATGGGATGAGAAACAGAAGTCAAGTGGTTAGTTCTGGAGGAGAGGAAGACCACACTGAGAGAGCGGAGCTGCATTGATCCAATGCTGGAGGCTTGCATGGGCTGAGCACAAGAGGAGAGGAGGGGCAAAAGAGAATGCTGAGAATGTCTTTTTATCATTCCCACTGCAGATGAGGGAAGGAAGTGAAAGTGGCACTAACTGGCGATGAGAATAGGGAAGAGAGAGTGGTAGTGATCAGCATGCTTGATGAGCCCAGCACGATGGGACATGGGGAGTAAGAGGGACAGCAGAGTATGATGAGAGTGAATTTTTTGATTTTAAGATCATTAAGGCAATCCCCTACCCCCCCACCCCCCCACCCCCCTTAACTTGTCTATCTGTGACAATGCTGTTGTTTCTGGAAAGTTAAACAAATCCAAGTTAGTTAATATGATCGTATGAAACATCAAGGGCTGGGAGCACATATCAGGGGTGAAGGAGAAGAGATGAAGCCCATCAGTGGAAGCACAAGACACCTGAAGAATGAGTCCCAAACAGGGATGAACAGGAATAACAAAGTAGGAAGGAAAGAATCATCTCTGTTCATCACATAACCCCAAGTCTTCAGATCATATCAGTCAATGGAGCTCAAAAATATCTCTGGTCTCTTGACCCCGACCAAGTCACCAAAACTCTCTCTGTCTCAATTTTGTTATTGACATTTGTCTCATGTGCACCAGAATGTTAACACTGGCTGTCTTCAGATTTTAGCATTATAGCCAAGTCTCATCTTTTTCCCTTTGTGTTTTTTCTTATTTTCCAAGTTGTTTTGTAAGAATATGTGTGAAAGGGTTTCAAAATTTGTAAGGTGTTTTGCAAATGTAAATATTACTAATATTGAGAAGAATACCTGCCCCCAAATATCTGCCCCACTGTTCCACAGGGTTCCTGCTCGATCATTCTCAGTTTAAAACTCACATTGTTAGAGTCCCAAATGTTAGACCACATGAGACCAAGCAGTCTTTCTAGAAGGCTACAGTTAAAATAAACATATTATCGGGGAGTGCCTACTTCTTTCTAATTAAAGATGTGTATACCTAAAAATTTTGTCTAGTGTCTGTCTTCATTGGGCCTTCCCGGTAAACGGATCTACTTGGAGCCATCAAAATACCCTTGTCATATTTTCCAGCCTCTCAAAGATGGTCAGTGGAAATGTTAAGTGAATTGGTGGTACTATAACACTATTCTTTTTTTTTTTTTTTTAATTTATTTATTAGAGAGAGAGAGAGTGAGAGAGCGTGCGCAAGAGGAGGTAGGGTTAGAGGGAGAAGCAGACTCCCCGCCGAGCAGGGAGCCCGATGCGGGACTCGATCCCGGGACTCCAGGATCATGACCTGAGCCGAAGGCAGTCGCTTAACCAACTGAGCCACCCAGGCACCCTATAACACTATTCTTTATATTCAAGGTGTTTCCTTTCCCTACAAAGATACGTACAATTTTAGTAATTATTTATTTATATATTTATATATTTATTTATTTTAAAAATATTTTATTTATTTATTTTAGAGAGAGAGAGCGAATGAGAGAAAGAGAGAGAGTGCATGAGCAGGGGGATGGGTAGGGGCAAAGGGAGAGGGAGAAGCAGAGTATGAGCGCGGAGCCTGACAAGGGGCTCCATCCCAGGACCCAGGGTCATGACTCGAGCCAAAGGCAGATGCTTAACCGACTGAGCCACCCAGGCACCCCAGCAATAACTTAAAACAATACTTTATCTCCCAGATGTCAATCCACCAGAGAGAAATTTTGGTACTAGGACAAGCTGAGGGTGGAGATGTTCTGACATCAGTCCCTTGGTTTTTCTGAAACAGTAGAGAGGCAGTTTCTTTTTGCCTATCTTACCTACACATAGGATCAGTCTTAATGGCTTCTGGAACATACCTACCAATGATTCCTTAAACTTCTGACAAAAGTATTCCTAGAAAAATAACTGACCTTTGGGCCAAGAACTGAAGTATCTTCCTCACCACCTACGCAGCAAAGTCTGTTCCACTCTTAGAACCGTGGGACCCCTTTCTGTCTTCACTCCTCACAGCTACCCCATTCTATACCTTATTCAAGTCTTATTAATCCTCCTAACCTTCCTCACCTTCCTGGTCATCTGGAATTGTTATATGCACTGTCCAGTCTTCAAACCCTACTCCCTAGAAGGTATCTCCAACTGGCTTACACGAAGTATCAGAGACTGAGAGGTTACTGGTAAGCAAATGCTTTTCAGCAGATTCACGGAGCTCTATCTCTTAATGGTTTCAATTTTGCACATTTCCTTTGTAACGGCAGCACAGCTGATAGACCAGAAGACATTATAGGAAATAGATAATGAATTGTCCTGCTGGGTCAGCACTCAGCATCCCAGACTACGGGAGTGCTTGGCTATGAGGCTCTGACAGGCGAAATGGGCTTTAATGCTCTAAGTCAAAGGATTTAGAGCCTGGAGCCCCCATTAACGTTAAGTGTTACATGACAAGGGCAAGAACTATTGAGTTGTCTTCAACAGGCTTTAGTAATAAAAAAAAAATCAGAGAAAGAATTTCAGATGGAAAAACTGCATGGGATTGAAGCGTGATGGATTTAGGGTCACGACACCTTATATTTAACTGTGTAACTCTGGGCATCAGCCACCCCTGGCAGAGGAGATCTGGGTACTGATGGGTTTCCCACTGCTCCTAAATTTGTAACAAATACATACACCACCAAACCATCCGTGCATAAGGCCTGCCCTACTTTTTAGTTATTTTCTGCCATCCCTCCCACCTTCCCTATTTAAATGTTGGGTCCAATTGTTCATTCCTGCTGCAGACAGAGGACAAACTCTGCACATAATGGCTCTGAAAATTCTCTCCATAACGTACAATTTTAGTAATTATTTAAATGGGGGGAAATACTAAATTAAGCAACAGAATATTGTACCTTATAATGACTAAATAATGCCTTTTTGTGCATTAGTGTGTTTGTTTTAAGGTATTCTTTTGAATCTAGTATGAAAAGAAGGGCAGAAAGCTTCACAGATAAGGCACTAGAGTGCAACTAATTATTGGGAGTTGAATTCATAAGCACAATTCCAGCTAAAAGCAAGACCAGAATAACTGTTTCAGGATGACCGTATTTGTAAATAGAGTATGCACACCAAGGAATCACCTAATACAGCAGCAGCTCATCTGCAAAGACACTTTATGTACAAGCTGTGGGGACAGTCTCAGGCAAAGAAAGATCTTAGGATAAAATCCATGCAGCAGTCTATGCTGGTTAGGACTATAGAAAATAACCATCTGAATTCCCCAAAGATACGGCAAAGCAAGTTAATGTACTTAGATCTTGCGTTATTTCAGTTCTGGTTCTGAGTAATAATTTATAGCTTTTAGAGGGCTCACAATAGCCTGGCAAAATATAATTTCACATAAGATATAAAGGGTCTAAAATTTTAAAATATCTGTATAATTTTGCCTGATTATGAAAATAATACAAATACTTGTGAAATTTTTAAGTAAAAATAAAATCAAAATCTCTGATCTTTCCATCTCTAGACATGGCAACTATTAACAACTTAGTGTAAGTTCTTCCTATCTTTTCCTACAAATATATAATATGCTCATGCATCAATTTATGATATATTCAACAATATATACGTTCATAAATAACACAGATAAAATATCCAACAACGTTGGACAATAATGACTATTAAGTACTAAACATTGTTCCAGTTGGGGAGAATCATGAGCAAAACAGACAAAATCCTCACCTTCGTTGAGCTTACATTCTAGTGAGAGAAGACAGATCGCAAAAAATTTTTAAAAAATACAGAAATAGATTACATGTTAGAAGGTCTTAGGAATTACAGAGAAAAAATAAAGCAAGATAAAGGGGATTTAATATCAAGGTTGTCAGGCCTTATTATCAGGTAACATTTGAAAGATGACTTTAAAGAAGTAAGGATTTGAACCACACAGATACAGGGGGAAAAGTATTTTAGCTGAGGGAATAGCCAGTGGAAAGGCCCTGAGGTAGGTGTGTGAGCAGTATATTCTAGGAATAACAGAAAGTCCAGTGTGGCTGGAAATGTAGGAGTCAGGACTGGGGCCAGATGATGAGGTGCCAGATTGTGTAGGATATTGGAAACCTCTGAAAGAATTGTGAGTTTGGCTTTTACTCTAGTGATGACATAAGGAGACTTTGAAGAGTTTGTGAGCAGAGTTGTGATATGATATGATTAAAATTCAAAAGCATCTGGCTATAGAGCATAGAGGGGGAGAGATAAAGAGGCTATGGCCATGAAACAGTCCAGAGATGAGGGTGACTTAGACCTGGATAGTAGCAGTTGAGTGGTGAAAAGTGATCAGGTTCTAGATAAATTTTGCAGGTAGAGCCAACTAGACTTCCTGATGAGTTAGATGTGTAACATGAGAGCATGATGCCTATAAAATTTTTGTCATAAGCATCAGGAAGGATTGAGTTGCCTTAATAGAGAGAGGGAAACAGATAGAGAGAGGAGTAGGCTTGGGAGAAAAAGGATTGTCAGCTCTGTTTTGGACATGTTAGGTTTGAGGGGTCTATTAGAAAAATATGTGTATATATATACATTTATCATTCTATACATACTTATATACTTTATTCTATACATACTTCTTTGTGGCTTTTTTTCTTATAGACATTTTTCCATAGCAGGACATATGGAAGGGATATTTTTTGTGGTCATTTTTATAGTGTGGTAGGCAGAATTCTAAAGATGGCCTCTAAGATTCCCACCTGCTACCCTCTACTTTGAACAAGTCTGGTAGAATCCTCTCCCCTTGAGTGTGGGCAGGACTTGTAAATATGACAGGATCATCACTTCCTTGATTAGGTTATGTTATGTGGCAGAGGTGATGGGATAGCCACTCTTGTGATTATGTAAGTCACTCCTGACATCATGTAAGCCTCTGTCACAGCCAACTGGGTGAGATTCTCCTGTTAGCTTTGAGCAAGTGAGCTGCCATGTTGTGAGAGGACCATATGGCTAGTACCTAAGGGCAATCTCTAAAAGCTGAGAGAGACCTTTTAGTAGCAGCCATTAAGAAAAGGGGAAGCTCAGTCTACAACTGCAAGGAACTCAATTCTGCCATCACCCGAATAAGCTTTGAAAAGTGCCAAAATCCACATGAGAATGCCACCTGGCCAACACCTTGATTTTAGCCTGTGTGACACTGGACTGGAGAACCCAGCTATGCCATGCCCAGATTTCTGACCTACAGAAACTGTGAGATAAGAAATGAGTGTTTGTCTTAAGCTGCTGAATTTGTGGTGTCTTGTCAGGCAGCGATAGAAAATTAATACACATGGTGTTCTGTCAGTGTCTTCAGGAGCCGAGGATGGGCATCCTCTTCCCAAGGAGCAAATGGTGGGTAAAACTACAAAACCTACCACCTACATGATAACCTGTGAACACGAGTGTTTCTTGAGCCACTATAAATAAATATAATCAGGTATATCTTTTCTGTCTTCCATCCTTTTCATGGGGGATGTAATAGAGCCTTGTAACAGAATAAACATAGAGCGATCTTCATAAGGTTGCAGAATTTAAAGCTCAGAAATTTAGTTCTGGCTCTGCGAGTATCTTATATAACCGTTCTGTCATAATTTTCCACCCATAAACCAAGGAGTTTTGGCCTTAAAACCATGCAGGCGATCAAGCCCAGCAGGTGCCGCTCCTCAGAGTCAACTCAAACAGGCAGACAGAAGGCAAGTAATCACAGTAGCTGCCCTCTAAGTTGCTCTGCTCCCCACAAGGAGGGACCTCCATTAAATATTTAATACAATCACAAAGAGAATACACAGCAGGTAGACAACTATGATTATCTGCCCCATAGCTTTCACAGCAAGCTCTTGGCAGCACCTGGGATGGGCTTCATATCACATGAAACACATCCCTTCGTAGTTTCTATTAAAAGGAAGGCCAACAGTTTCAAAACTGAGGTTTCAAAATAAGGATCATTCTCTTGCTGCATATCTTTGGGCAGAGTTTGTGAAGACTTCCCAGAAGTTATAAGGTAGAAAAGACACTGCAATTGGAAATCTAGTTTCCACTTAAGCTGTACAGTTAAGGCAAAACTTGGCAGAGTAAATTCTCTCTTATTAACAGAAAATAGCCATTGGCATCATGAATCCCCAAATTGACAAACTTCCCGTGTTAGTCTAAACTGGAGAAGAAACTACCAAATGCACATGAGAAGACGTATTGGGGTTGGCACCCAGTTAGCGATCTGAAGACTCCACAAGATGGTTCACTGGGAAAGTCATTCATCGGTGGCTGCTGGACAATTTCATTCATGGAAGAGGGAACATCTCTCTGTGCAGTGCCCATGATCAGGGGCATCCACTTAGGCTCAACAGGAGCAAAAACTAAACTCCTATTGTGTTAAGCCATGGAGATTTTGGAGTTTATCTATTGCCTTAACTGATACTGTGGTTTGAATGTAGGCAACGGGGCTGTGTTTGAAATATACCAGAGTAATTGGTTTTTCAGCTATATGTTTTAAAGACTGGTGGATTGTTTGGGTCTGGACAGTGTGGCTGGCTCCTGAAATTTGATCATCCTTAATGTGCCGTGGTAATCTGGCCCCTGGATGTCTGGCCATTCTTGTTAAAAGCCAAGTCTGCATATTGCTGGCTCCTTGAGGAGAGGATATGGTGACCATCTCTATGGTAGCCGAAGGCCACAGGACATGCATCCAGCCTTCACCACCTCTGTAACTAACATCTCTGAGAAGACAAAGAGAGACCTGGCTGACTTGAAGACCTACAGGTTATCAGATTAGTGTCACCATCTCCTCTTTACTGTCAAGAAACAATCACCCTTAACTCCCTTCTTTGGCTAGAGACTTTCCTCTTCCTTCCCCACTGTGTCTGAGGATGAAGAGACTTGAAGTTGGCTTGTCTATAACCAAGGTCTGCTGGTCTGCAGCTCTGTGTAATGGCCCCTCATTTTAGAGAAAAGGACCTGCTTCTGCCAACTTGCCCCTACCCCAAAAGAAGAAACTTAATCCTTAATCAGATAAATATCTTCACTGACATTTATATAGAACTGCATCATTTACAAAATATTTATATAGCATTTTACATGTTACAATATATATGCAAGTAGTATGCCCAAGTAGTATGTCCACTCAGCAGGTGAGTGGAGCAGACTGGACAAAGAGGTAGGTCTACTGGCCAACATTCATGTGCCTTTGTGGATAGAGGAAAGATGGAGTGGTGATTCCATTGCCCAGGCAGCCCCTTAGCAGCTGGTCCCTATAGGAGACCAGTCAGAGAATTGAATTAGGAATCAGAAAGTCCAGTCTGTTCTGTGTCCTATCTCAAGGAAGCTGTGTGGCCTTAGGCAAGTCACTTCAGCTCTCTGAGTCTGTTTCCTCATCTGTAAATTAAAGAAATCTCTAGTATTCCTATTAACTGAAAGTTGACACATCTACAGTATAAAACCCCAGAAGAAGACCAATCCATTTTTGGGTGTTTTATCCCAGGACACTACATTGTCTGATGAATTGGGGTCCTTCTTCATGTTCAGTAAAGAGAATTCAAGTTGTCAGAATTAGCCATTGAACCATTGAGAAATTTAGGATAGATACCAGCGTTCAGGAAAATATATTTTTGGCAGATTTAAGTTCATTATATAGACTTAGGTTGAGAAAATCTGTAAGAAAAATAGGAAATGCTTTGAAAGGGATTACCCATGCTACCACTCTGCAAATTATCATTCTTATTAACCAGCTTCAAACTATTCAGGGAAGTCAATGAGTGTCGTGAACCAAAAAGCAAGCACCTTTTCCAGTGGAGAAAACTCTGGGAGCCACTCCATTAATCCTGGATTAAAAAATTATTTCCTTGGGCGCCTGGGTGGCTCAGTTGGTTAAGCGACTGCCTTCGGCTCAGGTCATGATCCTGGAGTCCCAGGATCGAGTCCTGCATCGGGCTCCCTGCTCAGCAGGGAGTCTGCTTCTCCCTCTGCCCCTCCCCCCTCTCATGTGCTCTCTCTCATTCTCTCTCTCAAATAAATAAATAAAATCTTTTAAAAAAAATTATTTCCTTATTTTCTATCAGTAATAAATAACTACTCAATTATAATTACCGATAACAATTATGGATCCATAGCAGACCAAGAGGAGAGGACTCAAACCTTCACAGGAAGACAACACAGTTATAAAAGTTACCCTCTACCTCCAGGATGATTCCAGAATTACTTTTGGTGCAAGAACGAAGCAATTTCATTTTGTCATGACATTTTGTTTATATTGAGGAAAACTTTTAAACCATTAATAAAAAATATTATCTGAAATGGTTGTCTTTATCTTATGATCTACACCATCTTACATCAGGCTTCACGGGGAGAAGGTTGGAGCCTTTTAGACTCTTGGCATTGTGGCTTAGTCTGGAGTCTCATTCATTATTAACATAAACAGTTGACAAAATGCCCTGAGGCAAAATATACTTGAGAAGGGAGGAAGCCTAAGCAGATAAATAATTTTGCTTTTCCTAGCAATACACACACACACTATAACATACACACACATTCATAGAACATATCTACTAAATGCCTGCATTTAGGAAAAATTCTCTCACTCACCTCCATCTACATTGTTTAATTCCTTACCAGTTTTTTCCCTTAGCATGAGAAGGGAAACATAAAATAACTTTAAATTCCAATACCATGCAAAGACACCCATGTAAACATCATATATAATGCATCTTCAGATTTGCATTTGAAATCTAGTATTAGGTATGTGACAGATTGAAAGCATTTTAGGTGGAAGACCAAGAAATAATGTTGGTCTAAGTACATGCTTTATTTTATCAGAGGGAAGAAAGTGATTTCAGGAAATAGTCACTGCTTAACCTACCACAGTTTACTGTCTTCAGGCATCGCTGCTTCTAACTACTGGATAAAAGCATGAAATTTTTATGACCAATCCCACAGAAGTAACTGCTGCATTTTTGCTCAGGAGTCCACACTGTTCTTTTTATAGATCAGTGGAGCAGCCTGCTTTATTGGAATGGACTATAAGCACAGAGAACAATGTAAAATGGCTGTATCATTAATCAGAAAGAGATGTGGTAAGAGTCTGCAGACATAAGGATATGGTATATCCAAAATCACTAAATTGTATGAGCAGAAGTATTCTTGAGATATTATTTGTGCTTGCTACATGTGCTGTTTCCCATAAGAAAAAAAAAGACCAATGACTGGACAAGAATTTTTCCTTCCCTGATGAAGGCAATGTACAGACCCCAGAAAAACTCTTGCACGTGTACACTTAGAGACATGTTCAAGAGTGTCCTTAGCAGCTATGTACGTAATAACCAAATATGGAACCCAAATGTCCATCAACACCATAGTGGGTAAATAAAGCAAGGCTTATTCATATAGTGGAATACTTGGCAGCAGTGAAAATAAATGAATGAACTGCAAACTCACATGACTCAGGAACACATGTTGAATGAAAAAGCAAGCCACAGAAGAATACATACAGTATAATATAATGTATATAAATTTCAGAGACATGTAGGATATAATGATATATTTGGCATGGATTCAGACATATGCAATGAAACTATACAGAAAGGCAAAAGAATGTTAAGGTCATATTAGGATAGGGTTACCTCTGCAGGGAAAGCAAAGGGGGAAAGGATTAGGGAAGATCTGTACAAGGATTCACAAGTAATAATCATGTTCTTTTCTTAAACTGGGTAGTGGGTGTTCACTGCCTCATGTTTTGTTATACCTTTACATATGGCTAATTAACCAACTTTTTAAAATGGTGTAATTTGTTGGTTCTTTCCTTTCCCCAGAATTTGACTTCATGATCCAAAGCTAAGAGCAGAATAACAGTAATCCATACCAAACATAGCGCTAAAATTTGGGATAGGAATCAACCATGACCCCTTGACATCTGATCTAACATGATGACCTGGTAACAAGGAATTGGCAACGAATGATTTTTCTGCATAGCAAGGCGTTCAGTTTGTTCAGCTATTACTGATGTCAATAATAGGATACTGAAAGCATTCCTTCATAAAACGGTGTTTAGATATCTGTTCTTCAGTATTCTCTCTTTAAAAGCAAGGAAGAAAGAAACAAGGCAAAACACAAAACTTTGTCAAATCAGTCCTAACCCAATCATAATGCTAAAGTATACAAATATTGACCTCTATAAATAATTTCTTCTCTGCCAATCACAGAACCAAGGTGGTGGTATTTTCCTGCAAAGGAGGACAACTAAAGAAGCTTTAGACTGTGTACTTTCCCAAGAAAGGGAAGTCAAAACTCAGAAATAATGCATCAGAACTGAAGAGAGCTAGAGGGTGGTCAGGGTTGGGACAGCCGAAGGAGAACGCTGCAGAGACACCCAACCCAGACTGGGAGTTCGTGAAAGCCTTTGCAAGGTAGGAGAAGCTAAGCTCCATGCTCAAGAATTAATAGAAACCACTAGAGGACACGGCCTGGGGGAAGAAAGCTCCAGGCAGCTACAGAGAGGTGGAATGAAGGGGGGGAAATTGGAGGGGTAGACGAACCATGAGAGACGATGGACTCTGAAAAACAAACTGAGGGTTCTGGAGGGGAGGGGGGTGGGAGGATGGGTTAGCCTGGTGATGGGTATTGAGGAGGGCACGTTCTGCATGGAGCACTGGGTGTTATGCACAAACAATGAATCATGGAACACTACATCTAAAACTAATGATGGAATGTATGGGGATTAACATAACAATAAAAAAATTTTTTTAAAAATTTCCCTGCAGAGATCTGCAAAGATGACATGACTGAAGTTCGAAGTTAAGTCTAGATTGCAGCCTCCTGTCACATCATGCCGCACCCCAGACATGGGACAGCATAGAGCAGACCTGAGGAGGAGGGCTGTGGAGTCTGGAGACTGGGACTGAATCCCTGTCTGTCTCCAGAGTTGTCATTTCAGCTTAAATGTTCAGTTATTACTGCTAATCTATCCTCTGTGCTGTAGCCACAGAGGTGGTGTGATCTTTCTAAAATACAAGTCCTGCGTCTCCCTGATTTAAAACTCAACTACTGGCTCCCCATTGCCTAGGACAAATACTCAAACTTCTTAACGTAACTTTCAAAGTCTTGGAGCAATCTGACCTCTGCTTCCTCCTCCAGCCTCATCTACCTGGTGCTTTCTGCAGCATTAACTCATCTCAGCTCTCCAGCCCCTCAGCCCCCACGCTCTCTCAGCTTTGCTTGGAACACATCTCCTCACCTTCCTCGCCAAAAAACTCCTGCTACTCTTTAGATCTTAGCTTGGCAATGTAGAATAGGAAATGTGTAATTTATTGAATACACACACACACACACACACACAGATATTTTATAAATTCATGTAAATTTATCTGTATAATACTGTAGATACTTAGAATTTAAACATTTGCAAGTCAGAATCTATATTGCTTTAATATATTCTGCATAGAGCACAATGTGCCTACAAAATTAACATTAAATAATAACACAAACCAATTTACCATTTCTTGGGAGCAATTTTAAAAGACATGGTAGTTGTTCTAGCATCTATTGGGAAATAACTATGTTATATACACATTTTTATCAATAACTATTTCATAGTTTAATATAAACTATGTTTAATATAAAATGTCCATGAGTTAAGGCATGGGTACTTGTATATGGGTACATTTAACATAAAATGTACCCAGTTGTAAAAGAGCATCAAACTAATACATAACAGATACCCATTTTACCACAAATCAGAGTAGACAGGAGGTTTTTCTGTTACTCAACAGTAGGCAATGCTAAAAATCTGATCACGGGGGAAAGATGCAAAAAAAAAAAAATTTGCCTATGAACTCAGGGGTTGCTATCGATCTGTATGATGGTCCCTCTTTTGCTTCAACCAGCAAACCATCGCCAGTGTGACAAGTGAACCTTAAGACTGGAACGAGAAAATTCCTCTTACCTCGGCATCAAAGCGAGGATCCTGGTAGGCATCGCTGATGTTCACCGGAAGACCTGTGGAAGCCACGAGCTCAGCAACACTGTTATTTATGAGCCAGTCGGAATATGATGATTTCTCCATGCTTTCTTTGAAACTATCAAAACCAAAACAGGCAGTAAGAAAATAGAGAAACATAAATTTGCTTGAAAGCAAATCTCATAAAATTATACTCATAGTAGGATTATCTATCCCCCTTAAGAAGGGATAAGTGACTTGAGTCAGAGAATAGCGAGGTAATTATCAGTAGCTACTTCAAAAAAACTTACCTGATGTAATGTAAAATAATCAAATCCATGGGAAGAAATAATAGATTGCCTATGATCCAGAGAACCACTTGAGGTTGTATTTAGGCCAAAGCAGACAGACATAAAGTAAGCAATCAAGTAATGACTGAAATTGACAATGCTAACACCATAGCATGATAAATTCCACTGACCTCCCAAAACCCACACTCCTTAACTGAGCAGACTGGATGTTTGACATAGGGAAAAATTAAGCCCCAGAATGGGGAAAAATCAGGAAATAAATTAGGAATTTACAAAATTTTAAAGGCAGCAAAAGAGCAGATCTAGACCATGCATAATCCTAGTAATTACGTAACTACTTCTGCGTATGTCTCAGAGTTTCTTAACAAAAACACATTTCCTACTTACAAAATCTTACCGGAAAACCCATTTTAGTGCTACTGACCCCTAACATTAATCATTTAAATTACATCCATATTTGATTTGAACAGGTATTTTGTGCAAAATGCTTTTGTGAACTTTCCCTTGTATCACATTCACTACAATCATCACATTTATAGAAAGGGCGTAAGAATTAGTAAGATTCCCTACTCCCCTCCCTCCCTTCCACCACTTCTTCCCCAAGTGCAAACTGAGCACTGCCAGGAGCTGTGGAAATGCAAAACTGAGTACTGTTCAAAATCACAACGTCAAGGAACATTTTCATGGAGGATGTGAGGTTTGTGGCGTGGCAGGTGATAACTGAAATTACATAAATGAATGCAAGTCTACAGGGGCGACGTTTTCCAACCACACTCTGTGGAACCCTAGGTTCCAGGACACATGAGTGAGGGCACCACAGCAAGAAGAGTAAGAACTCTATTGACTTTTTAATCTAAACTGCCCTATATGTAAGGAAGACACCAACAACTGTCACGAGCCATTGTTACTATGCAACGATGTGCCGCAGTGTGGAATTTGTGCCATCCCAAGGATCTGGGGCACGGAGAGGCCCCTGGATACATGAAGAATTGGGAAGCAGAGGCATTCTTTAGCACCATCCGTAGACATCATCTGTAATGGCTGCTGGTCTGTGTCTGGTGAATGTAACATTTACTGGTGATGTTATTCATCCCTGTAGCCTCTCAGGAGAGGAATCAATGAGTAGGAGTAGAGCAAGAATAGTAGGTTCTCACCTACAGAAAAGAAGGGAGTGGCAGTCCACATACAGAGAGTTTCAGGGAAACACTGCTAATCATAAACACTGCAGTCTGAGACTGTATGCAGTCAGAAGAAGAGGGAGGAGAAGACATTGGACTTGATCGTCCAGGGCCATAGGTCCCTACTTACAAAATTCCCAAGGAAGATGATGATGGGAACACTTACTGAGCAGGGGCTCCTGGGAGATTCATTCTAAATCTAAACATGCTTAGAACTGGGTTTAATTCAGGCTATGTGTATATTGCAATCACTCTAAAATTGTAGGACAACGTAAGACAGTCAACTCCGTGCAAGGCACTGCGCGTAAGCACAGTTGAGGTGGTTTCTAGGAAGTATAAACTATGGTCTCTCTCCTCATGGAGGTCTCCACCTACATGGGGAGATGACACTTATACAATGACCACTTTAAGAGCTCCATTCAAATTTCAAATGAGAAATGCGTCACATGGCGGTGTTGACTAGTTGCCAAGTCAACAGTACTGATCAGGAATGCAAAAGAAGTGCAGGGAGGAAGCAGCCACCGAGACTGTCATCATGGGGTAAGGCTACAGAGGGGAGGGGAGATTTTAGTGAACCTATAGCTGCAACAGTGCAAGCAGATGTTCTGAAAACCACCTCTCCATTTCTTCAGTTTAATGGTGCATGGGTACATAAACTAGGGCCCAGCGTGACAGAATGCTCAGAGAGACGGTCAGGAAGGATGATTGTCACTCTTGAGTATTTATATCACATTCTGGCTTTTGCACCAATTCAACCTTCCAAATCTTAAAATTTTACTGTAATGCAAAATTATGATGTTGAGTTAGAGCTTTCAAACCCTTGCTTTTTTTTTTTTTTAAAGATTTTATTTATTTATTTGACAGAGAGAGAGAGAGAGCACGAGCTGGAGGAGTGGGAGAGGGAGAAGCAGACTCCCTGCTGAGCAGGGAGCCCGATGTTTGACTCGATCCCAGGACCCTGGGATCATGACCTGAGCTGAAGGCAGATGCTTAACCGACTAAGCCACCCAGGCGCCCCAAAAACCTTGCTTTTTTTCAAAAGGATAATTTTGTTTTATGAGAAAGACCATGAATTTTAGAGTCAAATATACCTGATTCAAATACCTATTTTGCCTCTTCCTAGCAAAGTGATCTCAGACAAGTTGGGTTACACTTCATCTGTAAAATGGGTATAATACTACTACTTATTGTGCAGATTAAAGTAATAATTTATAAAAGTGCTTAACATATTTTCTAGCCCACAGTAAATATTTTTAAAAAGTATCTACATTTTAATAGCTTCTAAAGTAAATTCCTCATGTGACAGTAGCCTTTGTACATTTCAGCAATGAAGTATTATGCATTTAACCACAAAGGAAATGGCCCAAATTATTTCTGTTTCTTGAGGGACACACCTGGCTTAAAGGATCAGTTCTTTCATTAAGGTCCTATAGGTCAACTCTTTCTGGTTGATGAGAGCTCTTTTATTCTGTGTGGCCTCCTCTCTTTTGACTGATTGCCTTTGGAGCAGAACATGTTAAGATCATGGACACAGCCATGTGTGGTTATGCAGGTTCTGCCCTGCATAGGGGTGCCCTGTAAAAGGAACAAATGGGGGCTGAAATCTAGCCTAGTCGTGCATGTTGACTTAGAGCTGCATCCATCTAGAGGGAGTACTTTTTCTATTCTCACAGAGACACTGTATGGGCTGACAATGGCCCTGTTTCAATCTCTCTGACAAATGGACATCTAATATCAAATTGAATGTCTTTAGTAACAGAACCCATTACCTACCAAAATATTCCATTCCATTTTGTGGCCGCTCAGCTTACTTCCTAATAATCATCCTTTGCTCCCAGTCCCATGGGATCTCATTAGCTGACAGCCCTTGAAATATTTGGCAATAATTAACATGTTCCCCATAGTCTTCCATCTAAGATCATTCTTTTCTAATCAGCTCTAATTTCTTCAGCGACTTCTCCTCTGGCATGCCTTCCTTATTCTCATCATCCTTGTCCTACATGTACCCCTGCTGATTGATAGCCCTCTTGATTATGAAAGCCAGTCCAGAATAGTCTTCTCCATGAGATCTGAGCAGGATGGAGGTAGGATGAACATCACCTTTGTTCTAGATCTTGTTCTTACCAGAAGAGTCAGGGTTGAAAGTTTCTAGCCAGTCTTATTTTTTTGTTAATAGGTCATTGGAAGCTTAAATTAATATCCAAAATTGAACTGGCCAACTTTCTAGAGCCCCCCTAAATCTGACCAGAGATATCAAATCCAGCACTAAGATTTTCAGTTTGGGCCAGAACCAAGATAAGGAGAGTTACCGCAGTTTGGAAACACATCAATATTGATTACTCTGTAGTTTGTGGGTGCAAGTGAGATCATGTCAGTTCAGTGGATCTTAGTTGCCATGTGCATAACTGCAAGACCACAGACACCTCTAAGTCCTCTCCCCACCCCTAGTCTCTAGGGAGATTTATTCTTTCACTCAAGGCCCCTTGTCAAAGCCTTGGAAGTCACTTGAGGGAGACCAGACACTTGAGGGTGTTTAAGTTTCATGGGGTAAAGGAAGAATCCTCTCCCCTACACTCTGCCCCTAGGGCAGAGTATTTTAGCCCCTAGGTCCCAAGGCCATATTGTTTATGTCTACACTGCCACAAGTTACCTCATTAAATAGCCCCTTTGGCTTCCCCCATACCCTTCTCTGTTATACACAGGGAATAGGGATGGGCTGACCCTTCTTTCAGCAAAAAGGAAAAGACACTTACAGATCATCTCATGCAAGTGGATGTCCGGTGTGAGTGTTTCTGGGTTTGTGTATATTTCGCCAAGACATTTACTGTATACCAGTGCACCATAGAGAGGGGAAAAATGGCTTAAAATTCTATACAACATTCATTTGTTGTTGAAAAATCAGAAGTTTTGAGAAACCATTAAAATACTTCCAAAGTTTGTATGTTTTAATATCTGTCTATGTTTAATAGCTTCTCATGTTCAAATCATAAAACTATTTTGACCTTTAAGGTGGGGATGTTAAAATAGATTCTGGCTTAAAGAAAAAAAAAAACCAGCAGACCAAAAAATCCTTGAAATAAAAGTCTGAGAAAAGGAAAATAAATACAGTTGTCACTTAACTTTAGTGATTCTTCCTTAAAAAGTAAAAATTAACCACTTAGCTTATTTTAACTCTAAAAAGAAGACCTCCCTAAGATCAAGACTGTTTAAAATAACATGAAAATTGTAAAGAAATCTTTTACACAATTGTATTTTACTAGAACCAGGTACATAGGAAGATGCAGGTTTAAAAAGTGAGTTTCCCTCAAAGGGCTGCAGTTTAGAATCTTCTTTCTCAGTGGTATCTTGCTTCCAAATATGAGACTCACACTGACTTCAAAGAGAGCTTCATGAGCTCCAATATATTGACAGTGGAAGGATAAAAGAGAATTGCCCTATTACAGACAACACATAATTCCTGAAATGTGACTGCCCCTGAAGTGAGGGCCAGTGAGGTAAGATATAAACCTGAGGACAACAAGTTGCAGAGTAGTGGAGGAAAGAAATCAATACAAGTAAAACAAAACAAGACAAAATAAAACACCCCTGGACAAGCAACTTCACCATCTTCAATTGTCTGAAAAACCTATCTTAGCTAAAGATTCAAACAGAGAAAACTATATGAAAATACACTTAAGACTTTTTTAAGAATTAATTCTCAAAACAAGTCTCTAAATTAGAAGACAAAATATCTGAATAAAATAATGTTAATCATTATTCTGTGTCTGCATTGACATTTTTGTTCTCAAACCTAGAGTTTAGTCTTCACGAGAGACTCCCAAGACTTCGCTATTTCAAGAATGACCATGCTCCCTACTAAGTGCTGGACAGTCATGGGGCTAATCTTGCATAAACACACCAATAAAGGTCTTTTCCTTGTTGCTTAAATAAATTGGCAGTGGGAACCCATCTGTGTATGGATGGTCAGCTAGCTCAGCCCTGCCCCTACCTTTACAGAAAGAGGTATAGGAAGAAGCTAAAGGAACCACACCTTTGGGGAGCTCACAAACAATGACAACAGTTTGTGATAAATGCTTTAATGGAAAAATGTACAAGACATTATGGGAACAGAGCAAAGAAGGGTCAGCTTTGTTTGGGTTGGGAATGGTATTTGGAAAATTACTTCCCAAAAGGAAGTCGGTCTAAGCTGGTCTTTGTAGAAGTAAAAGTTCATAAAAACAATCCAGACAAAACCACAGCATGAGTAAAGCTTTAGAAGTGTGAGGTTTTCGGTATTGATATGATAAATATTAGAACTAAAACTTAAGATACATGGTGGAAGTGATCAAGAAGGCTACAGTGGAAGAGGCCAACCAATATACTGTGTGGTCCCATGGACATACTTTGTATCCACAACCGAATATATACTGACGATCTCCACATCTCACCAGCAGCCCATTGAGTCCTGACTTCCCTATATATATATCCAAGCACTTTCTGGACATTTCTTCCTTGTCATTTCCAGTCACCTCAGATTTAACGTTTTCAGGGCTACATTAATATATTCTCCTTGATGTGCTATAACAATCATTAATCAAAACTGTGGCCATTAACTAAAAATATATCTTTAGGTTAGGAGCAGAAGTGTCAACATAGGCACATCTATTTTCTCACTGTCAAGGAGGGTTTGTCAATTGCCTTCTGCTAGCTTGAGTATTATCCAGTGGGGGCAGGATTCAGAAAGGCAAAGAAGCAAGACAGGAACTCCAAGAACTCTTTCGGACAGATATTTCTTTTTTCCGTTTTGCAAACAAAAACTGTTTTTTGATCTATAGGTTGTGCCTAATACTATTTGCCATTTTGTTTCATTGATTAGAGGTCGTTCTGAGCTTTGGTTCAGAGAGAAATTCTATTCCTTACTTTTTCTTGTCAGGTAAACCTATCAATCCCTGGGTCCTTCCTGAAGCCTCGAGCTCTGCAATATTATTTGAAGTTGTCTTTCAATTAGGAGATTAAGGAACTAAGTCATTACCAGTGGGACTCAAAGCTAGCACCCCAGCAGGAGAGTCTTAAACATCCAGAACTGGGACATGAATAATCCCCTACTGGCTTCGGTATATCTTTGAAGGTTACCAAACAAATCTTTTAGTCATAAAAAGTAAGGGGAGAGAGTGTAATTAGCAAGCAGAGCTAGCCTGTCAATTGTCACAGGGTGGTAGGTGAGGAAGATGCTCTAAGTTGCAGAAGTTCCAAAACCTTATCATGACCTGTTAATGGACTTACCTTTAAGGTTTTGCCTGAGGACACTTCATCACACTCTTATTTCTCCTGTTTTAAGCATCCTTTGTTACTAGAAATTAAGACATGGCGACCAAAGAACACATTTTCCGTCGTTCATTTCCTCAAGTTGTACAATTAGAATGATGAGATTTATCACCTGCAGGAGTTGGTGTCACTTTGGGGAAGAGTCTTGTGACTCTCAGATGGGTGTCAGATGGCATCACTGTGAGTGGTTGATGTCTACAATTTAGCATCATATAGTGACAACTGCTTGGTTTCACAGCCAAGCAAATCTGGAATGGTTTTTCATATCTTGGTCCAACATTTCCTAGTTGTGAGACTACAAATAAAATTTTAATAACTCTTAGTTTCCATAATGGAAAATAGGGGAAATAAAATTCGTTGTACAGAGATGATTTGAGGATACAATAATATAACCTTGATGAATGTATGGCACATAAAAAGCTCTCAATAAATATCAATTCCTTATATCACAAAGATTTTTCTTTTTTAAAAAAACTAAGGTGAGACATGCTCTGTTTAACTGCTTCTTTCCTGAGGCAGGAGAGATGTTAACTGTTTTTGACTGTGGCATCATTGTCATATTTGGAGACGTGCTGAAGACAAAATGTGCTAGCTGGCAAAATTGTTGATAATAGAGCACACAGTTAAAATTCCTATCCTGCTAGATGTTTCAAGTAGCCCCACCATATCTCTCTTTGGGGGTGCTGTGGCCAACTGCATGCATCTGTTCTTCCATTTTTGAGGACATACCTTCCCGACATGTCCCAGACATATGTCTACACAGCAAGAAAGGAGAAGTGGACTCAAAGTGTTAAAATATTAACTCAAGCATGTTAAATAAGAGACCTACAAAACTAAGAGTCAAATATAAAAACCAATCATGAAAGCTTTCAAGTTGCCATAATTCTGTTTACTGCATAGCATCAATCTAAGAGACAGTTGGCCTCCATAGGCTACTTTATTATGTTTGATCTCAGTACTTATTTATGTGCCTTGCTGTCCATAGAACATTTTTATAGCTTTCTTCTCCTCTGTGACAGTTTTTCTAGAGTGACAAGCCCATTGGTCCAAAATAAAAAAGGGTAATGAGAGGGGTTGTCTTTCATTTGAGTCTTCATGTTCAAAGGCAGGAAAAAGAAAAGATAGAAATTACTGTGTTTAAGAGATAAAGGTTAGATACTTGAGAAATATGTGTTCTTGACTTTAAGATTTTGGAAGACATATGACTGCATTTTAAAATGTTTCCTCTCTTTCACTGATGTTTAATTCTTATAATTAGCATCATGCAAATGGTACATGGACGCATACACCACTATGTCAGGGAGGATATTTATAAAATAGGGTTATTTGGGGGGAAAACATGCAAGCCCAGAAGTATCAAAGTGACACAGCTCCTTGGGAGGTATGCGTAGGTCAGATATAAAATGTTTCAGTGGAAACACTCCAATCTCATAACACTCTGTGTATTTTTAGGGAAAGGAATCAGAAATATATACTTGACTCTGCAACAATAGAGCTTCCTGGTAAAGAACTAGCCTTTACACCAAGAGGGAGCCTCAGAGTTCAGTCTCTGGTACCAGTCTTGTCTTCTGCTGAGCTAACTCAGATCTGCTGAACCACCTCTTTGCTAAACAATGAAAAGGGGATAAAAATGAGACTCCTGGGCCATCTGCATCTCTCTTCTTCAATTAGCAACATTAAATATTGGCATTATGAGGTTCAGCAGCCCCTGAATTTGCTAGACAGTAGTCAAGAAGAATGTCCTAAAGTTCTTGCTTTAAAGGAAGTGACATAGCAACACAAATCTTGCTTCTGTTTCAAGATGACTGGGAGTGGTGGTGACAGTGCTGTTTTAATTTTCAACATTTTATTTTATTTATTTTTAAAGATTTTATTTATTTATTTGACAGAGAGAGAGACAGTGAGAGCAGGAACACAAGCAGGGGGAGTGGGCGAGGGAGAAGCAGGCTCCCCGCCAAGCAGGGAGCCTGATGTGGGGCTCAATCCCAGGACTCTGGGACCATGACCTGAGCTGAAGGCAGACGCATAACGACTGAGCCACCCAGGCGTCCCTTAATTTTTAATATTTTGAAGGTTTTCTTCATTTTCTTGAAATCAGAATAGGTATCATCTTTTTATTCATACAAAACACCCATCACAGGCTTCCTAGCACATGCTTTCTAGCACAGAAGAAAGGAGATCCATGAAGAAAAAAAGTAGGAAAAAAGAATATATTCATCACATACTGTGGAAATGTTTTGTCTTATACCAGTGTGTGAGTTTGTCTACCATTTCCTATCACTCTAGGTAATAGAGATTAAAAAGAAGGTAAAAAGAAGAGGATGGTCTTCCAAATTGGCAGAATAAGGGCCATTGAAAATTTGTTCCTCCATAAAAGTAGTAAGAACACTAGCAAAAATTGTCAAAATCAACTTTTTGAGAACTCTGAAAATTAAGGAAAGGCTTGCAAAAATCTGAGGAGTGTTTATTCAAGACAAACAGTTGAATTTCTGTAAGGACAGCAAGTTTTTTTGGGGGGGGGCATTTTCAGGGACTTTATTCCCGTCTCCCTCTCCCCAACTCTAGGGTAGCTAGAAGACCAAGAGCTACATAATCATGATAGCTGTGAAAACCAGCAGCCTAGCAGCCACTGGCAAAGGGACAACAGATTTGGAGTGCCTTAAAAGTCCAATCCCCAGAGCGCTGTCATTATTTGACCTGTTTGGCAGCTCCATTAGAAACTTCCACTCACAGAGCTTGTCTTTATTCGACCTGACTTGGGGCTTGCTCAATGAGAACACCCTTCACCTCAGGGCATTTGGGGGGAAAAACCAGCAGCAATTGTTTAACACTGCAACTGCTGTAGGCAGGGATAACAGTTGTAACTAACAGGAAGTGGACTAGAAAACTTGAAAGAAGCAGCATGGAAAGGAGATATTCCTAGGGGGTTTTGAAAAGCTCTGACATATTCCTGGAAATCTAGAAGGGCACACTCACTTGCAGAGTTGTATGTATGCCCAGCAAAGACCCAAGAAGGCCCTAAGTCCTTACCTATGGCTGACCTTGAAGCTCTGTGTAAGCAGAAAGTGAAAGCTACGTAAACTTCCCCTCAGAGAATTGAAGGTATCACCCACATGCATACAGATCCCCTCAGCGAGGATGGAAGATTTACTGGCTCAAGGCTTTTAAGGAAAGCTGTGTCCAGTCATTCGCTGATAAGAAGCTAACGAAGCAGAGAATTCAGTTGCCACACACAGCGAAGAGTTCAGGAAAGTCACTGAACTACAAACAGTAGCAGCAACAATAACAGCAACAAATAGAAGCAACAACAAACCCTAGATGAAGTGAGTGGGAAGTGAATCTGATCTCCAGAGTTTTCACACTATATTACTTAAAATATTTGGTTTTCAACCAAAAAATAACTCAGACATACAAAGAAATGGGAAAGTACACAGGAAAAAATGCAGTCAACAGAAACCATCCCTGAGTAAGTCCAGATGTTGGACTTACTAGAAAAAGACTTTAATTGAGCTATTATAAATATATTCAAAATACCAAAGGGAACCAAATCTAAAGAACTAAAGGAAAATAAAGGAACAATGTCTCAACAAATACAGAATATTAACAAAGAGTTGGAAATTATGAAAAAGAATAAAAAGAAGTTCTAGAATTGAAAAATGCAATAACTGAAATGAAAAATTCACTAAGAGGGTTTAACAGAAGGATTGAGAAGCCAGAAGAAAGAATCACCAACACCCTCAAGCATATGAACATTACGGGAGACTTCGAAAAACAGGAGAGAGGAAAAGGGGCAGAAAGAATATTTGAAAAATAATGGTTAAAAACTTCCCATGTTTGGTTAAAGAAATATTAATCTATACATTCAAAAAGCTCAACAAATTCCAAGTAGGATAAACTCAAAAGACCAACACCTACACACATCCTGACTAAACTGTTGAAAACCAGTGACAAAGAAAGAATCTTTTAAAAGTAACAAAAGAAATGTGATTCATCACATACAAGTGATTCTCAGTAAGATTAAGAGCTCCATGATCAGAAACCATGGAGTCCAGAAGACCATTGAATGACATATTCAAAGTGCTCAGAGAAAGACTGTCAACCTTATCAACAGATTATGTAACACATTTCATTCACTTGTACTAAATAGTGGTATACAAAACTTATGTAAGCAAAACATTCTCCAAGGTGCCAAATTTGAAGCACAACATATTTTTGAGTGAAAAAATTTTTGAAGGTTTGGGTTGTATGTTTCGTATGACCACCATATTTAAAAATAACGAATATAGGCATTGAATGAGGCCACACATACTACATGTATGAATCAAACAAGGCTTATGAGTCTAAAGCTGTGTTTTTCAAACTGTGGGTCACAGCAAATTAGTGAATCATGAAATCAACTTTATGAGTTAGGATAGCAGGTTGGTTGTTTGTTTTTAAAGAACAGAATACATCAGAATACACAGCAAATACATAGCGAAGGTAAGCATAGTTTCATAAAACTTGCTTTTGATAAGTATGTGTACCTTTTTGTGTGTGTTTATATGCATTAACTAGATTTGGATATGAAATATATCTTTTGTTCTACATTGTAATTAAAAAGGTTGAAGGTCGCCATCTAAAGGATACCCAAAGAAATTGGCACAGTCAGGACTCACAGTGAAGACATTTAACAACTTTCTTCAAGGTAGAAGCAGAATTTCTGATTCCTAAAATCCTCACCAGGGTTAAATAGCAATGTCCAAGTGAAGGTGGGTTACATCACACTTTCTGGAAACACAAGCCCAGTCCTATTCGTAATGTGGATAGGTGCTAGAGATCATCTCACCTGGGCCAGGTACATCTCAGGGTTGTAAAATGTACAATATGATTGCAGGGTACAATCACAATAAAGTGAATAAACAAAATCCTCTGTCATCATACTTAGTCTTTTTAGGCTAAGATGGTCTATTCCAAGTTTATTCCCGAATATATCATTGCTGCTGGACAAGAACAAAGAACATCTCTGGGAGTCTTATTTACAGACTCATGAACCAATCTTAGAGCTCATCCTGTACTTTTGTCTCATTATAGTCACATCTTATGGAAGTCAGTTCCCTTTTAAAAACCGGCCAGATTTGGGTCATGGGGGCTGGAAGCCTAAAGGAAAGAGTTATAGAGAAGTAAGGAATGGTTGCATACCACTGCTGGGATGAATAATTTGTTTGCAAAACTAGATCTACACAGAACTCTAAGGAAAGGAAAAAAATCAATAAGGCATTGAAACATAAGTTTCAATATTCTGACCTAAAAAATGTAATGCAGAAAACTAATATTGAGAAGAATCACAGGGCTGTCCAGTCTAAAAACTGAAAGAAACCCTAAAGGTCCCCTAAGGTGCTTCTCAAAGTTGAGATATATATACCCTCAGGGGTAGGGGTAAATGAGCTGAGGGGTAGAAAAGTCACAAGAAAAACAATGCGTGTAAGGGTCATATTATTTGATGGAATCCACAATACCATCGATTGTAAGATGTATTGTTATTTTTGAATCAGTAAAAAAAGACAAAAAATGCTATGAGGCAATTTGTTCTTATCACTTACACTATTTTAATTTTATTTTAAAAGATCTTTTAGATTAGACATATATGTTATGATATGCTATTTTGAAGGAAAATTTAAACTATACAAGTTAATTATATATAAAAGGAAAAATTATAAGTAAAATAAATTGACTAAGACATTTCTAAAATTTCCTCAAATTCAGTGTCGCTCTTCTGAATCACTTTTCAATATGGAGTCATCGATGTTTGCAGATAACATCCTCTGAGCTATCAGGATGTAGAGGATGCAGCATTTCTTACAAGAGGGCTCTAGTATCATCTCGGGGACTCTCTTCCAAATCACCAGCACCCTCCAGCAAGTTTTGATGCTGGCGTTCTGTTGAACTTAGTAGGAAGTGTCACTGGAAAGTTTTTAGACAAAACCAGACTCATACTCTTCCCTCAAGGGATCTTCAGTTGGTTTGTTGCCAGAAATTTTAAGGGGTTGCTGTTGTCCAATCATGCCACCAGTGATTCTTTAACTGTGCAGCCACATGTCTAAAACTGCATCAAGACCTAACATAATTTGAAGGTTATGGAGGGCTCCTGGTCAACTGTTCTACATGGCTGGCTATGCATCACTCATTCACCAGCTCAGCTGCCATTTATTTATCTGTGTCTGTGTTCACATCACGGAATTCAATTTCATTCTCAGATGAGATTGGGTTCAAACTCATGCACTAATAGTGCCTTAGTTTCCTATTTCTGCACAACTAACTACTACAAAATTAGCAGGTTGGAACAATACCCTTTTATTATCTCACAATTCTGGAGATCAGAAGTTTGTCATGGCATAGCTGGATTTGCTGCTCAGGATCTCACAAGAGCAACATCAAAGTGTTGACAGAACTGCATTCTCCTCTGGGGCTTCTGGGGAAGAATCAAGCTTGTTGTTGTTGGAAGAATTCAACTCCTTGTAATTGTAGCACTGAGGTCTTGGTTTCCTTGACATGTGGCCCCCTCTATATTTAAGCCAGCAATATGTGTGGAATCCTGCTTGTGCTTTAAATCTCTGACTTCCCTTATCGGCTACATCTCTCTGGCTTCCTTTTCTGTCCTCAACTAGAAGAAAGTTCTTAAGTTTTTAAGGGCTTGTGATTAGATTGGGGCACCTAGATAATCTGGAATGATTTCCCTATTTTAACATCAATTGATTAATTACATGTGCAAGTTTCTTTGGCCATGAAATGTAACACATTCATGGATATGACAACTCAAGGTGAGGGCCCTGGGGGCTGCAATTCTGTTTCCCACATTTAGTTTGATTTTGTTGTTTAAAATTAAATATGGTGGCAAGTTTTAACCATTTGACATTAGACATGGCATTATGTTGAAATGCTACATTTTGTAATCTACGTACTTGATAGTGATCATTTTAGTACCCTTGGCACTGACAGGCATGTCAAAGGACACTGGGATTTTCTCAGCATTTCCTATTTGACTAAGTTCATGGTTTCCTTTTTTCTTTAATTGAATCACTTGTCCCTAGAAATTTAACAGCTTCCAACACATTGGAAGTTTTTGACAAATTGATAATCCACACTTTAATAGCAGTCTTGATCATGCCTGAAGTTGGTTACACCAGCCTCTTACTGTTTTGAAATTTCTTTCATTTATTGTGAGTGCTTTGGCAATTTCTCTTGTCTTCAGTTGCATGACTTGGCATTGGTAAGTGATCCTTTAGTATGTATTTCAGGAACAAAACATAGTCTAGCTTTATCTCCCTGTGAGTTTCTTCCTCGGTTGTTGCTTTGTAAGAACATCTAGACCATGGTCAGTTCCCCAACAATACACATTTTCATCACTAATATCAAATTTATACTCCATTTCTTGTTTCCATGTTTTTCTGTGAAACAATAACTGTTCATTTCAATGCCAGATCGTAGTATAATCTTGTTAGAGACATATTAAACAGCATCTAAACCCAATTAAGGCCTCAGTCTTAATAGAGTAAAGCATTAGATGGCCAAGAGAATTTCTTCCAGGCAGAAGCCTGCAGGAAAGCAGAGAGTACTGCCCGTAGCACTGCTCTTGGACTTAAAAATTCAACACTTAGTAACCTGCAAATGTATGCAAATGACTTAACCTCTCTGAGCCTTAGGTTCCTCATTTGTAAAATGAGGACAATAAAGTCTAATGCATTGGGCATTCGTGAAATTAACTTAAACAACATAAGTGTGACATATGAATCTTTCAATGACAGTTAATTCTCTTTCCCTAATTAGATAAAAAAAATCACTACAATGCACAATAGTTGATTCATAGACTCAATGCTTCCTGGAACTTTGTTGCCAGAAGAGAAATTTAGTAGACATTATCTATTTCATCTTCCTCATTTAATGAGTGTATTAGTCTCCTCGGGCTGCTGTAACAGATTTCTACGAACTTGATGGTTTCCAACAGAAATTTATTTTCTCACAATTCTGGAAGCCAGAAGACCCAAATCAAGGTATTGGCAGGGCTATCCTCCCTCTAAAGGCTCTGGGAGAGATTCTTTCCTTGCCATTTCCAGCTTCTGGTGGCTCCTACTATCCTGGACTTGTATATATCATTCCAGTCTCAGCTTCTGTCTTCACATGGTTTTCTCCCCTATGTCCCTATATGTCCTTACCAGTCATTGGATTTATGGCCCACCCTATATCCAGCATGATTCCACCACAAGATCCTTAACTAATTGCATCTGGAAAGACCCTCTTTCCAAATAAGGTCCCATTCTCTTTTTTTAAAAAGATTTTATTTGTTTGTTTATTTATTTATGAGAGAGAGAGAGAGAGATATGAGTAGGGGGAGGAGTAAATGGGGAGGAAGAGGGAGGACAAAGCATCTCAAACAGGCTCTGCACTCAGCGGTGGGATCTCACAACCCTGAGATAATGACCTGAGCTGAAACCAAGAGTCGGACGCTCAACTGACTGAACCACCCAGGGTGCCCCCAAATAAGGCCCCATTCTAAGGTTCCAGATGGACACAAATTTTGAGGGGACACTACTCAACCTACTGCACTGAGGAAACAGGTCTTACTGAAATAACATTTAAAAGAGAACAAATTTCTAACCTTACATATATCTGAGTGTTTAAAGATCTCTTGTTTTTTTTCTATCTTTATATCCTCAGAAGTGGCCTATAACAGTATGACTTCTAGGTTTTGCAAGGTAAGAGTGACTACTCAGAAAAGCCTTTGGATGGAACACCAGAGCTCCAGTAGCAACTGAAGACAGCAAGCAAAGGACAAAGTGGGTGCAATATTTTAACACTGAGCACAGCATGCGGTTCAGACAAATCCCTTACCTGTCCCATCCCTGGGAATTTCTCACTGGCCATGTTTTTCCTGCAAGTTTTAGCTTCTACCCACGTTTCTCAGCCCCCTTGATTCTTGAAGACTTGGTTTGCCTCTTCTTACTCCTTCATTTTTTTCCTGCAAGTTTTAGCTTCTACCCACGTTTCTCAGCCCCCTTGATTCTTGAAGACTTGGTTTGCCTCTTCTTACTCCTTCATTTTTTTCCTGAATTCTCTTGTTGTTAGACTCCTTTTAAACTCATACCCCTGTATTAGTTTCCTACTGCTGTTATAACACATTTCCACAAACTTAAGTGGCTTTAAATAGCACAAGATTATTATCTTACAATTCGTACCATTCTCTAGGGGAGAATCCATTTCCTTGCCTTTTCTAACTATACAGCTTGCCCACATGCCTTGTCTCATGGCCCCATTCCCCTCTCTTCAAAGCCAGCAAGGGCAGGTCAAGTCTTTCTCAAACTGCATCACTCTGACCTCTGCTTCTGTTGTCACATCTCCATTTATAAGGACCCTTACGATTACACTGAACCATTCAGATAATCCAGGATAATTCTCCCCATCTCAAGATTCTTATGCAGATCTGCAAAGTCCATTTTGCCATGTAACATTCACAGATTCCATGGATTAGGACCTGGATATCTTTGCGGAGCCCTTATTCTGCTACCATATGTCCTCATCTTTTCAAACAGAACATTTTAGCTCTCCACTCTCCAGCCTGACCTGCATGCCAAAAGGCTCCTTAAACCAAACATCTTTCCCTTTAGCTGCTCTGACATTTCTAGCTTTATTTTTCTCCTCTCCTTCCAGTCACAACAAATGAAAAATATAGCATAAATATTAAGTTTTTTTTAAAAAAAGATCGCTTCCCACTAAAATAAATTTTGCCCCCTCTACTCACTATTCTTAGAAGGCCGTGGTTACAGAGCTCAGGTTTTAAATAATAATATTTCCACTATATTCCATTAAGCTTGAAAAATTCCCCTTTAATCAGTGTTACCTTCCAGACATTATAGACATTTGGCTTTAAAAAAAAAATACCTTAAGTAGCACAGCTGAGAAAGTGCAACTTCCAAAGCAGCATCCAAACTTATACCTAGGAGACAGATCAATAGAATTTGGCCAAATGTGTTTCAAATGAAATAAAAATTTCTGTTTTGATGTCCACAAATGTTCTTTTCCCATTTCTAAGTTACACATGATCATTCAAACTACCTGTTCCCACTGAGGATAGAAAAGAGGTTTTTAAAGTTTGAATAAGAGATCCAAGAAAGTTTATTCAAGTTGATTCACTAAATATTCTTAAATTAAGCTTCATAGGAAAGGTTCTAACAGTGAGATCTGAGGAGATTGAGCATCAAATGAATCAGATAAAAGTCTTAATTTTTTTAAAAAGTCAGCATTGAGAACACAAGATGACTGTAAATAATCAATGCATTAACAGTACTGTGTTCTAAAAAAGTGAGGTACATATCTCTTTCTGATCTGTTCTGATTCTGGAAAAAACTGGAAAGTATATCCCATTCCGGGAAACACAACTTTAAGAAAGACTCTGACAAGCTAGAGCACATCCAGGGGAGAATGAAAAGAGTGGCAGAAAGTCTGGACCACGAAGTATAAAAATCATCTAAGAACAGCAGTTGCTGACCAGGAAAAGGTAAGCATCGTGGATCCAGGGCAGTCTTCCAGTACTGAACCATTGCCACTGGGGTGAGGCAGTAGATTTAATCCCTTGGTGGCTTTAGTTTGCCATTCCTCTAGCACGTCTCCCACTCTACTGCCCAGATGAGTTTTCAAGACACAAATCTCAGTATGTCACTGTCTGTGGTTACTCCCCTATGAGTAAGCATGTAGCCAGTCTCTAGGCCAATTAAGAGGGTTTGAGCATTTCAGGACCTGATAAGACCCTTGCCCCAGTCAGTTGGCATTCTGGGCAGCTGGATGCCCTTACGGGGAGTTAAGGGTCACCACCATCAATTATGATGACCTTTGTGATAACAGCTCACAGCCCAAATTAAAGATCCTGAAACGTGCCTCGTTAGCTTTCTCACCTCTGTGCCTCCTTTTACAATGTTTCCTCTTCCTGGAAGGTAGTTGTGTCACTAACTTTCCATTATCCTAGAGGAAGTGAAGTTTCATCACATCCAAAAGCTTTCCCTGAACATCGTCTTCCATTTTTACCCAGATGAGTTGGGTGCCCTTCCTCTCTATTAAAATACCACCTGGCACAAACCTTTTGCACAAAGTATTGAATTGCTCTGCAGTCACTGACTTACTTGATAGCAGGACATATGAGCCTAAACTGAGATGCATCTGTACATGAATAGGCATTTATTTGCACAAGGTAATGTGCACAGAGGGAAAGGGACTGTGAGGGGGAGGTTTTGAGCATCTAAGCCTGGTGGCCAACATGGAAGTAAGGTGGGGAAACCAAGAGAGCAACTTAATGGCTGGCCTTCAGTCCGGGTCCTGGTTCCTAAGCCTGGCCCCAAGGACTAAATCCAAGTTATGGATAAAGAAGGGCAACAGACAAAAGCTTTGGGAACTGAAATATCTGGAAAAAAGGGGGTGCATGCAAAGCTATTTAGGGGCCAAACAACAAACTATAACACATGGTCGGGAAAGTGAGCCCTCTTCCCACTTACGCACTCATTACCCAGCCTTGCTCAGATTTGAAAAGGCCACCGGTACCTCTGAGACAATGCAGTGAATTCTGGAGTGGGCAAGGAAGCCCATGCCCAGCAGATGCTGCTCGGTTATGTCTAGAGGGAAAGGATTTAGGAATGGACACTTGGGAAAATGACGAGTCAGTAATAAAATTATTTTGTTTCTGTCTGTTTAAATCTTAGGGACTCCCAGAACTAGTTTAAGAGTGGCTTTTGCAAGGGGCTGGAGGGTCTTATACTACACAAGGGAGAAATGACCAGCAGCTAAGTATAAATTACCACTGTTAATGTGACTCTACTTAGAGCCATGGTCTGGAGGCCTGGTGAAATCTAGTTATGGTTATATTATATTCTCAACCTACTCCGACCTCTCTTCACTGGTCTTGAGATCCTTGAAGGCAGAAACTGCTGGTTTTTAAAAAATCTCTGTAGCCCCATTACCTATCTATTTCCCAGCACGGAGTAGGTATTCAACATACAGCTATTGAATGAAGGAATAAAATTAATGAAAGAGCAACTATCTCGAATGGACAAATTCAGGAAAAATAGGTGGAAGTTATAGGAACGTAAAATGCTCTTCTAACAATTAGAAAACATTATCAGTAGAAAAATCCCATGGTGACACAGTGAGAATTTTTTTTTTTTTT
>NC_138371.1:50184122-50206893 GCF_054177405.1 Leptonychotes weddellii | reverse complement strand
ATAGCTTACATGAGGCCATGACTAGCTCAAGGAGTAAGTATGAATACACATTTTTTTCCAATATATTTCATGTTATTTTACATGAAAACTGCTCAGTACACCACTAGTAACTCTCTATGTCTAAATATCTTTTTTAGGTATAGATTGGCTGACATTAGATATAGATGTGGACAAAAATATATTTGCAGAAAAACAAAAACCTCTTATGAAAGGCCTCTTTTTCCCCATCTTAAGGTAAAATTTACAGACAGTAAAATTTAGCCTTTTTAGTGTACAGTTCTGCAAATTTTGATAAATGCAGTCATACAACCCCCACCACAGCAAGATACAGAAAAATTCCATCACATCCCCAAATTCCCCTGTGCCCCTTTGTAGTAAACCCCTCTCTCCATCTCCAGCTCCTGGAAACTACTGATCTGCTTTCTATTTCTATAAATTTGCCTTTTCAAATATGTCCTATAAATGGAATTATATGGTATGTAGCAAAGGCCTCTTTTAAATTTCATGCACTGGATAAAAATTAAAGTAACTAAATGAAGTGTCAGTGTTAATGTACTGATTTCTATTTCCTGACCTTAAGGCAATGATGGATATATAAAATCAAATTACCCTTGAATATCACATCTTGAAGCAGGTAGTATACCCAGGGAGCCTTTTGAATATAGAGATCTTTAGGACTTCAATTTCAACATACTGAATCAAAATCTCTCAGTGAACTTTCTGGGAATTGTTTTTATCAAGTTCTCCAAGCTTGACTCTGATTGATCAGCCAGATTTGGGAAACATTAACCCAACAGATATTCACTGTATAGATTAATTACCAGGCTGTAAATCATGTGTGGGAATAGGATCAAAGTTCAGAGGCTGTTGGAGAGTTTCATTAGGTGACCTTGTCCTTGGATGTGGCTACCACTTACTACCTGCAGGAACTTTAGCTGAACCTTGGTTTTCTCCTCTATCATGCTGGGGTAACGATGCTGACTTCATAGGATTAATTTGGGGATTAAAGGCCTATAAAGCCTTTAGCTAGAATGTGGCACACTTGGCACTCAGTGATTGGAAGCTGCTTATCTTGCTGGCATTAGTATCAATATTAACATCATTATCATCATCACGGCGCCAGAAACACTTTACTTGTCTTTCTCCATATTTCTGCATTGTTGTCAGTTTCACTATTTCTTAGTCCTTCCTCTAGAAGGGACCAAAGTAAACAGAATCCACTTTTGTAGCCGCCCAACTGGTATTCAGGGCAGCGCAAAGCTAACAGAAATTCACTGATTGTCCCCAACCCTCACCTTTACCTCAAAGATGTCAATGGGAACAAAAAAAAAAAAAAAAGGGAATTACTGGAAACTCTCCCTCTTTCCCAAGGGTATATTATTGGCCAAATATAAGCAAACAAAAGGGAGGAAGAGAAGCAAAGCGACAGAATAAAGCAGAAAATTAGGTTGTCTGTGTAGTTAGGGAATATCTAAAAATTGACTTCATTCATTTGCAGTTTTATTCTGCAATGTAGACACATGTATTTTTAAGCTATAGTTTCTTGAAAATTTTTACTATTGAAGTACAGTTGACATAGAAAGGCAGCAGTTTTTATTTAAGCTGTGAAATACAGAAGAGTGATGGTATTTGGCTGCACTTGCTGATCTAAAGAAAGAACTCCTATCCTCAAAGAATTAAACGATGCTGCCAACACCAAGGACTGAAGGCAAGGAGCAAAAGACAAACCTGAAACTCACAAGCCCTACCTGTTCTCAGCATCGGCACTGCACTTTGGGGACATCAATTCAAAGGATTTGGTGAACTTCACCACCTGTCACACACAGAAAGACATAAATTCAAGTCAATTAAAGCTTTTTTGCAGTTTAAAATAATGCAATAAACATCTTTCATCTTTATAATGATAATTACAATAATTGGAGATTAAGGAGGAATTTTAAGTGGAGAAGTCTCAAGGGGCCGAAAAAGAAAATTCTATCCTACTTTTTGGATTTTACTTCTAACATGGCATACATTGCCAAAGTTTTGATACATTTTACTAAATATGCATATTTTTTTTTTAAATTTTTATTTAAATCCCAGTTAGTTAACATACAGGGTAGTATTAGTTTCAGGTATAGAATTTAGGGATTCAACACTTCCATACAACACCCGGTGCGCATCGTAACAAAGGTCCTCCTTCATCCCTATCACCCATTTAGCCCATCCCCCCCACCCACCTCCCCTCTGCTAACCCTCAGTTTGTTCTCTATAGCTGGGAGTCTGTTTCTTGGCTTTCCTCTCTTTTTTTCCCCGCTCATATAAGAAACAAAACAAATGAACACTGGCGGAAAATTAAGTGTGTTATATTTTTACAATGAGGTGTTTACTATCTGTGGTAGTTCTACCAAGGAACATCACACTTGGAAACATTTTAAAATTTTTATTGCCCTTTTAACAATCTGATCAATATGCATGGAGAAGAAGGTAGAGACAAAAACCTAGAAAAGGATGTCCTCCTTCAACCCCAGGCTCCTGAAGTCACCTTCCTCGGTTTATCATTGTTCTCAGGTGAATATTTTTTGCCACCAACCCCAGCCTCCTGCTCCAAGGGTAAAGAAGAGAAAGCCATCTTCTTCAAGGATCATCCCTAGTGTAGACACTTCTTCTCTCACCTGTCTCATGAAACCGGCATATTTGGTGCAAGAACCTGATCAAGACTTATTACACTGAAATAAAATTTTGGACACAGGAAATGTAAAGGTAGTTTTCCTTATTATTAGCAACTATTGAATTCTTACTATAAACCAGGCTCTACATCAGAAGCTTCTTGGACTATTTAAGTTCCTTAGTACAACTCTATAAAGCAGGGATTTTTATCTTCAGTGTATAGATGAGGAAACTAACCCATAAATTTTAAGAAACTTGCTCAGTTTCACAGAACTAAATGGGGGCACCTGGGGTTAAAGCAAGCCTGCATGATTCTAGAGTGCCTGTTCTTTCAACAACACTAAAAATGTGGAGTGGGAAAAGTACCATTTCTCGTCCTCTTCTGACAAGCTATACCACATGATAGAAAAATGAGGCCCTTATATTGAAAGGAGTCATCTGAATGTCACTGGATGCTTCCAAGGTTGACATTTAGATTTGCCGTAGCTGGATGCAGTCATGCTTCAAAGGCCTTTTAAATTAACCACTTATGAGGAATGGATGGGCACCTGAGAAAATGATTTGGAAACGGAATAGATTAAATATTAAAACAGCTTTATCAGTGAGGTAATGAACCCAAACTAAGAAAATGCAACATTAGGAAAAAGATAAAAGAAAAGAAAAGCTCATCACAAAGAAAATTGTGTGTGACTAGTTGACTGCAGGGCAGTGACACAGACCAACTGCAAGGAAATGCCCTTGACAACTAGAGCACACATTTCATTTCATATTCCAGTGTGAACTGAGCCTCTACAAAGTCCTTCATTGTGGCCAATTTTATGTTCTAAAGATGGTCACAACACTATCTCCTATCCTACACTCTTCACTACAATACGACCCTGCCACCCTCCTACCAAGTGGTAGGGTCTATGTTCCCTCCCCTTGAATCTAAGTGGGCTACTGACCACTTTGACCAATAGAGTATATAGAACGGATATGATGTGCCTTCGGAGATCGTCATAAAAGGCGATGTTCCTTCTGTGTTGTCTGATGGAATACTTGTGCCTGGAGCCCTGAGATACCATGTAAGAGGTCCAGCTACCTTAAGGCCATTCTGCTGAAAGGGAGCCCAACCACATAGAGATGCCACGTGTAGCTATTCTGGTCAGAAGCTCCAGGCTTTAAGTCCTTCCAGTCTAGGAGTCAGACATATGAGTGATGATCTTCAGATGATTCCAGTTCCCAGCCCTTAAGTCACCTCTGGTTTCTATGTTTTTCCAACTGTATGTAGCCCCAGATATCCTGAGAAGAGGCAGACCATCCTTGTGGTACCCTCTCCAAATTCCTGATCCATAGGATCTGTGAGCATAACATGATTGATTTAAGCCTCCAAGTTTGGGGTTTATTTGTTACACAGCAAAACTAACCAGAACACTTGTCTTAATTGAGGACTTAAACAGAAATCAATCACTTAGAAATCTTTATCCACTTGCAGTATTCTTGGATCTCACAAGGCTAGCAAGCCACAGAGAAACTATTTGCTATCACCAAATAATAAATCTCTCAAACTATACTCCAAATAATTTTTAAAGTTAAAATAATAATAAGGTAAAAAGTAGTAGCATTTCATTTGTTTGCATGATAGAAAATTGTCACAGATTTTAAGAGGGAGTTAGTCCTCTATCTCTGCTTTGATCGTCCATGATTTGTGATTTCTTTCCATTATTTTGTTAGATGACAGAAAATTCTTTCCCTATTTTATCATGTTTATGCTGTTGCTATGGACTGTATATTTGTGTTCCCCAAAATTCATATACTGAAACCCTAATCTTCAACATGATGGTATATGGAGATGGGAGGTGATGAGGTCATGAGTGTGAAGCCTCATAATGGCTTAGTGCTTTTATAAGAAGCAGAGAGAGCTTGCTTCCTCTCCTTTTCTCTGCTATGTGAGGATACAACGAGAAGATTGGCCATCTACAAACCAGGAAAAGTGCCCTCACCAGACACTGGCTCTGCTAGTGCCTTGATCTTAGACTTCCCAGTCTTTAGCACTGTGAGAAATAGCTTGTTTGTTCTGTAAGCCATCCATTCTATAATAATTTGTTATAGCATCTTGAACTGACTGAGACAACTATATTCTCCCTTTTTGCTGCAAATGTGTATGAGGCATTTTACATACATTATGACCAATGCTTTATGTAGATATCAATGCTTACAACATTCTGGCAAGGTAGATAATATCATCCCCACTTTATTGAAAGGAAATTAAGGCACAGAGGGGTTAAGTGTTTCCTGGAAACCATACAACCTTCCTGGAAACCATACAACCAATACACTGCAGAATTGGGATTTGCACCATTCAATCTGATTCTACAGCCCCCAGTTTCCCCACTACTCCTTGCTTTTGTAAACATGAGCAAAACTGTGACACCAAATTATTTGGACATGACTCCTTCAAAGTCAGAATAGTTAGATAAACTCTGCCTTTATTTATCAATTCTATAAATATTTTTCAAGAACCCATTAATGCCTGAATTTGAATAAACACAGACTAAAAGTAGCTTGAAGCAGAATACTTGGCTTAATATAAAATTAATCAAATTACCAATACAGTATTAATTATTTCTGCATTTGGAAATAAAAAAGGAGATACTTTTTTTTTTTTTAAGGTTTTACTTATTTGAGAGAGAGAGAAAGAGAGACAGAGATCATGAGCAGAGGGGAAGGGTAGAGGGAAAAACAGACTTCTCACTGAGCAGGGAGCCACATGCGGGGCTCGATCCCAGGATCCTGGGATCATGACCTGAGCCAAAGGCAGACGCTCAATGGACTGAGCAACCCAGGCACCCCACCTTCTTTTTTTTTTTTTTTTTTAAGAGCGAGAGGAAGAGTGCAAGTGGGGCAGGGCAGAGGGAGAGGGAGAGAGAGAATATTAAGCAGGGTATGCACCCAGCTCACAAAGCCCGATGTAGAGCTAGACCTCACGACCCTGAGATCACAACCTGAACCCAAATCAAGAGTCAGATGTTTAACCCACTGAGCCACCCAGGCACCCATCAAAAAGGAGATACCTTTAAATTCCCTGACTGGACAGATGAGATTAAACTCCTCAATATTACTAAGGAATACTTCATTTGGCTTCCTTTTTACTATTAATTAGAATACTTTACAACTCTAAAAGGATAGATAATAATTCCTGAAAAACTGATAGCAATACAAATTAGGGTTGTAAATGAGGGAGTAAGCCCCCTTGTGGGGTCATTAAGGATCACTCTGACAAAGTCCCAGAAATTATACTTGGAAAGGCATGTGAAATTAAAGAATTCATCACAAATCATAGAGAGGGGAGCATGGTATGCTCAGAGGATCATATAAAGTCACCCAAAGCCCAGAGTTTGGTCACTGCAGGCAGGGAAAGGGCAGAGCAAGGACCCATGGGTAAGTACCTTTATTGGGGTCAGGGGTAAGGTAGCTTGTGGCACTTGGGAAACCTGCTCTTTGGGTAATTTGAATGTAACTGGGTCAACATGGAGAGGAAGGAAGGGGTAAAATGGGAATGTCATCCTGAGGCTTACTGCTTAAACACACACGTTGGGGATGGGTACCCAGAAATGGGCAATAACTAGGTAAAAGTTCAAAACAAGCAGGCTGAGTGCAGGCACTCAGTGAGTCATTGAAGCCACAAAGAACAGCTTGACAATGCACAAATGAATTTTATCCAAGGAAAAATGCAAATGATTTCTGAGCAGTAGTAAAGTAAGCCCATAGTGACAATTTTATTGTTCTGGATGATAGTAACCATTATGGAAATCTAACCTAGCAATCTTACCCTAGCATTCTTTCAGTAGCTATTTTATTTTATTTTATTTTACTTTAAGATTTTATTTATTTATTTGACAGAGAGAGAGAGACTGTGAGAGCACAAGCAGGGGGAGCTGCAGGCAGAGGGAGAGGGAGAAGCAGGCTTCCCACTGAGCAGGGAGCCCGATGCAGGGCTTGATCCCAGGACCCTGGGATCATGACCTGAGCCGAAGGCAGACGCCTAACGACTGAGTCACCCAGGCGCCCCTTGGTACCTATTTTAAAACTGATTTTACTACCTCATTTGGTTTATCTCTTTAATGAGTTCAATAAATCTTTGGTACATGCTTGCTTTAGATTTATGCAAGGGCTAGGTTTTAACATTTTGAAAACTGTGCTTCGACACAACAGATATGTACTGAGAGTCTGTATGTGTCAAGGAGCATAGGGCACTGGGACTACACGTGGGAAAGTAAACGGAAAACAATCTCTGCATGCATGAAGTCTACTGTATCCTAGTGAGCTTAATTTGCCCTGGCTTCTCAAGACTAGTGCTTCCTGGAATAATAAGGAACTTCTGCTTTCCACATCTTAGGAAAACAAACCTAAGAAATGTTCAGAGATTAAAAAGAGAATAAAGGGGTTTTTTTAATGTTTAAAAAATTAAAAAAAAAAAAACCTGCTAAAGGATAATGCTGATAAGAAATGGAATAGAAAATCCTGGAATTTTAAAGCTATAAAACTTACAGATCTAGAATGAGAAAGAGAATGGATAAGATAAACAAATAACCTCTTAATGAAATGTCAGTGTTTGAACTCCTGATATGTAAAACAGGACATTTTAAAACTACCAAAAGGAAAAAAAAACACTTTAAAAAAAATGTTAGGGGGCGCCTGGGTGGCTCAGTCGTTAAGCGTCTGTCTTCGGCTCAGGTCATGATCCCAGGGTCCTGGGATCGAGCCCCACATCGGGCTCCCTGCTCGGCAGGAAGCCTGCTTCTCGCTCTCCCACTCCCCCTGCTTGTGTTCCTGCTCTCGCTCTCTCTCTCTCTGTCAAATAAATAAATAAAATCTTTAAAAAAAAAAATGTTAGTACTTTTTATTTCAATATAAACCATATGCTATAAAGAAAAACAGGGTTGGGGTGCCTGGATGGCTCAGTTGGTTAAGCGACTGCCTTCGGCTCAGGTCATGATCCTGGAGTCCCGGGATGGAGTCCCACATCGGGCTCCCTGCTCAGCAGGGAGTCTGCTTCTCCCTCTGACCCTCCCCCCTCTCATGCTCTCTCTCTCTCATTCTGTCTCTCAAATAAATAAAAATCTTTAAAAAAAAAAAAAAGAAAAACAGGGTCAAATATTTTATTTTATTTTATTTTATTGGTTTTATTTTCTAAATTTATATTTAATGAATAAAGGGAAAGTCAAGGATTATCCTTCAACTTTAGCACTCTATATCATGGAGAATACTAGTTGTGTCCCCCAATAAACCAGTCCACGGTGTCCCAGTCAAAGTCAGACACTGGATGAACCATAGTGTTGACCTTGTGTGTAATAAAGAATTAACTCTATGCAAAGAAAGGTCTGGACTTTGCCCTTGGCTCCTGGGAGGTAACCTCTAAGCCCCTGGACATATCCAGCCTTGATTAAAGTGCCTTGGGCCAGCCAGATAGAACAATGTAATTTGAGCCACACAACAATGTGGTTGGGGGGTGGGAGGTCGGGTCGGGTGCAGCTTTGGGTCATGTGGTATCACTTGACCTCTGGAAGGAATGGAGACTGAGGTCAGCTATTGTAGGTGGTCAACTAAGTTTTGGTGATTAAGCCTCAATAAAGACCTCTGGATGCCAAGTCTTGGGTGACCTTTCCTGGTTGGCCATACTTCATCATGTACATTGTCACATATCATTGCTGGGAGAAGTGAATGCTATCCATGACTCCATGGAGAGAGGACAACTGGAAGCTCCACATTTGGACCCTCCTGGACTTTGCCCATGCATCTCTCCTTTGGCTGATTTTAATCTGTATCTTTCCTCATAATAAACCATAACCAGGAGTATAACAGCTTTCAGTGAGTTCTGTGAGTCCTTCTAGCAAATTATTGAGACTGAGGGTGGTCTTGGGAACCCTTGAACTTATAATTGGTGTCAGAAGTGAAGGCAGTATTATAGATTATGTTCCCTTACTTTGTACCTTATGTGATAATTCATAGGTTCTTGTGTCTTTAGAAGAAAAATGAGAATAATGTTGACTGGTCTTTGGCTAATATTGATTATCTAAGGCAATATCAGTGTATACTGGGTAACAAAAAGAGATATCAAAACATAGTAAATAAGGTCTCTAACCTTTAAATAATATTTTAAAGGGGAAAAAACTTTAAACTTTAAGGGTCAGGAAGATTTTTCTTGATCAGCTGTTGTGATTCCTTTTACTTAACAAACAATTATAAAATGTATTAAATTTCTTCTCTTACCTTAGCTGTTAGGAAGCTCAGAGCAAAGCTTTAGTTTCAAAGTCTTATCTTTTTGCAGCATAATTTGGTTTTGAGATTGCTGATTTCATTTGGTTTTGCTTATATCATCTACTTTTTTTTCTCCCATTTTATTTGAAATTTTGCCTTTCATTTTGTTATGTGTCTGGCACCTAATAAGCACTCAGAAAATATTTGCTCACTATGAATTTTTCTATTTTTGCTGAAGGGTGCTTTAAGTGCTGTGGTAATTAATTGAGTTAAAGTATAAACCAAGAGGAGATAAAGTACTTATGTACTTGAAAAATGTATAAAATGTATAAAAATGCTTTTACACATGAAGTAACATAAATTTGCTTATGTAAAAGTAATTACAGTTGAGCATTAAGTTGTATAAAAGAGGATTTTTCAGAAGCATGGGAAGGGAATCTGGAACGGTGGGTAAGAGAAATACAACATTTAAGGGCCTCCAGCTGATAGCAAACAATGTAAGAATAAAAGAGAAGCAGGCTTGAGTCCCGTTTAGAGAGTGGTCAAATATAAGCAGAGAACAGAAACTGTGAGGACAAACCCACTGATGACTGTAAGCCAGATAAGATCAAGAAAGTGATGAAAAGCCAGCCTTGGCTCCATAAGGTGTAGAAAGTTAGTCTGAGTCCAGACAATCTGACTATGAAGGGCTTCAAGTCCATTTTAGAATGGATTTATCACAGAAATCCTAGTCTAGACCATCTAGTCAGGAACCCAGGGCTGCTGGTGGAATCCTCTTACAGATTTTCTGAATGTAGGGTAATTTGAGATTAGACTCATGGCCAGTGAACCCTCCAAGTCATCAGAATATTGGGCCCTTAAGGCGACATACTCATGGGACTTGGTCCATGTTGAGGCCAGCAGGATGAACAGAAGAGAAGTAATACGTTTCTGGAGATGCAGACTGATCTGCTTGCCTCTCACTCTTCTAGAGCAGGGACAGGCAAAAGAGTCTATGGGCCAAATCTTCCCCACCATCTGGTTTTATAAATAAAGTCGCATTTTAACAGGGCCCACTCATTAATTAAATATTACTGTGGCTGCTTTTTGCTCCAACAGTAGAGTTGAGTAGCTCCAACAGAGACCATATGGGCCACAAAGCCTGAAGTATTTACTAGCTAGCCCTTCATAGAAGAGTTTGTTGACTTATGATCTAGAGCCATCTCTAGTTATTTTTTGCTAAACTTCAATGACTGATGATAGATTAATATATTCATATTCCTATGCAATTTATCTGTGATTCAGAAAGGGGATTCCTGGAGTCAGAATCTTCACATCTGAAACAAGACTGTAATGATGGAAATTTTAGGCACCACAGTAAGTGGTGGGGGACATACTTGAGGACATGCGTATGTCAAAGTTGTCATGGACTGTCCCACTTTAATTAAGCCTGTTGTCCTGAAACAATTATTAAAAGTGCCACTTTTCACTCTCAAATGTATCTTTTTTTGAAAAGCAAAACTCTAGGCAGCCATGCCCCAAACAATTTATATATTTTAAAATATTTATTAAAAATATAATGCATTCAAGTAGAAAATTATTTATAGTCAGACACCTGGGTTTAAAAATGAAACAGCAAAAACAGCTAAAATATTTCAGTGCAATTTAATGGGATATATAGTGTCACTGTGGAGATTATGACCAATAAAAAACAGACAAGAGCATAAAAGAAGAGAATAAAATTCATGCTTTATTCTTGACTTGGGCCAATTGTATAGTTCTCGGTCTCATTAATTTTTTAAAATTTATTCTCTAAATCCAAGTCTGATTTTATAATAGATATACTACATGAGCCTAGATTAAATAAATAAATACCCACATTCACATACACTAAGTAAAAAGAGAATCTTACAAGAGAAATATCAGAAGTGGTTTATAGGTCAATGAAACTGAACAAGTGGTTCCAAGCTCTCCTGGCTGTTGATCAGCCCTGATGATTGCACCCTGGGGAAGGCAGTACACAGTGAAGCAAACAAAATATCCCCGAACACCTCTGCCTGTTCTTTGGAAAAGCTCCACGGACAGAAGACTTTTTGATTTGGATATTTATCAAGCACTAGTTGGTTTGGTTTCTCTCTGTCTTTTTAAATTTAAAAATAACTTAAAAAACAAAAACTGTGCTCAAACAGATACTCCTGCCACCAAAAAGAAAATAGGAATGATCTAATAATCACCATTTTTCATTAGTCTTCTTAATCTATATTTTTCCACAAGAGAATGATTCTATAGGGCAAAAGAACTAAATGATCATCCATTGTCATCCTTCTTGATAAATTTCTCATTTATGATGATGAGTAATTTACTCTAATCATTTATTCATTTGATCAACATCTATCAAATACTTAGTGTACAGGCACCATTATGGGCTCTGGAAATACCAAAGGGGCATAAATCATGTCCTGTCTTTGAGGGACTCACAAAATAGTACAGGGGTGGGGGGAACAGTTCACAAAAGTATAATTTCACCACAATATATGTTCAAAATTCTACAAGCACACAGAAGAGGGTGTTGAAGAAGTCTTTGTGTGAACTGTGTCTTCAATGGTGGGCATGCTCTAGGCTGAGTAGTGGGGGAAGTTTTCTGGGTTGAGGGACCAAATAGGTCAGTTTTGGCCAAAAACAGAAAGAACACTGAAAAGGTTTTAACTGAACCTAATTCAATAAAGGGACTAGTTACAGAAGTGTGGGCAGGGTTAAAAGAAACCAATAAGAAATGGTGAGATACCCAGGAACTAGCAACTTTGGAAAGACTGCAGTCTAAAGGAGCATGTCTAAAGATCACAGAGAGCAAGGGAGAGAAGGAAGGATGTCAGGAAAGAGGGAATAATGCTTTTGGTGTCCTTGAGGCACTAGAACTATGGAAGGGGATCTTGGAAGAATCCAGCCACCTCTAACAACTGGCACAGAAAGAACAAGAGGAATAACTATCCCCAATTTCTCTCTCCTCCAGCCTCTAAACCTTCTGCTGGGGGCGCCTGGGTGGTGCAGTAGTTTAAGCATCCAACTCTTGGTTTCTATTCAGGTTGTGATCTTGGGGTCATGGTATCGAGTGCTGTGTCAGGCTCTGTGCTCAGCATGGAATCTGCTTGAGATTCTCTCTCCCTCTCCCTCTGCCCCTCCCGCTCATGCTCTCTCTCTCTAAAATAAATAAATCTAAAAACAAAAAACAAAAAAACCTTCTGCTGATCCCTCTTTTTTGTCAAACTCAACTGGAAGCCAGTGGGCAAGAAAGTCCAAGTACATTCAAGGGCACTGAGCTAAGGAGAGAAACATCAAGAATAGAAGGGGGGGCGGTGCAGAAAATAGTCAGTACAGAGTTGACAATGTTGAACTTTACTTGAGCCCTGCTCTCCCCAAAAAACAATAATAATAAAGAAATCCTTCCTACCACTTTCTTCCAGAATTGGCTAACCTCAAAGGACCACCCTGCCCTAGCATATTCTAAAATAAGACCTGTCTTCATCCTTCCTTCCTTTTTTTTTTGAGATGTTCCTCAGAAATGAATGTTCTCCCTATAGCAATAGCCTGGATGAAATTATCTCCCTAAATGTCTGGTGCATTTTGTCGTCCACAAGAACAAGATGTACCAAGATACAGAGGCAAATGCATGCATAGGCTGACCTGGGGAGGGGGGATAGAGGAGGAAGAAAGGGAAAGGGTGAGGCTGAGGACCAGAAAGAACAGCCAAAAGTTAAGTTGGGAGCAGAGGTGATGAACCTTGTATTTTGGGCAGTTTGAACTTTATGGTGTAGGCAACAGTTACCAAATATTCTGAACCATGGGAGAGGCAGATGCATGTTTTAGAAAGAGAACTAGAAGGAGTATTAAGAATTGATGGAAAGGAAGACTGCCCCATTTGCAAGTGAAGAAATGAGTTGAGGAAAATGTGGAGCTAAGAGATTAGTAAAGACAGTAGTAGAAGAGGTGAGAGGAAGGGAGTAGAAATGAGGTTTCAACATAAAAGCAACAGAACTGACAAACGATTGAACGTAAATGGTAAGAAACACTTAGAAGCTACTGTGTGGTTTTTTAGCTTGAATTGCTTACTACATGATGATTCTATGAACTGAAATAGGAAATCTTAGAAGTGATAAAGATTTGGGGCAGGATGTGGTGGAGATGGAGTGGGAATTGAAGTTCAGAAGTTGGATATATATATATGCACACATATACATATAGTTAACACATATAAGTGATTAATGATGTGAGTTAATATATTGATAGAAAATTACTAATAAAGTGACTTAATATAACAAATATATAATATAATATATTAATGATTAATGATGTGAGTATATATAAAACAATGACTGGATAATCATCAGAGTTTTTCTGAGATAGTTGCCACTTTGCACTCTAGAAAAAGCAATTGGAACAAAAATCAAAAAGAATTTACATTGATTTCCTTATAGGGAGAAGACAAGCTAAAGAAAGGTAAGGAAATGGAAAGAAAGTGACCTGGAGTGATTTTTGCCATCCATTTAGGATGGAGGGGATTGAATTATAGGCTGTTCTGGAACAATCAGATAACAGTTACCTCCATCTCTTCCTTTCAAGTGTGGGATTCAGGAAGATCATCTAGTTCAATGGCTTAATTGCATGTATATTTACACAAGAACCAAGAAGTTAAGGAACATATTAAAAAGTAAGTGTAGGTCGTGCTTCCTGGTTTAGGAAGTGAGCTCCTGAAACTAGCTTCCTGGTTATAAGCTGGGTTATGAAGTCCTTGCTGGAGTTCTCCACGAGGCAGTCACTGCCAGCCATCGGGATGATCCGTGAAAGGAGAACACGAGTAAACACTAGTCCTGAGAAAGTGCCTTAGGACTTTACCATGGAAATGTCCGCATTCTTGCTTTCCTTGACAAAGCACAGAAAGAAGTAGAGATAATAGTAAATACATAAACTAGAAAGAAGCTAACAGAAGGTATAGGAATTGCTTGGACAGGTTCATGGAATGTCATAATATTATATAGGGAATATTCAGTTCAAAGGACTAAATTTTCCTAATGTCAATGGTAGCTAGCTAAGGAACAATCTTTCTACTTTTTCAATCTAGTGGAAGATACCACTGAAAAAGTCACTTAAAATTGATTGACTGAAACACTTAAGGGAAGCAAAAGAGGGTAAAATATGAATTTTGGCAGGAGAGAGGCCGGAAAGGCATTCCTTATTTCTATTTTTGGCATCTACTGAGTGAACTGATCAGTTAACACCTGCCTGCTCAGGAAGGCAGTCTCTAAACACTGAGGAGCTTGATGAATCAAACCTTCGATAGCTAGATTTCAATTTCTTTTCTTCCTCTTTCCCTCAAATGAACAAAGGCCAGGAAATATCATACATCTGCAGTAACCAGCTTTTTAAATACTCAAATCACAAGGCAATAATCAGAAGTTTCTGTTTTCAGGAATGATTCTAATAAAATAGAGAAAAGCAAAAGTTATTTTTAGAGGAAGGAAACTTCCAGCAGATTTTTTTTTCCTGAAATGATGCTTGTCTCCCCCCGATTGTAAAAAGTAGCATATGGAACTCCAGTAGACATGATGCCATAAGTTAATGCTTTGACATATCTGTTCTCTTCCAAAAACAGAGTACAGATTGATAAAAATACAGAAAGAGAAAACCAGAAAGACATCTAGAGGTCAAAAAGCAGAAAAAAGAGAAGGGCAGGATGGCAGAGAAGACCAAAAAGAAAAGGTCTCTAAAGGGCCAAGCTTGAAGACACAGGCCTACTGTGCTCCAAGTCCAGAAACAGGCAGGTGGCAATGATTGGAACTTCAGCTTCTACTGGGGTTTGGGGACTAAAAATGTTCTCTTGAAACAGGTGACCTAGCTTCACCCCCAGACACTGAACCATGCTCCTTCTGGCTTAGTGTAATATTACCACGCAGCAGGAGACCCAACTTGTTCTTGACTAGGGGCCAAGGACTGCACAAACTATTAGACAGGGAGGGAGGAGTACAAGAAAGAACCAAAGAAAACAATGGCACCAACAAACGAACACCCTCCCATCAAAATGACCTCCAATCCCAAACTCAAAAACGCATGAACAAGTAATATTAATACAACTAAATCAACGACCTACAGAACTGGACAAGAAGATACTGATAAATCTCAGTTATGCTGAACATTTGAATACACCTGTATTAGAGACTGAGAAGTGAAGAATAGAAAAATATCAAGAATATGAATGATGTAAGCAATATCTCGTTTTGTTTTTGTTTTTTTTTTTTGCAATATCTCATTCTTGACCAGTGAATCCTGCAGGAAAGTCAGCTGGGAAAAAACTCTTACAGAAAAGACTTTCTCCCCTGAGAAAAAGAGAGCTAGGTGAACAGAAGTTTTCCTTTCTTCCTCTCCTGGTACATGATGACACACTGCCTGGAGCTGTGTCAGCATCCTGGCCCATAAGGGTGAAACGCAGCCGAGCACTGAGACGTGGGCAGGAAAGTGGACAGTGCTGGGCTCTTGATTACATCATCGGGCTACTGAGCTACCCCAGAACCCCTACCAGCAGACTTCGTCCCATGTAAGCTGAGGCCCCAACAGCTGCCTCTTCCCGCCCTTGCTTGGTGAGAGCCTACAGCTTGCCAGGACTATCATCGTACCACCAAGCACCCCCACTCCTCCCCATTCCTTTCTGGGGCTTTAGAGTCAGGCGGTGGGGGGAGACTCCAGCAAGTCACTCAACTCTCTGAGCCTCATTTCCTCCTCTATAAAGTGAGAATGATAATAATACCTACTTCATAAGGATGAGGGGCAATTAAATGAACTCAAGTACTTCACACAACATCCAGAGCATTCCATAAATGTGGGCTATTGTGGGGGGGTGTTCTCCCAGGGTTCCACAGAGTTTTACATAATCACAGGATAATGGCAAGGCTATCGTTTGTTTAAACCACACCTGCTGATGTAGAAGTAACGCCAAGCTCTGCTAAAATATGGGCAAACACGCCTCAACATTTTAAACATGTATAGATTTTTTAAAACTTCACATTGTGGGGCGCCTGGGTGGCTCAGTTGGTTAAACGTCTGCCTTCAGCTCAGGTCATGATCCCAGCATCCTGGGATCGAGCCCCGCATTGGGCTCCTTGCTCAGCGGAGAGCCTGCTTCTCCCTCTCCCTCTGCCGGCCGCTCCCCCCTGCTTGTACTCTCTCTCTCACTATCTCTCTGTGTGTCAAATAAATAAACAAAATCTTAAAAAAAAACAACTTCATGTTGTAAATTTTATGATACTTATTTTTACATCTCCAAAATTTACCCTAAGGTTCTTATTCTTGGAGGAAAACAAACCTGAAGGCAAAGACAATAACCTTTTCTAAGCAAAGGACAGTAAAATATCATCCTCTGAAGTATTAAAACGGTACTTAAATAGCTAGACAATTCCTGGTCTTCGAAGACAGTTCACAGTAAAGATATTAAATTGCTGCTAAGGGTTTAGACATTTAACTTTCAAGAAGTTAGATTGATGATGATCATTATTTTCAATACTGTTGCATATTTACCCAGCAGATTTCCCCCAAAGAGCTGAAGGGCTTAACAGAAACCTGAAAGCCAAGGTGCTGCAGGCCGGAGGCCTTGAACTAGCTCGATGCCTGCCGTTGGAGTAACAGAAACCCCAGCGGGGAAGAGGCAAGGAGCTGCCTCCACCTGGTGTGTGCTCTGTGCAAGCATCCCCAGCTCCGAAGCAACAGGAAAAGAACTTGGAAACTACACTTCAAGCCTTTGCTGCAGAGCACAGCCCAGCTGAGGCCTGTCACCCCCCTCAGCTCAAGTACAGTCTGTCCGAGCCCCAGAAGCAAAGGGCACTGCTCCTCCAGCATTTGTTTGCTTCCTCCTCATAAGAGGGCTGGGGAGCACAGTCTGGACTGCAGTCCACACCCAGAGATGCCAACGGCTTTCCTCATGCTGGGGGAATAGGATGGGAGCCCGGCATTGAGCTAACGTCTATTCAGCTGGGAGACATGGGGCAAACCAGCTAATCTGTAATCTGTAAATACTCAGGGCTGGGATTGATCTCCAAGGTCCCCATCAACGTAAGAGCCTATGTTTCTAAGGTGACAGCAAAACAAGACGGAAAATACATGTAAAAGAAATTTAAAAAAACTTTAATTTTATAAAAAGTGACCTCATGGTTAGAAGAGTCATGAAGCGAGTGGTTCAAGCAAAGATTTCACAAGCTGAATTACAAATAAATGAAACTTCAGTCCATTAACACAGTCTTCAACACTGTGTGACAGATAAAAGATGACTTACTGGTGATTCAATGTCTTCTAGGAGTAAAACAGAACAGCGTTCACATTTCAACAGAGTTTGGGCCCGATGCATTATTTTCTTGACAATTTTCTCCAGGTCAGTCTGTTCTTCAAAGAGGTCATTAACAACCTCTAGCAAAGCCTAGGAAAGATAAAATGGATGCATTTAGGTGGGTATAGGACTGAATAAAAAAAATTTTTTTTCCTCTCAAAATTCCATTTGGTGTTTGCTATAATAAAATATAAATATTTTTGTGTGGCTAATTTTTAAAGCATTGATCATTGTTTCGACATAGTCCATCATTTTGTTTTATAACACAGTTTTGAACTGAAAAATACAACTTGAGAATAGTGTCAATCCATATAATCCTATATAAATCCCACATACAGCTATAGGACTATCTCCCGAGGAGCTAATGACTACACAATCCCATTTAGTCCACTATAGCTCTAGGCTTCCCTCCCCAGCCCCACTTCACAGTAGTTTTTCTGTAACATAACTAGGTATAAACCCAACATTTTATAAATTATGAATACCTGATTCTCTCCAAAGAACATTTATTTCAGAAAATTACAAAGCAGCTCTTCCTCACCCAGGAAGAAATAGGTTCATGGTCAGACTTGAGACTTATTTTCCCTAATACACATCTCTCACAGCACTCTGAAAGAATTATAGGGATGAATACTAATTAAGCTTCAGAGCCTTCAAAAAATATATAAAATTCCCATTAATCCCTCTACATAAGAAGTATTGCTTCATCTCACCTGTCCAGGAAAACACAGATACTAAAATATATCTCAGGAAAGAAAATACCATTAAAATTTCTGTTAACAGAATGAAAAACACACAAATTAAAGAAAGAAAACCTTAGATGAATGACTTGAAAACTTGAAACTAACTTGAAAACTAACTTGAAAACCTGCATACTCACTTAAAAATCAAATGGTAATAACCTCTCATTTTATCCAGCTAAGTTAGCTTGCAATTTTTGCATTGAAATAATATTTATTTGGAATTTTTAATAACATGGCTCTTTCCAGAGATTTCAGAATAGTGGGCTATGTACAGGTAGTAGGTATTATGTTTCTACCAGAGAGCAATCAGAAAATTACACAGCCAGTGAATTGGCCAGAAGGTGCTTCGTTCAACAGAACTTAATAAGATGTACACTCTCAGGTCTGACCTCTCACAAAAGGATTTTGTGAGTTTTCAAATTCACCTCTATTCAGGTAGATGGTGTTGATGATCATCCCAGGGAAATTTTCAACTTTAGTAATGAATTTGATTTGTCCTGAAACCATTGGAAACATGTGAAAATTTCTTCTCTGACTCTATTCAGGTAGAAAAGCATTTGAATGAGTTAAGGGATCCATGAAATGAGTCTAGTTCACTGAGCATCTAAAAGAGGATCAAATATCCTTGGTGGCATTTTCTTTAAAGAGAACCTCTGAGTACGGCTAAGGGCCTGGGTGGCTCTATGATCCTGAAGAGGAGAAACACCAGGAGGTGAAAAAAGTTTTGAGTGTATCCTGACTGTTTGAAATTTGGGCAGCAAATTGCTGTAAGAAGTCAATGTGCAATAATTTCATATTTAAATATAACATTAAAAATGAGGCAATTGTCTGAATAATTACCAACACAATTCCCTGTTATTAAGGGGGAAAACATTATTCCTTAATCATCCAGACTATTTCTTCAGATGGATCATATTAACTGAACAATTATTTAACTTTTCAATTTGTTGTGACTGTGTGAATAAGGCCCCTGGGACCCATATACAAGAACATTTATCTCAGAGGAAAAACTAATTGTGCCTTGAGTCTTGCACTGACAAATCACATCATAGTAATTTTACTGTTTCTAATTAAAAATTGCTGCTTTACTAACAAGTGATAAAAGTTTCACAAATAATACAGACTAACTCCACGATGGGAGAAAAAGAGAAGAAAATCTTGGATGATGGGCAATTCAACAGACATTGGAGGCTCTTCACACAGCTGAACACTCCCTGTTTCTTGACTTCCCTTGTCTTGGCCCCCCTCCTTCGTCTAGTGCCTTCTTTTGCTCCTGAGCTCATCCTTGGACCTTTCCCTTTCTCTTATCTACAGATTCTCCTCCAGATTGACCCACTCGGTACCCTACTTTTAAGTATCATCTATATACTGATCGTTCCCCAATACGACGAGTCTCGAGTCTTGACATCTCACCAAAACTTTAGACTCCTTACCCAACTGTTTACTTGCCAGGTGTACAAGCCAAAAGTCATTGTCACTCATTTCCCACATCAATAAGCTTTGTATATGTCACCGCTAATTTGGGAGGGAATTTCTCACTTCTTGCTCCTCTAGTCCCAGTCACATTGTTTCTTTTTTTCCTAGCTCTATTGAGATATAATTGACATATAACTTTGTGTAAGTTTAAGGTGTAAAATATGATGATTTGATACATCACATGTTGTGAAATGATCACAAATGTGCTTTTGTATCAGATCCAAAAAATTGCTGGAGCCTTTCCCCTATGTTTTGTTCTAGAAGTTTTAGTTCCATGTCTTACATATATATCTTTAATCCATTTCAAGTTAATTTTTGTGAGTGGTGTAAGATAGGGGTCTGATATCAGTCTTTTTCATGTGAATATCCAGTTTTCCCAACATCATTTGTGAAAAAAACTATATTTTCCCCATTTAGTATTCTTGGCTCCCTTGTCAAATATATGTTGACTGTATATGCATGGGTTTATTTCTGGGCTCTCAATTCTATTCCACTGGTCTACGTGTCTGTGTTTAGTGCCAATACCATACTGTTTTGATTATAAGAGCTTTGTATTATAGTTTGAAATCAGGAAGTGTGGTACCTCCAGCTTTGTCCTTCTTTTTAAATACTGTTTTGGCTATTGGAGTTCTTCCTCTCTGCTCCTTAGATGCACAGACCAAGCTTTTGCCTGTTTAGTGCCTTTCAACTTGACATTTCCACTATCTGGAATGCTCTTCCCTGATCTTTGGGTAGTTTTGCTCCTTCATTTCATTCAGGTCTCAGTTCAAATAACATCTTATAAAGAACTTCTTGATCATGCTCTGAAATAAGCATCCTCTCAAACTAGCCTTCAGTGATCAATCTCTATCTCTTCATCTCATTTCATTTTTATAGCATTTATCACTACCTGATACTATATTATTTTTTATTGGTTTGCTTGACTATTATCTATTGTACCTATCTATACCTACCTATATCTATTATATTATGAGCCTAATATAATTTAATATCTATTTGATAAGTTAGCATTTTTTTTGAGTCTTCCTTCCTTCCTCCCTTTCTTTCTTCCTTCCTTCCTTCCTTCTTTTTCTCTCTTTCTCTCTTTCCTATTTACCTGGATAGCTGGTGAAAGTCCCTCTTTGTATGTGTTTCTTTATAATCCTATAAAAGTATTTGCATTATTGTCCAGTTCTCTTGTGGTGCTCTTCCAGAAAAACTTTCAATTCAAAAGCAAAATCTATGAGGTGGGGTGAAATCATTTGCAACACATCTTGCTTCTTAAAGAAACTAAATTGTAAAAATATAGCTAAAGTGTGTTATTGTTTCAAAGCTACAAATAAGAGTATATCTACTACCTTACAGTACAGATGTGAAATTAATTTCATTTTTAAAAGAAGCTGGTACTATTTGCCCCAAACAACAGAGAATTTGTATCCACTTCCATTTGCACTTACTGCTTCAAAGATATCTTCAACCATAAACTTGAAGGATTAAACAAATAAAAAGGACTCCTGTACAATTCAAACATCATCTGCTGTTTTTAAAAGACATGATGACTCACAGACCCTTGAAAGTCAGAGAGCTTGGAGGGTTGTGAACAGCGTTTCTTTCTACTCACCCTGCTTCTTTCATATTCTTTCCTTGAGGCAGCAAAGAGCTGAGCATTAGATATGGCAATTCCACAAAATGGAAGATACATCTGCATAACCTGGGGGCAGAGAGAGTGTGTTAAGAACATTAAAACCTTACTGCACCAAATGCTATATTCCTTGCATTGGCCTGATTATAATACTTTCTGTTCAACACAGAAATCGAGTATGGAGTTACTGATACGAGTATCTTAACTTTAGAAGGGATATTTTTCAGAGTTGACTCTAAGATGGTCTCAATCAAGCTTTAACTAGGGACAGTCACATCTATGAGCACATATAGTGAAGCAACAATGATGACTAATACAGGAACTGTACCTAAATCATCTGTGTATTCCTTCTTTGATCAGTGAAAAAGGAATAAATGAATCAACTCATATATCTAAAATGTAAGGCAAGTGTCCACATTCATATTTGGAGGGCGGCAGGCTCTGAGTCAATTTCCTTGTACATGTGTATCTTTACCAAGGTTCTCAGCTTGACCCTAGCACACTGCTAGCTACAAATTTCAGTATGCTTGGTAGACTGGGCCAGTAGGAACTTAGGGGCCACAGGGCCTAATAGCCTCGTGCAAAAGAGCTCAAATTGTGCCCACTGTTCTGTTGACATAACTGGATGTGAATGCAAATGTGTGGGATGATCCTACAGAAGCCTGTTTGAGGAAAGGTTGGGGATCGTTTCAGAGAGCACACTTCTCCTATGGGAAGAAACAGCTCGGTGTGGTGGGCTCCATCCTAACAAAGACTTGCTCATCATTTCATCATCACTTATTATCAGTACTGCCTGACACTCTCACTCAAATTCATCTCTGGAATCTCTGATTCCAAAGAGAGAGAGAATGCCCCAAGTAAAAACCAAAGGAACGATTTCCCTAGACTCTTCGCAACATAGAACATTGTGACGAGCAAGATTGCTTTGGGATTTCTCTAAGGAAAAGGGCATGTTTTGTTCCATCGTCTTCCTCCCTCCCTCCGTCTCCTTTCCTGTCTCTGTCTCTCTCTCTCTCTCACACACACACCCCACACTGCAATGTCCTGTGAAGAGGTACAGAGCAGGGGCAAAACAGAGCCGCTCCTGCATGCCCAGAAGGCGGAAGTGCAGTGTTCACCACGGGTGAGCGATGAGAATAGCAGGAGCCGCGGGAGACGCCCGTGGGACCCGCAGAACACAATTACCTAGAGTGGAAGGTGATTTTGCAGAGGGCTTGAGAAAGACAAAAGATGAAGGACAATCCACATTCCCTATCATTTCTTTCCTATTAAAATCTTGCTTTGGCTGCCTGGGCTTACTCAACTCTGACCTCGGGTCCCAGGAAGTGTAGCACAATGCTGTAGAAGCTAATATGGCGACACCGCTCCTGAAGAAAGACAAACGGCAGGATTGGGAGTAGATAGACATACAAAACCAGTGAGTTGATTTTTGACACATTTTTCCAGGATAAATTCCTTCACTGAATTTGGTTCGAACTTCTATTTAATGAGGACCTACTAGGTGCCAGACACGCTCACTTCATTTCGTCATCTGAATAGCACATCAACTTCTCACGGAGAGACTTTAAGTACATTTTAGAGATCAGGAAATTCAGTAACTTGCTCAAACTCACACAGGAACTCAGGTCATCTTCTTCTACAACTGATGATCATTCCTTACAACATGCTGCCTCCTAGAACGAGGTGCTATTTCTGTCA
>NC_138371.1:50156387-50183622 GCF_054177405.1 Leptonychotes weddellii | reverse complement strand
CCCACCCCACCCCCCACTCCAGCAACCCTCAGTTTGTTTCCTGAGATTAAGAATTCCTCGTATCGGTGAGATCATATGATACATATCTTTCTCTGATTGACTTATTTCGCTCAGCATAACACCCTCCAGTTCCATCCACGTCGTTGCAAATGGCAAGATCTCATTCCTTTTGATGGCTGCATAATATTCTATTGTATATATATACCACATCTTCTTTATCCATTCATCTGTCGATGGACATCTTAGCTGTTTCCCTTGCCTTTGGAGATGTGCTAGCAAGAAGTTGCTGTGGCCTAGGTGAAAGAGGTTGCTGCCTGTGTTCTCCTATAGGATTTTGATGGATTCCTATCTCACATTTAGGTCTTTCATCCATTTTGAGTTTATCTTTGTTTATGGTGTAAGAAAATGGTCCAGTTTCATTCTTCTGCATGTGGTTGTCCAGTATTCCCAGCACCAGTTATTGAAGAGACTGTCCTTTTTTCATTGGATATTCTTTCCTGCTTTGTCAATTAGTTGACCGTAGAGTTGAGGGTCAATTTCTGGGCTCTCCGTTCTGTTCCTTTGATTATGTGTCTGTTTTTGTGCCAGTGCCATACTGTCTTGATTACAGCTTTGTAACAGAGCTTGAAGTCCAGCATTATGATGTCTCCGGGTTTGGTTTTTTTTTTCAATGTTCCTTTGGCTATTCCTGGGTCTTTTCTGGTTCCATACAAATTTTAGGATTATTTGTTCCAGCTCTGTGAAAAAAGTTGATAGTATTTTGATAAGGATTGCTTTGAATGTATAGATTGCTCTAGGTGACATAGACATTTTAACAATATTTTTTCTACCTATCCACAATCATGGAACATTTTTCCATTTCTTTGTGTCTTCCCCAATTTCTTTCATGAGTGTTCACAGATCCTTTGCCTCTCTGGATAGGTTTATTCCTTGGTATTTTACGGTTTTTGGTGCAATTGTAAATGGGATTGATTCCTTAATTTCTCTTTCTTCTGTCTCATTGTTAGTGTATAGAAATGCAACTGATTTCTGTGCATTGATTTTATATCCTGCCACTTTGCTGAATTCCTATAAGAGTTCTAGAAATTTGGGGGTAGAGTCTTTTGGGTTTTCCACATAGAGTAGCATGTCATCTGTGAAGAGTGAGAGTTTGACTTCTTTGCCAATTCGGATGCCTTTTATTTCTTTTTGTTGTCTGACTGTTGAGGCTAGGACTTCTACTACTATGTTGAACGGCAGTGATGATAGTGAACATCTGTGCTGTGTTCTTGACCTTAGGGGGAAACTCTCAGGTTTTCCCCATTGAGAGTGATAATCATTGTGGGCTTTTCATATCTGGCTTTTATGATATTGAGGTATGTTCCCTGTATTCCTACACTGTGAAGAGTTTTTTTTTTTTTTAAAGATTTTATTTTATTTATTTATTTGAGACAGAGAGAATGAGAGAGAGAGAGCACATGAGAGGGGGGAGGGTCAGAGGGAGAAGCAGGCACCCTGCCGAGCAGGGAGCCCGATGCGGGACTCGATCCCAGAACTCCAGGATCATGACCTGAGCCGAAGGCAGTCGCTTAACCAACTGAGCCACCCAGGCGCCCCAACTGTGAAGAGTTTTAATCAAGAAAGGATGCTGTACTTTATCAAATGCTTTTTCTGCATCTATTGAGAGGACCATATGGTTCTTGTCCTTTCTTTTATTAATGTGATGTATCATGTTGATTGATTTTCAAATGTTGAACCACCCTTCAGCCCAGGAATAAATCCCACTTGGTTGTGGTGAATAATCCTTTTAATGTACTACTGGATCCTACTGGCTAGTATCTTGGTGAGAATTTTGGCATCCATGTTCATCAGGGATATTAATCTGTAATTCTCCTTTTTGGTGGGGTCTTTGGTTTTGGGATCAAGGTAATGCTGGCCTCATAGAATGAGTTTGGAAGTTTTCCTTCTATTTCTATTTTTTTGTTTGTTTTTTTATTTTGTCTTTTAAAGATTTTATTTATTTATTTGACGGAGAGAGAGACAGCGAGAGAGGGAACACAAGCAGGGGGAGTGGGAGAGGGGGAAGCAGGCTTCCCGCCAAGCAGAGAGCCTGATGTGGGGCTTGATCCCAGGACCCTGCGATCATGATCTGAGCCGAAGGCAGACGCTTAATGACTGAGCCACCCAGGCGCCCTTATTTCTGTTTTTTGAAACAGCTTCAGAAGAATAGGTATTAATTTTTCTTTAAATGTTTGGTAGAATTTCCCTGGAAAGCCGTCCAGCCCTGGACTCTTGTTTGTTGGGAGATTTTTGATTACTGCTTCAATTTCCTTGCTGGTTATGCATCTGATCAGATGTTGCTTTTCTTCCTGTTTCACTTTTGGTAGTTTATAAGTTTCCAGGAATGCATCCATTTCTTCCAGACTGCCTAATTTGTTGGCATATACTCGCTCATAATAGGTTCTTAAAATTGTTTTTTATTTCCTTGGTGTTGGTCATGATCTCTCCTCTTTCATTCATGATTTTATTAATTTAGATCCTTTCTCTTTTCTTTTTGATAAGTCTGGTTTATCAATCTTATTAATTCTTTCAAAGAACCAGCTCCTCGTTTCATTATCTATTCTACTGTTCTTTTGGTTTCTATTTCATTGATTTCTGCTCTAATCTTTTTTTTCAAAGATTTTTATTTATTTATCTGAGAGAGAGACAGACAGATAGTGACAGAGATAGCAAGAGAGAGCACAAGCCAGGAGGAGGGGGAGAAGCAGGCTCCTGCTGAGCAGGGAGCCCAACATGGGGCTCGATCCCAGGACCTTGGGATCATGACCTAGCTGAAGGCAGATGCTTAACCGACTGAGCCACCCAGGCGTCCCTGCTCTACTCTTTATTATTTCTCTTTTCCTGCTTGGTTTAAGCTTTATTTGCTGTTCTTTCTCCAGCTCCTTTAGGTGTAAGGTTAGCTTGTGTCTTTGAGACTTCTCTAATTTTTTGAGAAAGGCTTATATTGCTATGTACTTCTCTCTTAGGACCACCTTTTCTGTATCCCACAGGTTTTGAACAGTTGTGTTTTCATTTTCATTTGTTTCCATGAATTTTTAAAATTCTTCTTTAATTTTCTGGTTGACCCATTCATTCTTTAGTAGGATGCTCTTTAACCTCCAAGTGTTTGGGTTCCTTCCAAATTTCTTCTTGTGATTGAGTTTAAGTTTCAAAGCATTGTGACCTGAAAATATGGAGAGAACAACCCTAATCCCAATCCCAGTCACCAGTTGAGACCTGATTTGTGACCCATTATGTGATCTGTTCTTGTGAATGTTCCATGTGTACTCGAGAAGAATGTGTATTCTGTTGCTTTAGGATGGAATGCTCTGTATATATCTGTGAAGTCCATCTGGTCCAGTGTGTTATTAAAAACCCTTGTTTCCTTGTTGCTCTTCTGCTTAGATGATCTGTCCATTGCTGTGAGTGGGGTGTTGAAGTCCCCTACTATTATTAGTATTATTATCAATGTGTTTCTTTAATTTTGTTAGTAATTATTTTATATAATTGGCTGCTCCCAAGTTAGGTGCATAAATATTTATAATTGTTAGATATTCTTGTTGGATAGATCCTTTAAGTATGATACAGTGTCCCTCTTCATCCCTTACTACAGTCTTTGGTTTAAAATCTAACTTGTTTGGAAAAAAAATTAAAAAAAATAAAATCTAACTTCTCTGATATGAGGATTGCTACCCCAGCTTTCTTTTGATGTCCATTAGCATGATAAATGGTTCTCCACCCCCTCACTTTAAATCTGGAGGTGTCTTTAGGTCTAAAATGAGTTTCTTGTAGACAGCATATGGATAGGTCTTGCTTTTTTATCCAGTCTGATACCCTTTGTCTTTTGATTGGAGCATTTAGTCCATTTACATTCTGAGTAACTATTGGAAGATATGAATTTAGTGCCATTGCATTACCTGTAAAGTCCCTGTTTCCGTAGGTTGTCTCTGTTTCTTTCTGGTCTATGTTACTCTTGGGCTCTCTCTTCACTTACAGGATCTCCTTTAATATTTCTTGCAGGGCTGGTTTAGTGATCACAAATTCTTTTAGTTTCTGTTTATCCTGGAAACTCTTTATCTCTCCTTCCATTCTGAATGACAGCCTTGCAGGATAAAGTATTCTTGGCGCTGGAATTTTGCAGTTCTGTGTTCTCTGTAAACTTGGTATTCGCCTGATGCTCCAGCTGGTCTTCTGGGGGAGGGGCCCCCTGCACTGATTCTCAAGTGTCTTTGCCTGGCCGAGTTGCACTGCTCCTTGCCAGGGGGCTGGGTTGAGTGTAAGCTGCTCTGGGTTGTTCTATGTGGTTTTTGTTCCCTGAAGGCTTTTGGAGCCCCTTTAGAGGATGAAAATAAAAATGGTGGCACCCCGATGTCCAGCCCTGGAGCTGAAAGATTCGGCCCCCTCTCTTCAGTAAACCCTCAGGGAAAAGCAGTTTTCACTTTTGTGTGCGCCAAACTCTGCAGACTCCTGCGGTGCCTACTTGGGCCGATCCTGCCAGGGGAGTATGGAAGGATAGCTGCATTTCTGCCCTTTGTAGGGCCCCCACGTGAGAGCAGTTGCCAATCTGACAAGGTTCACGGTTTATGGCAAACCGAGCTGAGAGCCATCCCAGGCCCTCTGACTATAGACGGTTTCCCTGCTCCAATGCTTGGGAACTCTGCTGGGTAAGGCACCCCCATTCTTTCTGTGACTCCAGGGATCCTGAGACCACACTGTCTCACCTAGCATTGCTCTGCTTCACCACCTGAGCACCTTTCAGGCAGGGATGTCTCTCACTGAAGCAGACTTCTAAAAGTTCCGATTTTGTGGTCAGCTGCTATATCACTTTCCAGTAGCTGGCTTATGGAGGGTCCCTCCCCCTGCCATTTATCTTCCAATGTATCCCCTCAGATTGACTTCTCCACACCTCCTACCTTGCAAAAAGTGGTTGCTTTTCTATTTGCAGAATTCCAGCAATTCTCTTCTTACATCTCAGGTTGAATTCATAGGTGTTCCAAATGATTTGATAGATATCTGCTTAAATTCAAGGGACCAGATGAAATGAGGTCCCCTACTCTTCTGCCATTTTGCTTCCCTCTAGCTATAACTAAACAATTTAATTATAGGTAACTTGGGGGTTTTTTCCCATTATTTTTTTTCCATATCAGTATTGGCTGATACTATAGTTATAAAATCAACAATCTCTGACATTTTGAAAGCCTAAGAACAAATAAGAATCTGTAGGATTCAGGATTCCAAAGAGAACAAGAAAGAGTATATAGACTGAATATAATTTACAGTCACTAGTAATGCCTTTCATCAAACAAAAGAAGTGAAATGCTATGATAAAGTTCCCATTTATAAAGGATTCTCCTAAGACACATTCACAAATTGATGCAGAATTTTACATATTCACATTTTTCCATGGTGTACTTTAAGCATTTCTAGCATTATTAGATTTTGCAGCCAGTCCCATGAAAAATAACCTAAGAGTTTACTTGTATATTGTCCTTTTCTAAAGGAGATTTCTGCCAATCTGAGCTCTCATCTTCTCACTTGTGGGAATTTCCATGAGAATTAGTGGGATTTGTGTTCAGCTCATGTTTACCTCTCTGGAATGGATTCACCAAAGTTTCATTTAATTACTGTTTTCTTCTAGATCATGAGAATGCATGTCTGAGAATGATAAATTAGCTTTTTTTTTTTTTTTTTGAATGATAAATTAGCTTTAACATCGTTTGGGGAGTGGGAAATGAGGAATGGAATTACAGAACAATTCAAATCTGATGAAGATATTTTTGAAGTTGTGGTTTGTACTCAACATTAATGAAAAAAATTGGAACTGATTATTTACCTAGTATTAATGCTTCAGTGTTTTCTATAAATATTCAGAAGGATGTATTGTAACTTGTATGATACTAACTTTTGTAACCTCTTTCTAGCTAAGAGATTTCTCAGTTGTCTCCTAGTAAATATATAAACAAGTGATTTTCTGTTTGAAATGGAAAATGTAGGGTGCCTGGTTGGTACAGTCGGGTAAGCATCTGACTCTTGGTTTTGGCTCAGGTTGTGATCTCAGGGTCCTGGGATTGAGCTCCATATGGGGCTCCGTGCTCAGCACAGAGTCTACTTAAAACTCTCTTTCTCCCTCAGCCCGTCCTCCCTCTCTCTCTCTCAAATAAATAAATAAGTCTTTAAAAAAAAGAAATGGGAAATGCACATAGGTTATACTAATGCTTTAATCTTTACAGAAGATTGCTCAATTGGAGGACCCTCAAGAGGAGACTCTGTGATAAAATTGCTCTTCTTCCTGATGTGCTTTGGCATTGCAATTTTTTTCCCCTGGTGGAGGCTACAGTTTTGTGACAGACACACCTTTGTCTGATATTTGCTTCTTGTTCTAGCTTACAAAAAGAAGTCCCATGTCTGAGTTCATGAATGATCTGCCCACTTAACTTAAGTCATTTTGATAGACTTTCCTCTCAATTTAAGCCAAACTAACATAATCAAGGACATTTGGCAATAAAATTCAAAATATTTTTTTCTTTTTTGGAGAAGACAGGTGACTCTATGAGTTGTGAAAGTTTACTAGTCATTCTAATTCAGCCCAAATGTGTGAGTGCCTAAAATGTTCCAGGTTCTGTGCTAGGCATTACAGGGAAAACAGTGAACACCTGCCAATGAATCGCATATGAGAGAGAAAATAGAAAACGAGTAACTATAACAAAATGTTGTAAGCACGATACGTAGGGTGGGGCAAGACCACAGAGAGGTGACAAAAATCTCTGAGAGAGTCAGAGAGGGTTCCATGGAGGAGAAATATCAGTTATCAATATCATCTGTTCAGTTACAAGTAACAGAAACTGATTCAGGATAACAAGCCAAAAGACAAGAAGAGACAGAGATCAAGTTACTAGAAGGATTTGGGTTTCTGACAGTTAAAAAAAAAGGGAGTGGGGGAGGGGCACTGAAGAACCAGGCCTCAGAAAGGACCTAAATTGGAGAGTTTGGGCTTCTAAGTAGAAGAAACTAAAGGATGGTTGCTAAAGGGAGTTGCTGAGGGATCCATCAATTCTAGATGTTTTCTGTCCCTGTGTCACTCCTCTCAAGATTTTCAAGAGATGCAGCATTATTTACAATAGCCAAATTATGGAAACAGCCCAAGTTCCATTGATTGATGAATGGAGAAAGAAGATGTGGTGTGTGTGTACACACTCACACACACACACACACACACAAGAATATTACTTGGCCATAAAAAAAATGAACTCTTGCAAGGAAATGGATGGAGCTAGAGAATATAATCCTAAGGGAAATAAGTCAGTCAGAGAAAGGCAAATACCATATGATTTCACTCACATGTGGAATCAAAAAAAAAAAAAAAGACAAGGGAAAAAAGAAAGACAAACCGAAAAACAGACTCTGAACTCTTAGAGAACAAACTGATGATTACCTGAGGGAAGGTAAGTTGGGATGGGGGGACGTGAAATAGGTGATGGGGATTAAGAGTACACTTCTTTGATGAACACTGAGTAATGTATAGAATTGTTAAATCTATCTTTCATACAGATCAATGGTGAAGGTTGTTTCAGTTACACACTTGTGACAGAATTTTTTGGAGGGTATATTTTCCATATGCTCTAATCCAAAGTTTCTCCTGCCCTCAGGTAAAACACTTTTTCTCTGTCTCTGTCTAGAGGATGTGAGGAAGAGATGGGGCTCAGATATTTATTTTAATCCTTTGTGTACTAGAAGCCTACTTTTCTTTTCTCTACCATCTTCTTTCCTTTAAAGTCTAGGCTAACTCAAGCAAATAACCTCAGAAATTACAAAGAAAGTCCCATCTTCTGAGCATTTCCTTGAGAACATCTGACAACATACCCTAAATACATGTAGGGAACAAACAAACAACATTAGCTTCTGAATGTGTCTCTCTCAACAAATGGTGCTTGGAAACTGGATATTCACATGCAAAAAAAATGAATTTGGGCCCTTGCCTTACACTGTATTCCAAAATTAATTCAAAATGGATTAAAGATCTAAACATAAGACCCTAAACTATAAAACTCTATAGAAGAAAACATAAGGAGAAAAAGTCATGGCACTGGAGTTGACAATGATATCTCGGATATGACACTAAAAGCACAGGCAACAAAAGCAAAAATAGACAAATGGGGCTACATCAGACTTTAAAAACTTATATATGTATCTGGGTGGCTCAGTCGTTAAGCGTCTGCTTTCGGCTCAGGTCATGGTCCCAGGGTCCCGGGATCGAGCCGCGCATCGGGCTCCCTGCTCGGCGGGAAGCCTGCTTCTCCCTCTCCCTCTCCCACTCCCCCTGCTTGTGTTCCCTCTCTCACTGTGTCTCTCTCTGTCAAATAAGTAAAATCGTCAAAAAAAACAAAAACAAAAACAACTTATATGCATCAAAGGACACAACCAACAGAGTGAAAAGGCAACCTCCAGAGTGGTAGAAAATATTTACAAATCATAGATCTGATAATGGATTAATATCCAGAATATATAAATAACTCCTGCAACTCAACAGCAAAATAACCTGATTCAAAAAAGGCTAAAGGACTTGAATAGACATTTCTCTGAAGATGATATACAAATGACCAATAAGTATATGAAAAGATGCTCAACATCGCTAATCATTAGGGAAATGCAAATCAAAACCACCATATGGTTACCATCAAAAACAAAACAAAACAAACCCAGAAAATAACAAGTTTTTACTGAGGATATGCAGAAACTGGAACCCTTTGCACTATTGGTAAGATTGTAAAATGGTACAACCACTATAGAGATGGTGGTTCCTTAAAAATTTAAAATAGGACTACTATATGATCCAGCATTTCTACTTCTGGGTATATATCCAAAAGAATTAAAAGCAGAGTTTTTAAGAAATATTTGTACACCCATGTTCATAGCAGCATTATTATAGTAGCCAAGAAGTTGGAAGCAACCCAAATGTCCACCAAAAAACAAATGGAAAAACAAAATGCAGTATGTACGTACAATGGAATATTGTACAGCCTTCAAAAGAAGGAAATCCTAACACATGCTACAACATGGACGAACCTTAAAGACATTATACTGAGTGAAATAGTCCAGTCACAAAAAGACAAACACTGTATGATTCCATTTATATGAGGTATGTGGAGTAGTCACATTTCATAGAAACAGAAAGTAGAATGAATGCTGGTTGCAAGCAGCTGGTGGGGGAGGGAGAAAAGAGGAGTTATCTAATGGAGTTGTTAATTTCATTTTTTGCAAGATGAAAAGATTCTAGAGATCTGCTCTACAACAAAGTGACTATATTTAACAGCACTGACCTATACAGTTAAAAATGGTGAAGATGGTAAAATTTATGTGTGTTCTAGGATCCTTCTTAAATTACCATGGTCAGTTGGGGCAATCATAATATGACTCAGAGCACTCCATGTTTTGGAAAAAAATCTGGATTTCTATATCTGAAATATTCCAGGAAAAATTACCCTGCTACTATAAAATACATGCATCAAGAAAAATGTTTGAGGGATTTAGGAATTTAACTGGTGGAAGAATCCTTTGGTAGGAGGGTTAGAAGAAAACACAGGTTTGGATCTGGTAGAATCTCAGTTTTGCCCCTTACTGGGTAGAAAGTTTAGGGGTGTGCCATGAAACATCATGTACTTTAGAATCTGCAAGGCAGAGGCTAAACTGTGTGCTCTTTTGTTAGAGATTCACAGTGCAAGTTATGAGAAGTCCTGCCCAGCATTCTGTTTAATTCAGTGATTCCTCACTTATCTGGCAGAACCCTTCTTAATATCACGCAGAAGACGATTTAGGGTAATTTCTTGATGATTATTATTTGCAAAAGGAATTGCTCATATTTAAAAAATAATTTTTAATGCACCAGAATGTTTATTTTCTAAATGAAATTGATAATGGCATTAGCTAGGAGCACAGCGGGCTAATAAGGCAAACGATTATAAATAGGACCTGCATCCTTCATTCACGCAGCTGCTGAAATCTCACCTCCTTTAGTAAGCTTTTCTAGAATAAATAAAATGGCATAAATTCCCAGGACCCCATTCTGTCCTGATTATCATTTCATGTACTTGTTTTCAGATACAGTTCCAGTAAAATCAAGGTTGCCTTTTGACCTGATGTTTTTGAGGAAGCATAGCCCAATAACAAATAGGTGATTTCAGTTAATTCAGGTATTTTTCCATCTTGGAAGAAAACACTAAATTGGAGAGTATATTCTTAATATATAGAAAAAACTCTTTCTTAAAAAAACAACCCTGTTTTTATAATGGAAAACTTAAAACTTTTGTACAGATTAGACAGAATAGTGTAATAATCCCATCTCAAGTGTCATCACTACTCTTGGCCAATCCTGCTTCATTGTATCTTTACACCATTCCTCACCCACCACCTGTCCCCTCCTCCCATCTTATTCTGAAGTACACTTCAAGCACCATTCAATTTTATCTATAAATGTTTCAATCATAGCTCTCTAAGAGAGAAGGGTTCATTCTTTTAGAAAACATAACAATATAATTTGCAAATATCTTCTTCCATTCAGTAGGTTGTCTTTTTGTTTTGTTGATGGTTTCCTTCACTGTGCAAAAGCTTTTTACTTGAGTGTAGTCCCAATAGCTTAATTTTGCTTTTGTCTCCCTTGCCAAAGGAGACATATCTAGAAAAATGTGTCTACGGCTGATATCAAAGAGATTACAACCTATGTTTTCTTCTAGGAATTTTATGGTTTCAGGTCTCACATTTAGGTCTTTAATCCATTTTAAGTTTATTTTTGTATATGGTATAAGAAGGTGGTCCAGTTTCATTCTTTGGCGTGTAGCTGTCCAGTTTTCCCAGCACCATTGGTTGAAGAGACTTTTTCCTATTATATATTCTTACCTCCTCTGTTGTAAATTAACTGACCACATAAGAATGGGTTTATTTCTGGGCTCTCTATCCTGTTCCATGGATCTATTTTTGTGGCAGTACCATACTGTTTTGACTACTATAGCTCTTGTATATCTTGAAATCTTGGATTGTGATACCTCTAGTTTTGTTCTTCTTTTTCTTTTTTTTTTAAGATTTTATTTATTTATTTGACAGAGAGAGAGAGCACAAGTAGTCAGAGCAGCAGGCAGAGGGAGAGGGAGAAGCAGGCCCCCTGCTGAGCAGGGATCCTGATGTGGGACTCTATCCCAGGACCCTGGGATCATGACCTGAGCTGAAGGCAGACGCTTAACCGACTGAGCCAGCCAGGTGCCCTTGTTCTTCTTTTTCAAGATAGCTTTGGCTATTTGCAGTCTTTTGTGGAGAAGATATTTGCAAATGCTATATCCAATAAGGGGTTAATGTTCAAAATTTAAGAAGAATTTACACAACTCAATGCCAAAAACCCCCCAAATAATCCAATTAAAAATGGGCAGAAGACATGAATAAACATTTTTCCAAAGAAGACATACAGATAGCCAACAGACACATGAAGAGGTACTCAACATTACTCATTATCAGAGAAATGCCAATCTAAACCACAATGACATCTCACCTAACACCTGTCAGAATGGCTAAAATCAAAAACACAGGAAACAAGTGTTGGTGAGGATGTGGAGAAAAAGGAACCCTGTGTACTGTTGGTGGGAATGCAAGCTGGTGTAGCCACTGTGGAAAACAGTATGGAGGTTCCTCAAAAAATTAAAAATAGAATTACCATATGAACCAATAATTCCATTACTAGGTATTTACCCAAAGAAAATGAAAACACTAATTTGGAAAGATACATACATCCCTGTGTTTATTGCAGCATTATTTACAAAAGCCAAAATATGGAAGCAGCCCATGTGTCCATCAATAGATGGATGGATAAAGAAGATGTATATATACATACAATGGAATATTAGTCATAAAACAGAATGAAATCTTGCCATTTGCAACAATATGGATAGAGCTCGAGAATATAATATTAAAGGAAATAAGTCAGTCTGAGAAAGACAAATACATAATTTCACTCAGATGTGGATTTTAAGAAATGGAACAAACGAACAAAAAAAAGAGACAAACAAAAACAACAGACTCTTTATTATTATTATTATTATTATTATGTTCAGTTAGCCAACATATAGTACATCATTAGAAAAACAACAGAATCTTAACTATAGAGAACAAACTGGTAATTTCCAGAGGAGAGGTCGGTAGAAGAATGAGTGAAATAGGTGAAGAGGTTTAAGAATACACTTATCATGATGAGCACTGTGTCATGTATAGAATTGTTAAATCATTATATTGTACATCTGAAATTAATATGACATTGTATGTTATTTATACTTGAATTTAAAAATAAACTAAAAAATATAAAATAAAAAACAAAAACCATAATACTATTATCATACTAAAAAATTAACAATATTCATTTGCCTCATAAAATTTTTTACCAGTTCATTAATCTGTTCAAAACAAGGTCCACATATTATGATTGGCTGATATGTCTTTAAGTATTTTTAAAGTATAGATGCCCTCTCTACCTCTTTTTCCCCTTGCAATTTGTTTGCTGAAGTGATGGCTAGGGTGACCAACTTGTTCTGGTTTGCCCCTAATTTTCCCTGTGTTAACACTGAAAAATCCTATGTTCTGGAAAGTCCCTCAAACTGGGGATGTTTGTACTACAAAGTTCCCCACAATATGGATTTTACTGATTGCATCCCCATAACAACATGCTCCTCTGTCCTCTATTTTTGTGAGTTGGTAGTCTAGTGTCTTGGTTAAATTCAGATTAAATCTTCCTTCCTTCCTTCCTTCCTTCCTTCCTTCCTTCCTTCCTTCCTTCCTTCCTTCCTTCCTCCCTCCTTCCCTCCCTTATTCCCTCCCTCCCTCCCGCCCTTCCTCCCTTGCTCTCTCCCCCTCTTTCTCTCTTTCTTTCTTGGCACTTGGTTACAGTGTTGTACACTTACATCAGGAGGTACATAATTTCTGGTTCTCTATCTTTTGTTATGTTATCAGTTGTTGATAAACAATGTCTAGATTAGCAAAACATCTTAAAAATTCTTTCCTGTTTCTTGTTTCTTCCCTTGTTGCAGATGTTCCTGGTTGCATACTCTCTTAGACTCAGGCTGCTATAAAAAAATACCACAGACTGAATGCCTTAAAAGATAGAAATTTATTTTCTCACAGTTCTGGAGACTAGAAGTCTGAGATCAAGATGTTGACAGGGTTGTTTCTTCTGATGTTGTTTTCCTTGATGTGTAAATGGCCATCTTTTTCCTATATCTCCATAACATCTTCTCTTTCTTCCCTTTCTACTCACCTGTGTCCTCATCTCTTCCTCTTCTACGGACACCCGTCATTGGATTAGAGCCCACCCATACGACCTCATTTTATGTTAATTACCACTTTAAAGACTGACAATGGTTACTTTCTGACATACTGGGTGTTGGGACTTCAACATATAAAATTTAGACACAATTCAGCCCATAACACATACCAAACCCTGCTTATTTCTCTTCCAACTTTCTAACAGGAATCCCCTCTATGCCTGACCACCATGAGTTTCAGGGAAGGGAAGCCTCATCCTGTGTGCTGGAGGGTGAGTTATGGTTGATCTAAGCCTTACGGTGGTCCTGGTTTCCTTGCCAGGGAATGGTTTAAGCATGGATATAACATGCCATTCTGGCAATGAGATGTGAGAGAGTCAGCTGGGAATCTTCTGAAAAGAGTTTTCCTCACTGATTAAAAAGATGACACAGGAGAAGAAACAGAGCTTCTTCTACTGAAACATGAGGGAAGCAGGCTGAGCCAGCTCGTTGTCATGACATTGAAATTGCATGGATGGCAGAGCACACGGATGGAAGTCCTGGAGGAGACTGTGTAATCTGAATTAATCCGCTTGGCTTCCTTGCTTTGGAATTCCTATGTGTGATGATGTCTTCCCTTTGTTTAAAGGGCACTTTTTTTTATTAATTAGTTTTTATTAACATATAATGTATAATTTGTTTCAGGGGTACAGGTCTGTGATTCATCAGTCTTACACAATTCACAGTGCTCACCATAGCACATACCCTTACCAATGTCCATCACCCAGCCACTCTATCCCTCCCACCCCCTCCACTCCAGCCACCCTCAGTTTGTTCCCTGAGATTAAGAGTCTCATGGTTTGTCTCCCTCTCTTGGTTTCATTTTATTTCATTTTCCCCTCCCTTCCCCTATGATCCTCTGTCTTGTGTCTCAAATTCCACATATCAGTGAGATCATATGATAATTATCTTTCTCTGATTGACTTATTTCGCTTAGCATAATACCCTCTAGTACCATCCACGTTGTTGCAAATCGCAAGATTTCATTTTTTTGATGGCCGCATAACAGTCCATTGTGTGTGTGTGTGTGTGTGTGTGTATATACATATATATACATATATACACCACATCTTATTTATCCATTCATCCATTGATGGACATCCAGGCTCTTTCCATAGTTTGGCTATTGTGGACGTTGCTGCTATCAACATTGGGGTGCATGTGCCCATTTGGATCACTACCTTTGTATCTTTGGGGAAAATACCCAGTAGTGCAATTGCTGGGTCCTAGGGTAGCTCTATTTTCAACTTTTTGAGGAACCTTCATACTGTTTTCCAGAGTGGCTGCACCAGCTTGCATTCCCACCAACAGTGTAGGTGGGTTCCCTAAAGGACACTTTTAGCTTGGATTTCTGTTCCTGCTTCACAGGCATCTTCAGTGGCTTATCCCCTAACTGCTATCTCCCACACATTCAATGACTCCAAACCCAGCTCATGTTACTCTTCACTCCAAACTTCCTTTGCCCTTCCTTTTCATTGTAATAGTGATTTTGTTCCCTTTCCACTCTAAGTTTTCCAATCACTCTTTCTCTCCTATTTCCCTCTGTGGTTGCAGGCTAAAGAAAAAGGTTGTGAATGCTAACAATTAGTAATTGTTGCCTCTCTTTATATATGCACTTTTCTCTTTTTCATTGCACCTAGTGATCATGCTAAAGTCCTAGTGATTGTGCTAAAATCCCATGCTAAAGTCCTAAAGTCCTTTGGGTGGTTGGTATGCTCTTCAGGAAAAAAAAATCTATACTCCTCACTTTGTTTCCCAGATGCAGCCCTTCTATTGGGTGAGAGGTGAATCTGCTTCCTCTCTGGGCTATACAGGATCTTCTCTTCATCTTGGAATTCAAGGCAAAGTTAAAGTGTTCTTTTTGCTTGCTCCATTGCAGCTTTTTGGAAAGAAAAGATGGAAAGCAACTTTAGGTCATTTTTGTAGGTAAATTTTATAAAAGAAGAGCCTTACCTTCTTGTCAATGAAGCTTTTACTTTATTATTAGATTTCTGTGTTTAATCAATTATTTGTCTTTTATGTCTCCCTAAGGGTTGACTTATATAACCAAGTACATAAAAGGTAGGGTGGCCATATAACTTATCATCCAAATTGGGCCACTTCTACAAATCAAAGGAAGTGGGTCAAGAGGCATAAGCCAGATTTCCCAAGCCAATCGTGATGTACATTCATTCCAATTAGAGTACTGTGAAGGCATTCACAGCTTTCTTTCCTCTGTAGAAATGTGTAGAGAGATGCTAAACAAATATTTTTGGGACATGGTAATTAGCTCTAACAGTCCCCATAACAGTCCAAACTCTCAGAAAATTGCAACTCCTAGGAATATCAGAGGGGTGTTCAAAATACAAAACAATTTAATAAATGTGTGGGAGATAGCATTTAGGGGATAAGCCACTGAGGATGCCTGTGAAGCAGGAACAAAATACCTTTATTAAATCATTACATTGATCCGAAGGGGCACATGCACCCTAATGTTTATAGCAGCAATGTCCACAATAGCCAAACTGTGGAAAGAGCCCAGATGTCCATCAACAGGTGAATGGATAAAGAAGATGTGGTATATATATACAATGGAATATTATGCAGCCATCAGAAAGGATAAATACTTACCATTTACATCGACATGGATGGAACTGGAGGATATTATGCTAGGTGAAATAAATCAATCAGAGAAAGACAGTTATCATATGGTTTCACTCATTGTGGAATATAAGAAACAAGACAGGCTCATAGGGGGAGGAAGGGAAAACTGAATGGGAAGTCATCAGAGAGGGAGAGAGACCATGAGAGACTCTTAACTATAGGAAACAAACTGAGGGTTTGCTGGAGGGGAGGTTGGGGGGATGGGGGTAACAGGGTTATGGGCATTAAGGAGGGCACGTGATGTGATGAGCACTGGGTGTTATATGCGATTGATGAATTATTGCACTCTATATCTGAAGCTACTATGTACTATATGTTAGCTAATTGAATTTAAATTTTAAAAAAGAGAAAAAAAGGTATTCCTTAATTTTTAAAACCCTGGGAATAAATAAATAAATTTTCAGTCCAAGGCACTTTTCAGATATTCACCTATCCATGGGAGAGCATCTGAGATGGATCAACTTCAGGAACATATTCTTCTCAGCATGTTTTCACAGCAGGGGGCTCTGTGAGCAGTAGAGAGCAGTGATTAAGGAGTGAGTTACAAAATGCTCTGTTTAAATCGCGCCAAGTGCATGGAGATGGCTTTCTGTCCATGGCTTCAAACCATCGAAGTAGAATGACAGTTTTTCCTAGAAACGGAATGAAAAATAGATCCACGTGTCACTAGCAGAATGTGAAATGACAGGCTGCGGCTCTGACATTGTCATACAGATGCCAAAATACAACCAAGCTCAAAATAGACCAGGCGTAGAAAACATTAGCAGGATGTTCTGAGAAAGCAAGGAGTAGAAAAAAAACAGTAAAAGAATATTCTTTATTAGAGCCCGAGACTCACTAATATTTTTCAAACTTCAGTCTGCCTAGGAAAATGTACACTTGCACTTTTTCTGTCAATACCTCACACTCCTCAAATGACATCCCACCCATCTTTTGCTGTGGTTCCCAATGATAATAGGTTAAGATATGTACACAGATGTCACAGAGTAAATGGAATTGCACTCTATTGCACTGGGTGATGGGCATTAAGGAGAGCACATGATGTGCAATTAAAAATCTCACCAAAGAGTGCGAGGGAAAAATAAAGGAAAATTATATAAAGGTAAGACAACATATGTTGACAACATATGCTGACAAGGGATTTTACATTCCAACACACAAAATGGAGCAGATTGATAGCTAATTAGGTATTTCGGTCTTTCTGACATCTACTTGAGATTAGGGAGGTGGGACTCAAATCCTTATTATTCCCAAGCCAATGTTAGTTGTCTTACTAAATGTCACATTTCTGGTAGGTGTTATGGTCAGGGCTAGAACTCAGACCTAGATCTTCTGGCTTTACATCTCAAGCTCATTCCATCAGCATGCCTCTGAGCAGCCGCCACCCCCCCCCACACACACACATCTGCCTCTGGTTGCCCCTTCCTCTGGGGCAACTACCTGGTCCTGGGCTGGTAGGGATGAGGCAGGGACCCAACTTTGAATGTGGAAGGATTAGAGGAACAGATGGTTCCTGAGATCTCTTGGGTACAGCCTATTGATTTGTTGTGTCTTGCTTGTGAACACATGCAAACTTGTAAGTGCCATGGGCTTACATGCTAGGTAAAGGTGATCGGTCCTTACACCAAAAGCAAAAGCATTGCCTTGAAAATATCATACCTAGATCAACACAGTAAAACGATGACTCACAGTAGCATTCACTACAGCTGAGCTACTGTGGTTTTCTGAACCTAAGTAAATTTGTAGCTATTCTAGCCCGCTGATCCCCAACATAGTGAGTCCTGTCCCCTAGCTGTTGAAGAAGTAAGTAGTGGTAGTAAGAGTTGGGGCAGTGGGAATTGGTTGGTAAGAGGTGGGATCCATGAATAATTAAAGTAGTGCAAACAGACTAACAGAGACAACATGCTTAATTAACCAGGACAAGTCTACACAGATTAAATAAAACAAGGTTTTTAAATGTCTTTTGGTGGGAATTTTATCAATATTCTTATCAGAAGACCTGATTCACATTTCAATATGTATCTGATGAATAAAACAGTGAAAAACAAATTATTATTAATAATGGCACATTCAGAAAAAGATGAAGATTTGGAACGCCTGGGTGGCTCAGTTAAGCATCTCAGCCTCCCTGCTGAGCAGGGAGCCTGCTTCTACCTCTGCCTGCCCCTCCCCCTGCTTGTGCGTGCATGCTCTCGCTCTCTCATTCTGACAAATAAATAAAATCTTTTTTTTTAAAAAAGAAAAAGATGAAGATTTTAACAGATGGTACCCATAATAGGAAATAATAACAAAAGCTGTTCTTTTTGGTGAAGAGCATGGGAATCAGTGGATTAGCCCATGGCTGATTATGAGTCCCAAGGGGAGGTAAGCCTGGCTAAGAAGCCACAGTGCAGGGCTCTCTTTGATGTGCAAGTTCTAGAACTTTTTCAGTTAAGTTTCACAGACCAGTTAAGAATCCAACCCTCTGTGGATCCTTACAAGGTCCCAGTTGGTTCAAGGATCCTCCTTTGGATTTAAGGCAAGTAATCAGAGGGACCAACATTTGTGATTTACTCAGGCTTTCCAAAATGATTCTGGGCCTTGTATTAATCAATGCGCATGAAGAAGCTTCCTTATGAATACTTGTGGAATGAGATTTCCTACCCTTTCTTCTCTTCTCTGCATCTCATTTCCAGGTAAAGGAAGGGTTGGGCCCCAGAACTTGGTAGTTATTCAGTATTCTACTTTTAACTGATTGCTGCTTCTGCCTTTGACCTGGGCTTCCCTAGGATAGACACCTGGACTCATGCCAAAACTATATTTGTTGTCTTTCCTGATCCGGTTTTAGTTCATTGACTACTCATCCAGGTATTGGATATGGCTGCAAGGTGGGCATTGTGCAGCTGCTAATACAAGCTTGTCTGCCTGCTTGGATGCAAACCTTTCACTCTATAAGCATATATGAGTTGTCTACTGCATGCACTGAGGAACTTGTTCAAACAGTAAATTTGCCTCTAATACATCTCAAATTTACCAGAAAAATTAGCTTCAGAAACACTAGTCATTTTATGACTAGCAGCACAAATATATAATAATTTTGTGAGATAGCTGTTAAATTGCACATAATTAATTGATCAATTTAAGCCTCAGAGAATAAGCCTCAAATTGAGCAAAGAGAAATCTAAAGTATTAACTGCCAAACCACATACATAGAATGACAAAGTGAACAGCCCACTCTTATTCTATCAAACTTGTAAATGGTGATTCATTCCTATTTCTTGTCAGGGAGTGTATTTCGTTGATTATAATCATATTTATCCTAGAACTTTGGTTTATTAAGTAAATAACTTGTACAAAAGTGGGATTATTTTTCAAATAGCAATTACCTATTTACAAATCTTATTGCTGTCTTTAGATTCCCACATAAAAACAGGCTGGAGGAAAAGAAACACTGTACACTGTGATTTCTGTGCTGAGAGTTTGATGTGAGATGGGGGGAAGCTTTATGAAATTCTAAACGGAATTTATTCAACTACAGAATTAACTCTCTCTCCCCACACCCCCACATCCACCCACATAAACCTCCTGAAGTAATTTAAGAGATTAAATGTAAAAGAAACCCAAGAGCATCAAACATATACATGTTAAAGAGAAAGCAAACCACAGAAGCTGCTCATAGGAATTGTGAACTGAAGCAAGAGTCTTGTCCTTGTATAGATGAAGCTTCAAGTTCATCCTAGCAGGCTTTAAAATACTGATGCCATCTTTGAAATACAGTTTTAAGATAAGGTTATTTAAAATATAGCAGTCTTCATTTCTCAACATTAATACAGTTACTAGATATCCATTTTGTTTTGATCTTACTGATCTCTAACCAGTGTTCCTGAACATTTTGCTCAACAAGTCAAGAGTCTCAGTGAACTAAAGAATGGTCTCTCCATGTATGGTCTCCAAACCACAGAGAATGTGCACGCCTCATGGAGGGTGAACAGGAAAGCAGGGTATGGAGCTAAGACTTGTGGGCCGGGACTCACTGCTCTTGGGGAGAGATAGAGAAGACAGGTGGCCATGAGAGAACCCAGGCTGGTGACACATACTGAGAGCAGTTAGGTCAATTTAGTCTTCCCTATCTCCAACAGTCAGATTTCCTTGAAAACACCAGCAAGTATCCTGAAGAAAGAAAGATTTCATTTTGCTGTAGGCTATTTTTTTTCTATTCATCCCTCCAATTGACCTGAAGGAACACAGCTTAGGTTTTCAAAGTTCTCAAATGCCTTTATTTTGAGAAACATAAAAATTGAAAACATAACTTCAAGGTTATTTCTAGATTATTCTGTTATTTGCTTTTTTTGAGTGGATGGGGGGAAGGTGGCAGAGGGAGAGAGAGAATCTTAAGCAGGCTTCATGCCCAGTGTGGAGCCTGATGACACAGGGCTCAATCTCACAACTGAGATCATGACCAGAGCCGAAATGAAGAGTTGGATGCTCAACTGACTGAGCCACCCAGCTGCCCCCCCACCCACTTTTTTTTTTTTTTAGATTATTTTGTTATTTGGAACAAAGTTAATTCTTCAGTTTCAGTCAGGATCAGAATTTATACAGGAACTGGAGATATTGAACCTATATTATAATTTTCTACAATTTATTCTTAGAATCACAGAAAATAAAATCTTGACATTCTGTCAAGTGATTGTCATATAGCTTTGTAAGTATTCATTAGATGAGATTTACTAAATGGTATTTCCTCTATCTTATATTCTTTTCTTTTTTTTTATTAAGTTCAATTAGCATCTTATGTTCTTATAAAAAATTAATCAACTTTAGTTTTTAGAGCAGTTTTTGTTTCACAGCAAAACTGAGTGGAAAGTACAAGGAGTTCCCATATGCCCCTGTCCCCACACCTGCATTATCCCCATTATCAATATTCATCACCAGAAGGGTACATTGGTTATAACTGAGTTGGCACACCATTTCACCTAGAGTCTGTAGTTTACATTAGGGTTCACTCTTGGTGTCATCCATTCTATGGGTTTTGACAAATGTACAGTGGCATGTTTCTACCATTGTAGCATCGTACAGAATAGTTTCACTGCACTAAAAATCCCCTGTGCTCTACCTTTTCATCCCTCCCTCCCCCGGACTCCTGGCAACCATTGATCTTTTTTACTATTTCCATAGTTTTGCCTTTTCTAGAATGCCATGTAGTTGAAATCATACAATAAATAGCTTTCCATACAATGAACAGGCTTCTTTCACTTAGTAATGTGCATGTAAAGTTCCTCCATGTCTTTTCAGGGCCTGGTAGCTCATTTCTTTTGATCACTAAATAACATTTCAATGTCTGCATATCCATTCACTTTTTGAAGGACATCTTGGTTGCTTCCAAGTTTTGGCAGTTATGAATAAAGCTGCCATAAACATCCATGTGCAGGTTTTTGTGTGGACATGTTTTCATTTAATTTGAGCAAATACCAAGGAGTGTTTTTCTTGGATCATATGGTAACAGTTTGTACATTCTTTTAAAATCCACCATAATAATATATGATGAACCTGGCATCGTAGCATTTTAAATTATAACTCCAGAGCTTTAAGTTATTCCTTTACTTTAGGAAATTAGTTACTATTAGTATTTCTCTTTCAAAGGTAGAGAGACTAATGCAAAGATTGAAATACTGAAATAGTTATTTTCTTATCCCAATTTACCAATAATCTGATAGGTTATCAGCAAAGACTTATTAAAATATGGAAAATGTGTTTTTCTAGAACTCATCTGTTTAAACATGTAAGTTTCAATTTTTTTTTTTAAGATTTTATTTTTAAGCAATCTCTACACCCAACATGGGGCTTGAACTTACAACTTGGAGATCAAGAGTTGCATACTCTACCTACTGAGCCAGCCAGGCACCCCTCAATGCTTTTATTACTTACTAGCCACCTGTAGAACAGTGTCACCTTTGACAGTGTGAGCCAACAATCTGGTACCCTGGAGGATTTTGTTCCTGGTCTATAATCTCAACAGTTAAGAGGCACATTTTCATCCTCTTCACATTGTCACTGAACCCAAAATCAATACTGAAGGTTGGGTATTTAAGAAGTATTTGCTAATTTGACTTAAGTATCTGAAGTGATGGGTTCTGCATTAAGACAAAATTTTCTATTACGAATATAAATAACCGAGAAAGAGAAAATGTGTCAGATGCAAAGGATAGCCTGATCAGTTCCATTAGCTGTCATGGCAATGACTTTTGAAAGATTATTAACAGGAAGGGAGATAGTGTTTGGCTTCATATTTCATAGGTGTGGATCAGGGTCAGTTGTATAAAGGGCCAGGAGGAGGTGAGAGTAAGATATGTAGATGTCGGGCCCAGCCTGTAAACGGCCAGGTGTACTCTGACCTGGTGGCTTTAGGGAGCCACTGAGGTCACTGAAACAGGAGAGTATGTGATCAGATCTGGAGAATAAATGGTGGCAGAGAGGAGGGGAAACAGTGGAGAGACATGAATCCATGAAAAGATTTTTCTGGTGGTCCGGGTGAAAGTTGATTAGGACTTGCAGACTTGGAGTAAAAAAAATTATCAGAAAGTTCCGGTCCTTTATATCTTCATAGTGGGCAAGAGTTCTGAGTAAAAAGGCCCAAAAGTGTGTGAGGGTAGGTAGACTGAGTAAAGGAAAAAGCGCTAAAGGAGAATTGCTAAATAATGAACAAGATGTTGTCCCTGTTACATCATGGACTTAAGAAAAAAATCAATAAGTAGCTATGGAATACTTTGAAATTGTCAACTCCCCTTTGGAATATTTCTGAGAGCCAGTACTTTTCTTCAAACTGTTCAAATCTCAAAAGCTGAAAGTTGCTCTGTCTCCTATTTCATGGGCTCCATATTTTACTGCCTAAAATTGTTTACTCTCAGCACCTTAATTTCCTACCTGTTCATTGGGGTTGTAGCCACTGAATTATAATGCAAACATGGAGGAGATATTGAATTATATATCAATGAATCAAACTGTTGCCCTTACTGAAGCCTTAAATTGATTCTCTTAGACATACAATCTACTTCTTAGACCATAAGAGGGTTTCTAACAAGAAAATATGAAGCTAATATTTTGCCACAGACTTTTCCCTACACTATCATGATGTCAAGAAGAAAAGAATGTTTGAGTTCCTTTTAACTCTTAAAAAATACTTAGTAGAAATACAAGTGATAAATCAAGTATTCTTTTTCCCCACCTAGAAAATGAAAAAGACACTTCTGAAGTTATCTTGAAGCTATTTATTAAGGCTGTGTACCATATGTAGGCAAAATGAAATTAGTGCTGTATAACATATAATTCACACAAATAATGTTTCCAGTGATAAAAATTATTTGTTTCTTTTGATTTCTATTATCTTCATTAACTTTGTATTTTGACATAGATTCAGAGAGAATTTTTGCTCTCCCCTGTTCTTTCTCAAAGCAAGAAAAGTTGGTGTGATCTGAAAGTTGATTCTTCATCCCCTCCAACCCACCTTTGTCCCCCTAAGCTTCCTGCTTGTTGGATGTCATGAGGAGACTGGCATTCCATCCTTTCTTGGTAATGAAACGTACCTAAAAGAAAGCTTGACAGCAGAGAGAACATGAAGAAACACATTAAATAAATATATATGTGTGTGTGTATATGTGTGCTTACATCAATTCATGAATTATTTCTTGAAAAAATTTTGTGTCAGACCTTGTGCCCTGTTTCAGAGGAAGGGGGAAATGAATAAAATACTGATCTGGCATCGAGGAGTTCACTCTGTATCTGTGGATTTGACATTGGATCTCACAAATTCATTGAGCTGACAGCCACATCTGTTTCATGGTCAATGGGTAAGCTTTAGAGCAGTCATGAAATCAATCTTACTTGGTAGAGAGGTCTGCTAGATATATTTGTAAGGGAAACTTCTGCCCTTTAAGACCAAAACAAGTTGTATCATTGCTTTTAGTTCAGGCAGAACTCTACTTGGTAGTCAGTATTTCTGTAATGTCAGCTTGAACCAGGGTATGATTTGATTATGGTCATGGATGCTTTAACATATAGATGTAAATCCAAAATACAATTTGGGTTCATACATGATCATATAACAGTTGATTTTAGTAAGTGAAGACAAGAATTTAAACCGATGGCCCATATTCTGAACTCTTAAAGGAAAAGAAAAGAAAGAGAAGATGGTGGGGGTCGTGTATAGTTTTTCTTTAAGCAAACACAAGTTCTGTTTCACTTGGTCACTTGTTAAATAATGAATTACTTTAGGGTAAAGCAGATCTCTGTATTTCTTGTCTTGGTTAATGTGTGTATTTATGTATGACATATTCTATATACTCTTTTAGATATTATTTTACAGATTGTGTTATTTATCAAGGCATTGTTTTATTTATTTAACATATACGTCCTAGACATACGTGCTAGGTGCCATGTGCTAGGTGTTATGCAAGATGTTCAGAAACATCAACATGGTGCTCTTAAGAATCCAGGACTATTTTTAAGGATAGGTTTCAAATTTTATGAAATTTCAAATAAGTGAGGTAACACTGAGACTTTTGTCTGAAAGGAAAGTTAATGATAATTTTCCCAAGAATTTTATAAGCTACTTGTGTACATTTGTTATTTTGAGCCCACAGCATCTTGGTAATAGGGGGCCTTGATTTTCCCCTAGAGAGCTATCCTATTCTTGGTCTTTGTTTCTACCCCAAGCTCAGTGATGGGCATATGGCTCAGATCATGCCTATGAGGTGATTGGTTTTCTTTGGCCTCAAGAATTGGTTCAGTGATGATCATGTAATCCAATTCAGTAAATAAGGGCTAGGTCCAGCATTTTTGCGCACACTATCAGGGAAAAGAAGCTCTCCGTATACTGCTCAAGTTTCATCTTGAATGATGGTCTAGAGCTACTATGGTGCTTGAGAATAAAGCCCACATAAAGGAGAGTGGAGATAAGAGGTGAATAGGGACAGCATTTTATGACCTCATTCGAGATTTAATTCATCACCTGCTAGAGCTAGTTCTACCCCTGTACTTTTTATTACATGAAAAATACATTTCTTATTTCTGCTTACACCAGATCAGTTGGGATCTTGTTCACTTGTAACAGAAAGTATTGAAGATATGCTGTAGAAACATATATTGAGGTCCTACGTTTTACCTAGGCCCTGTGCCACGTGGCAGAAGGAAAAAAGATGAGTAAGCCATTGTTTCTGCCCTCAAGCAATTCATAATCTATCCAAGGTTATAGGTACTGGTACAAATGAACTATAATATAAAAGTGCTGTACTAGTGGTATGTACAAAGAGCTATAAAAGCATGATGGAGTACTGGTTATTTGCTTGGTGGAGTGGAAAGAATGGCAGAAAATGGTAGGGCAAAAGGAAAGGTCCAGGAAGATATCATCAAGATGATCTTTGAACTCAGCCTTGTAAAATAAGTAGAGTTTAAAAGATAGACAAAGTGGGCAAGAGCATTCTAGAATGAGGGAATAATGATGGAAAAAGACAAGTATAAAACTTGATTATGCATAAGAATGAGTAACCTCCTGTGGCTAGTATACAAGGAATGTGGAGGGAGAAGAGTGTTGGAAGATGAGTCTAGAAAATATGTTGGGGCCAGATTGTGAAGGGTTTTGAATGCTAGGTCCTCTAGGAAGTAGGAAGACATGGAAGAGCCATGAGGGTAGCTTGGATTGAGGTGAAGGTGAGGCAGTGTGAAGTGATATAATGATGAAAAGAAACAGACAATGTTGAGAGATAACTAACAGGTAAAATCAACAAGACTTGGTGATGTGTTGGGTATGGGGCTTAGGCTTTTGTATTCAACCCTTGTTTGAGAGGAGGCGCTTTGCTAGGACACCATATTCCTCTCAGAAGAGAAATAAGTTGTTGAGGGTGGTCAGTTGTTACTTCTATCTTGGATAAGGCATTTAACATGCTTTTGAGATATCTAAGTGAAAATGTTGAGTAAGCAGTTGGATCTAGGACTCAAAAGAAACTCTGGATTAGAAATACAAGTTTGGAGGTCATAGACATGTAGATAGTAATTTAACCTAGCGTTGCAGAGAAGATTTCCTATAAAGAAGTGAGTGGGATAGGAAGTCCTGGGATTGAACCTTGAGGAACTCTAACAAGTAATGGTCAAATGGGGGAAAAAATTGCAAAAGAAAATGAGAAGGAGCAAAGTCGTGTAAGGTTAGCAAATGTAAAATATTTTAAGAGTACTCACTTGAGACAACTTTCTTTTTCCATTCCAACTTCCTGTCTATCATGCTTCCCCATTTATCAAGTGTTCCTGGAGGGGCCACATTTTTGGGACCTAGTTAGGGAAGAAGTCAGGTTGAGGATGGACTTAGTTTGAGTTTAGTAAGATGCATTAATATGGTTTTCAATGCCTGTCGTGTAGAGTTAAGTTGTTGCAAGACTTAACGTTGCAAGAATGGCTTCCCTGAATACTCTTTCACTCACTATCCCTGCTCACTCAGCATCTTGGCTCAAAGGTTCAAGGCTAGAGGACACCCTGGAATATGAATGTTTTCTATAGTATGTGGCCCTAGAAGCATGCACAGTGGAAGAGAAATACAGCTTGAAATGTATGAAGACAGAAACTAGTCTATGGAAAATTGTAATCATCAGTTGTATAAAATTTAGTTTTCATAGATGCCTAGTCAAAGCAGAAGTTCTCTCCTGTCAGGAACATATTCAATAATGCAGCATCTACAATGACAAACACACCAGGCTGGCTGGCTGGCTGGCTGGCTTGCTTTCTTTCTTCTTTCTTTCTTTCTTTCTTTCTTTCTTTCTCTCTTGCTTGCTTGCTTGCTTGCTTACTGTTAGGTGAGAATTATGCAACATAGAATTGATCAGAATTCCTGCATTTGTAGGAAACAAACCTGTACTAGCAATGCAAATAGGAAATATGCCTCTGGGTGAAGTTAATTGTATTATGCATTTTAACCATCAATAATATAGAACAAATATTGATTGCTCATGCTAGAGAAGACAACTATTTTTCTATGTGTCTATAGAGAAATAATATTAAAAATTGCTATCACATGCAGAGGCAATCAAAAATCATACTGTCAGATGAATGGATAAAGAAGATGTGGTATATATATACAATGGAATATTATGCAGCCATCAAAAGGAATGAGATCTTGCCATTTGCAACGACGTGGACGGAACTGGAGGGTATTATGTTGAGTGAAATAAGTCAAACAGAGAAAGACATGTATCATATGATCTCACTGATATGAGGAATTC
>NC_138371.1:50136927-50155887 GCF_054177405.1 Leptonychotes weddellii | reverse complement strand
TATCCCTCTGACAGCTCTATTACTCGTGCATGACTGGATATTGCCTAGATGACCATTTGATCAAACCACAGTAAAAACATTTGCTTCAGTAAATACTGATCCCCTAAGTATCAGGTCTTCTTAGTCATCTTTTTACTCTCGCTGGAGTGGCTGACAGTCCCTACCATCCCTGCCTCCTTGAAACTCTTCCCCTGGCTGTTGTGAGTATGGGTGAGAGTCAAAAACTTTAAAACCTACTGCTTTAACATGGAAGACTGACCGAAGGTGACATCCTAAGTCAGCAACAAGAATATCAGACGAGGAGAAATTTTAGGGGTTAACAGTCAAATATAACCTGAGATTTCTAATTCTCTCTTCGTATCTCCAATGACCTCATAGAAATCTAATTTGATGGCTTTAGCTTTGATATCATATGACTAATGTATAATCAGCCATCTGTTTTGCTTAACTATTGGTCTAACTAGAATTCCTTTTTTAACTGAACCAACCCATGGCATTGTTATAAATTAAATTTATGTCTTGATTTTGGGGATCATTGAGTGAAATTAAACTGTAACAGAAATAATTATTAACCCAAAAGGCACTCATTCTGAGATTTCAAAAAACAATTCAGCTCTCAGAATGACAGGGTTAGTTTCACTGATGACATTTTGGGTTTTAAGTGTTAGCCCAGTTTTGAGTATCTCCGATATACACAATTCAATGCAGGTTTATTTAGTCTTTGACAAAGACATTGGTTGGGTTTTTTTAAAGAAATTCTTTTGAAGCAGAAAATTGACTCAGCGTAGATTTTTTCACTCCGTTACACATATTAAACTCCATTGATTTGGGTGATGGAAAGAGGCGGAAAGAAATGGAGACGTGTAGGACAAGAGGCCAATAAGGTTATAAATTTCAAATTGCAAAGAGACAAGAGAATATTACCAACCCTTTATTGTCAGAGAAATGGAGTTTTACTCATGCCCTTGAAAGCCGAGGGTGGGGGTGCCAGTGAATGCCAAGAGAAATTCTCCTCCAAATGGAGGCGAATGGTTCTAGATGAGACATGAGAGTGGTATGAAGGTGGCTGCAGTCCTAAACAATCCAGTAAGGAGAAAACACACACACACACACACACACGCACGCACGCACATGCGCGCGCGCACACACACTAGACTCTACAGTTAAACCGACCTGGCTTCAAATCTCAGCTCACTCACTTACTAACCCTGATCTTAGGCAAATCATTTAACCTCTCAATTAGTATCCTCATCGGTTAATATCCTGGGAAGATAATAATACTTTTGAAGGTTATTATTAGGTGTAAATAAGACAATTCCTGTAAATGCTCATAGGGCAATGTAGTAAGTACTAGTTCAATATTATGATTGTATTAGGTTCCTAGGACTGCTGTAACAAAGCACGACAAACTGGGTGACTTAGAACAACAGCAATGTATTATCTCACAGTTCCAGAGGCTAGAAGTCTTAAATCGAGGTGTTTGAAGGGCTATATCCCTGTGAAACTTATAGGGGAAGGACCCTTCCTCTTCTAGTTTCTGGGAGCCCCAGATACTCTTTGGCTTATGTCAGCATTGCCCCCCCTGTTTTCACATAGCATTTTCCCTGTGTCTCTTCACATAGTCGATTCTCTGGGCATTTCTGTTTCGGTGTCCCAATTTCCCCTTTTTATAAGGACACTAGTCCTATTGGATTAGGGCCTACCCTAATGACCTCATTTTAAATTGATTACCTCTGTAAAGATCCTATTTCCGAATAAGGTCACATCTTAAGGTACTGGAGGTTAGGACTTCAACTTATCTTTTTGAGGAGAAGACAATCAACCCATAACAATTATTTACTAAGCTATTTTGCTAGAGACATTTTGCAAGAGATAGGTTAGTAAATAAAGTACTTTAAAATTGTAGAATAGGGGTGCCTGGGTGGCTCAGTTGTTAAGCATCTGCCTTCAGCTCAGGTCATGATCCCAGGGTCCTGGGATCGAGCCCCGCATTGGGCTCCTTGCTCGGCGGGAAGCCTGTTTCTCCCTCTCCCACTCCCCCTGCTTGTGTTTCCTCTCTCACTGTGTCTCTGTCTGTCAAATAAATAAATAAAATCTTAAAATAAAATAAAATAAAAATGTAGAATATCCTTCTCTAGTGATTCGTTTTCTGTTTCTTTTTCTTTTTAAAGTAAGGAATACCTGTTGCTTTTTTTCATGTAGAGACTTTGGTATAAAGTAGTGAGTTTCCTGCTCTTAGCTGAATCTGGAATGGCTGGGTGTTGACTTCTGTTATCCATGGTTTGCTGGTCTTTAGAAAAGGAAATTTGCCACAAATCTATGCAGCCAGGCCTGCAAAAGTATATCCCGCAGAAAAAGAGCATGTACCTCTACTCTAAACCATTTGTTAATCATATAACAACCTCATTTATGCTCATCACAACTGGAAGAGAGCAGCTCTTCAGTGGAATTTAAATGAGTATAAATTACATACTTATTAATCAAATTGAATTCTTTTCAACCAATTTCTTTTGTTTTCTCCTTAAATGTTTTTAATAAGTAATGTGACCTTTTTGTTTTCTCTGCCATAACCCTCATTCTAAGCTCATTTTCATCATGAAAAATAATACCCAAACACTATATATTCATCTCTACCTCTTCATATCCTTTACAAAATGACATATTTTTGCCCAAAGCTGGAACATGCCATGAAGATTTGATCTCCTAACACTGCAGTCATGGGTATACCTTTTTTAAAGCCTTCAAATTAGGTAACACAAGAAATAAAAATAGGAATATTTGAGAACAGAACACTGGCCAGTAGAACATATAGTACCCTTTATTTACTTATTTATTTATTTTAGGATTTATTTATTTGAGAGAGAGAGAGCGCATGCAAGCAGGGGGAGGGGTGGAGGAAGAGGGAGAGAATCCCCACCACACTCCATGCTGAGCAGGGAGCCTGACAACATAGGGCTTGATCTCACAACCCTGAGATTACGACCTGAGCTGAAACCAAGAGTCAGATGCTTAACCAACTGAGTCACCCAGGTGCCCCAGCACCTTTATTTTTTTTATTCAGGACATTCATTTAAATGTGTCAACAACCTCCTCTCAAAGAACATGTAGCTGAGAAAAAAAGGGTCATATGCTAATGTGAAGAGAAGAGAGGAATCAAATAGAGACAAGAAATTAGTTAAGTATTTTACAGTTTAACAAGATGAAATTTCAGGCACGAATTTTTTTTTGCCCTCTAAAAAGTACTAGCCAAACATAACTTCTTGATAGCAGACCGCCCAAAAAGGAGAAAGTGTAGACCTACCTCTATTTGTACCTTGCAAGTGATCAGGAAAATGAAATTACCAATCAAACCTTCATAGTAGTTAGCTGAAAACAATATAATCCTTATACTCACTAGGGATACATCTGACCCCAACCTGAGGGCCTGCAGTCATTGCTCATGGGCACAGTAATGGATCAGGGCCACAAGATGGCACTATAAGCAATGGGCTATTGGTGCTTATTTTCATCAGCATCTACTCTAAAAACTGATCCAATCTAAGTGGCTCTAAAGTAAACTGAAAAACTCTGAGACTGCAATGCAGAATGATGAGGAAAGATTACAGAAATGGAAAGATTACATAGAAAACACGCTCCAGATCTTCCACTACACGTATGAAGCCACTTTAAAGACTCTTATTATTTACTGTGACGAACTAGTTACTTGCAAAATGAAACAAATTCATGAAGGTTTTATTATTTGATGCGCTAAAGAAAACTTTTTCAGATGTTCTAAGTTCCTTAGTCTTTCTTATTTTTAAATACATGGCACCAGTGAATTTATAGTTGAAGTGCAAGACAGACAGAAAACTAAGAATTGCTAGTTCACTGGTGATAAGCATAACATAAACAAGTTTAGTCATCAAGTCTGTATAATCTGATTGTTTCAGTCAACTAAGTAAGGCAACTGACATTGACAGCTTAGAAAAGTGACCTTCCAGATAAAGAATTCTGAAGCCGATGAGGGACTCTTAATCAGAAGTGCGTGACAAAGCCAACTCCCAAAGTAGCATCAATTAGTGAAACACATTAGCAACATATCTTCTCTTTAATACACTGGTACTCATATTTCCTCCTTAGAAATTCTTTTACTTAGCAGCTATTCAATTGTTGCAGGGCTTAGGAAAAAAAAGTAGTTTTTATAAAAATTTGAAATGTGCCAATCACTAGAAAAGATCTACTATAATTTGAGAGTGCCTTAATACTATGCTGATTTTAGACTAGTGCTGAATGGAAGTGTAAAAATGATGCATAGCGAAAAATGCATAAAATTGCTTGCTAATCTAAAAATATTGTAACAGTAGGGCAAATGAAAAGTTAGATGTCCATATATAAAAATCTGGAATTAATAATTTTCTTGAAATCAACAGCACATTGCTGCAAGTATGTAGGAATAGCATATGCACACTTTTAAAATTTGGATATAAATTAAGTTATAACATTTTATTAGTTACAGGTGTACAACATAATGGTTCCATATTTGTATATATTACCTGTACACTTTTTAAAAAAAAGATTTTATTTATTGATTTGACAGAGAGTGAGAGAACCAGAGAGCACCAGCGGGGAAAACAGCAGAGGGAGCAGGAGAAGCAGGCTCCTGGCTGAGCAGAGAGCCCAATGCTGAGCTCAGTCCCAAGACTCTGAGATCATGACCCGAGCTGAAGGCAGATGCTTAACTGACTGAACCACCCAGGTGCCTCATTACATGAACACTTTTAACTGAGCCAAAGCAAACCCAGAAAGAAAACAAATCAAGGTTATACCTGTGTCTCCTTCAAGCATTTTCAAATTATGGAGTTTTATTCTTATGCTTTTATTGCTGAGTCTACATTAATTTACACCTACTTATATGTTTCAGTCCCCAATTAAATAAAAAGCTCCTTGGCCTTAGTAATCTCTCTAATTCTTAAGTCCCCCACAGTCATAATAATAATAATATAATAAAGCCTACCACTTACTAAGTTCTTATTAGATGCTAGGCATTGTGATAAGTAGCTAGCCAAACGTAACTTCTTGATAGTATGTACTTCTTTACTTCACATAAACCCTGCCAAAAAATCCCATGAGATTAGTACTCATATAAAGAGGAAACAAAGGTATAAGTTAATTTGCCAAGTTTACACAACTACTGAGTCGCAAAGCCAAGCTGTGAATCCAAGAATACTTTATGCCAAAGCCCCTGGCTTGCCTTGTAGAGCAGAGGTAAAAGCATGATGGTCGGCACTACGTTGCCTGAGGTCTACCTGGCTCCTAAGTTGCCCAGCTTTATGGTCTTGGCACATTACTCCGGCATTCTGTGTCCCAATTTAGTTGTTATTATACACCCTGCAGTTCATAAGATAGAAATTCAAAAACTCCTCCTGAGAGCCTTCCAACTTCTCTCAGGTACCTCCAAACTACACAAATAAGCCCCTTTTGTGAAACACACTCCAGTTACTCTAATAAATGTACTGGCATTTGATAAGCTGAAAAAAAGTGCATATTTACTATTCCGTAGCTGTCCTCCATGGCTTCTGATATGGGACACTGTGCTTTGTCTATTAGCATTTCAGGCTACGGAAGTTCAAGTAGTGCTTCCTTTCTTCAACAAATCTACATGTCAAGCAGGGTTGGCAGTTGAAATGAATAGTGTAGATGAATAGTAAGCCTTTTTGGGAAAATAATCACTTAAAGGATTGAATTTGCACATTACTAAAACTTATTAATGCATTGCCACAGTTTGTTCCCAAACCAGTTTATGTTACATGGCTAAGAAGAGAGAAGGGAATTGAGAGGGTATTAGTTTGATGGTAGGAGCTTGACTCCCCACTTCCCTGGATGTCTCAACATGGAAGATGACACAGACATACCTATGGCATGCTGCAAGGTTGTGGCCAGGAAGCCAATACTCCTGCATCTACCTGCTCCCACTAGCTGTGTTTGGTGTTTGCTTACCAACTGTCAGTTGTATTTGTTCCCAAACCTGCTTGTGTCAGTTGCACTTCTTATTGTAAGTTCAAATATGCTTTTTATAACATAAACCAAAAAAACATGAAAAAAATAATTATTTAATTTTTTTCTAGGAAAATTAAGTTAAAAGCCAGAGAGTTTGATAAAATTGTGCCATCAATAAGAGCTCTCAAGCTACGTATGGATAAAATAGCTGTAAAAAAAATTGGAGAAAAATCATAAAAGCCTAGAAGGATTCTCGATTTCTTTAGGTTTCTTCACAAGGTCCTCTTACCTCTAGCTCTATCTTAAATCAAACTAAATGGTCAGTCATAGATAATGTGTTATGGGTGCAGTTTAAATAAGGAGAACAAAGTGTTCTTCTAGTTGGTGGATCCACAAAGAAAACACGTGCCCAACAAGATAAGATTATCCAATGAATGTGCATTAATATTTTAAATTAAAATACAATGTATAAGAGGCATATGATTATTTCAATGAATCTGGGGCTTAACTAACCAATTACCAGTCCTGACCATATCAGATAAAAAGCCTTCTTATATATGATTATGATCCTATTTTTGACCTCATCTAGTATAGTCATTATCTTTCAGATTTACAGAGTACACAATAACTTTAACACTGATTTTACTGAAAGAGCTGTAGTTTGATAACTGATTCAAATCTTGGAAATTAAAATTTTAACTTTGAAAGCTGAATATAATACATATAGTGTCCAATTTTTTTCAACAAACAGTCCTAAAACTACACCCTTCTGAGTATGTTTGCAAACAAAGGCAGATTTACCCAGTGATACCTGCTTACACAGTAAAATCTCAGGGATTCCTTGAAGACCCTCTGTCCCCTAACTACACCCCCACCAGCCTACAGATGTCTACAGTGCTATAGTGCATACTATTTTCTTTATTGCCTCCTGAGAGCAGCTTTTCCTGTAGTCAGTACTGAGGACACAGAAGCCTCTAACCCTCATGGGGAAGAAGAAGGAAAAAGGCAAAGAAAAAGGGCCTCAAAAAGTGTCAATTATATATTCCAAGTTTCCTCATCTTCCCTAATGCTTGATAAAATCAAGTATTTTCCCAAGTATTCCACTATCACAGAACAACTTACAGAATCACTATTCTGAGGAACATCCAGTATGAAATGTTTACGTTTGAACCAAATATTCCTTATCTCTAAGTACAACGATACATAGCAAATTGGGTAGTCGTATAAAACAGAGATGCTATAGGGCGCCTGGGTGGCTCAGTTGGTTAAGCGACTGCCTTCGGCTCAGGTCATGATCCTGGAGTCCCAGGATCGAGTCCCGCATCGGGCTCCCTGCTCGGCAGGGAGTCTGCTTCTCCCTCTGACCCTCCCCCCTCTCATGCTCTCTCTATCTCATTCTCTCTCAAATGAATAAATAAAATCTTAAAAAAAAAAAAAACAGAGATGCTATATACAAAGGTGTCTAATGCAGTGACCCACTCAGTAAGTGTTAGTTTCACATCCCTGCATGAGCTATTTTTTTCTCATCAGAAATAAACAGATGTTTTATTTAACGGCTAGATGAATAGAAAATGGAGGGGGAAAGAGAGAAGATAGACTGTTGTCTCTAGAATTATTTTGTATGGAAATAAATATTCTCTGTGTAACTATTGCATTAAAAAGATAAGGTCTACTTTCTTCTTACAGAACTTTAGAAGAAATTTCTCTGTTGTGTTTTAATTTTTATCATTTACTATATGTCTTCATTTTTTTGCTTAATACTTTACTTCGTGTTATTGCAAAGAGAACTAGGCAAAACTCTTTTACTAGCTTTTCAATGACTCTAGAACATTCCCTCAGAGAAGTTAATGCTTTTTCCTCCATTGTCACAGTCCATCCATTAAAAGCTGAGCAGCTGTGTAAAATTAGTCACTAGTGAGAAGAGTAACTACAAACATAATTTCTAGTGAGTTAAGTATGAGAAATCACTGGGTACCACTGCTGCCACACACCAAATCTTGTGAGGCAATGTTTTCTCATCTCTTCTAAGTTTTGTGAGAATCTTTACTCTAAAGCTCTAACTAAAGCAAATCAGGTCTGGAACCATAAACAAAACAATGACTTTTAACCTTCTGTGATTATCCCAAGAATTTGAGAATGTCACCTATACCCAAACTGAGCCTTCAGGAGTCACCTCTCAATGCCTCCATGGATCCACTTGACCCTGAGGCTGGCACAAATAAAAAACTCTTGGATCTACCCGGTGAAACTTCTCAGAAAAAGGAGTTTGCTTTTACTATATAAAGGAGGGTAAGCTATCATCATCCACCTTGGAACTTCAGTGGTTTCCTTAAAGTTAATTTTCTGAGATGCCATACACAAAAGTTATCTATTCTATTACTGCTTTCTAAACCCTGTAGATTGAAAGCAAATCCCTCTCTCTCTCTGTATTTCCAGACCAATGAGCTGGGCCGGCTTCCCGGGCATGTGACCTATGTAGTCACACAGCATCCCATGCTTAGAAGAGTGCTGAGCTTGCTTTAATGCTCCTTATTGTCACAGGCTTAAAATTCTTAATACTTTTTTAACTAGGGGCCCAGTGTTTTCATTCTGCACTGGGCCCTACAAATTCTATTGTTGGCCCTGCCACAGAGTCTGAACTGTCTAGGCCTATTCCCATGTGGGAGCCCATGCTCTCTTCATGTCTGTGGCTCTGGGATTAAGACAAGAATTAGTGCTGGAAGTCAAAAGGGGAAGTCAAGCTGAGGTTCATGGAGAGCAGCTGTGGAGAAAGCCTGTTCTTAAAACAAACATGCAGGCAAGAGATATATTGAAGTTAGAGTCTCTGAAATCTTCCTGAGGTCTTCGGTAGCCCCATTATTTTATCCTTGCTCAAAACTAACCAAAGTCTTCAGATACACCAAGGATAGTGTGTTCTCTCTACATAAAAATGCGTCACTTCTGCCTGCAAAATTTCAGTGTGGTAGAGAGGATGGCAAAATAGGCTCGCCTGCTGAACTTTGGTGAACTCAGAGTCTGATTCAGTTGTTTTGCACAACATGCTACTAAGTGGTCCTCAGTATCCATCAGACAGTCTAAAGCAATCAATAGCCTTAGTGCCTCTATTACATCAGAAAATACATAAGAATGACAATTCGAGCTTCACTCTGCTTCAAGAAAGATACGCCACAGTTCACTAGAGATGCGGAATGCTGTTTCTTAAAGCAGTATCAATCCTTGATGTGGTTATGAGAAAAAGCTTTTAGTCATAGCACAGAATGAATGAAGTTCAGAGGAATATTCTGCTCAGGGCTAAATCTTCCTATCACACCCCAAGGTAAGCTATAAATAAGAAAGGAAATGAAAGCTCATTTCCTCTGTAAAACAGAGGATTTTTTTTTTTCCTGTGAATTCCTTCATGCACAAATCAGGGATTTCTGCTATTTACACGGTGGGGAAATGGATCTACTAACTGATCCACTAGGGCCAAAATCCTAATAGTAATACTTATGCATTAACAAGTTTCTTCATTATGTTGATGAATTGCACCACTTCAAGAGAGCAGCTTTCCTGGTTGGCAGATCACAAAATGTTTTATCTCACTGAATAGTGTTATTTGTCCTGTGTATTCTCCATGAGTCACTGCTTCCGGTCTGAAAGTCCTTCAACCTGAGACCCAGGAGCATCTATCTCAATACAAGGAGACACTAGAATATGCCAGCCCCACCCCATGCTAGAAAGAGGGTGGATCAATGACACATTCTGGTCAAGACTGAATATAGTCAGAAATTACCATCACATCCAAGCAGCTTGCGGCCCTTATGTTTCCCAAAATCTGCATGAAAAAAAAGAGCCCTAGAGAACTTCCAGCTCATCACCTCATCTGGCAATAAGACTTCTATTTATATCCCAGTATTTCCCATCAGTTGCCTCAAATCCTTTATGGAACAAGATGGAGAAGGAGCGAGGGAGGAGAGAGAGAGAGAAAATCAACTGTGTGACATTTTGATCCGACCTAAAGCATACACTACTACAGTTTCAGCTCTGAAAAATTATGTTTATATATTATATTTATAAGCAAAACAGACATTCTTTCTCTGGTGAACTTCATCCCAGCACCAATGGAGATAGGTGAAGATGGGGGTAACTTAACCTAGTACAAACTACATATGCTTAGTAACCATGCACTCATCTCAGAAGGAAACATGAATTATTCCAATCAAATAACGGTTAATGAGAATTCACTTGTGTCTTGAGTTTTCTGCATCTCAGACATTGCAATTCCACCTTCAAAGTCACAATGGTGACACTTTTGCCTTTTAAATCATGTGGTTGATCAACAACACAACTTACGGTTTTTACTGCAGAAATTTAGAGCAGTGATTTTCAGAGTTATAAGTTTCTGACAGGATAGTTTGAAAAATATTTAGAATATAATATAGCTTTATATTTGGAAATGAAAAAACATTTAGAATATAATATAGCTTTATATTTGGAAATGAAAATATATGTATTGTTTCCATAAAACAAATGGTAGAAAGGGTCATCCAGTAATATCTTGTTGGCCAGTCAAGATAGGACTCTTGTAGATTCTTATGAGGGTATGAGTTTTTAAATGCTGCAAAATATCTACCTAAAGGAAAAGCATTATCTTCTTCCTGTATGTTTCCTGAGTTTCCTTTTCAATTGGGTATGTATTAGAGATGTGGGGGAAGGACATTTGGGCCATAATAAAATCTCTCATTGTCAGCTTCAGAGTGCACAGGAGACCCTAATCAAATTTCTAACTCTTCTGTAAATAACACATTACGCTTAGAGTAAAACTTATTTTTAATAATGCTTTTGGGGAAGTATCTGATAACCCTTTGGAGGCTTCCCAATTATAGTAGACTAAGCAATATTTTACTGCTTTTTCCTTAAATTTAAAATAATATGCCTAAATAATCTTAATAAAAATAGTAGAGTTAGAAATAATATGAAAGAGTGCCTGGCTGGCTCAGTTGGTAGAGTGCTCGACTCTTGATCTCGGGGTTGTGAGTTTGAGCCCCACATTGGGTGTAGACATTACTTAAAAATAAAATCTTAAAAAAAATAGTATGAAAAAGCTATAGATCAATCCCATTTATCAAGTGGTAACCGAACCCAGCAATATATCAAAACAATAATACACAGCCAAACAAGATTCATTCCAGAAATAAAAGCAATACAAACCCAAAGTTTAAAAGTTTCCAAACTGTATATAAATTAATAAAGTGGAAAGTAAAAATTGCCCAGAATTGGGATGGGGGCTAAAGGTAGAACAAGATTCCAGAGTTCTTATGGCTTTAATTCTGACAAAATGCCTGCATCAAAAACGTTTGAAACAAAATGTTTATGTAGTGAGATGATAAAGAGAAGCTACTAAAATATTCCTACCATTCATACTATTTGTCTTTCCAACAAACCTGTGCCTCCTGCCTACTCAAAACCCATTTTCACCAATATTTTCTATTTCTTACAGTTTTTTTTAAAGATTTTATTTATTTATTTGAGAGAGAGAATGAGAGAGAGAGCATGGGAGGGGGGAGGGAGAAGCAGACTCCCTGCTGAGCAGGGAGCCCGATGCGGGGTGGGGGGGGGGTGGGGGGGTGAGGAACACTAGATCTGGGACTCCAGGATTATGACCTGAGGCGAAGGCAGTCACTCAACCAACTAAGCCACCCAGGTGCCCTATTTCTTATAGTTTTTAATGTAGTTTTTAACTACATTCCATATAGTTTTACTTCAGAGGTTCCGTTTACTCTTAAATACATTGTGTTAACTATCAAAAATCAATGATCACAGTAGATAGTTAAAGAGTTGTAGCCCCCTTTTAAGGTTCTTAAGCCATGCAGACCACTGATTTGCATACCAATTTTCTGAAGATTCCTCAGTTTGCCATAAAATTGCTCTATCCAAATATCAGTTTAAGAGTGTCAAAACTATGCCAGTCTAGAATCTCACGTAAGTATTTTGATGTGATTCCAGCATGACTGAGATTGTCAAAGGACATGACAATACGTACTTTACTTCAATATTGGCTGGAGAACAGAGATTCTTTTTTTTTTTTCATTCTCAGCTCTTGCAGCTGAAATGTATAGATGATTCTCCACAAATCCTTTTCACTGTGGAGCAGAAACACTGCAGGCTCCTCCATCTGTGAGAAGACAGGCAAAGAGCTCTTGGGAGACATTATAACACTGACATACTAATTGCTTCTGGGGACATTCTTCAATCAGGATTTTCTTACCCATAAAATGAGGTTCCCTGTGTGGTGTTGCTCACCAGAGGACCAGAGTTGAATGGGACCACCGCTGTGGTCTGACACTCTGTCCATTGACAGCCAAACATCAGCATGGCATAGAGTAAAGCCCAGGAACACTGGAGTTTGAAGATACGGATTCAACTCTTAGCTCTGTCATTTTCTTTTCTTTTTTTTTTTAAAGATTTTATTTATTCTTTGACAGAGAGACAGTGAGAGAGGGAACACAAGCAGGGGGAGTGGGAGAGGGAGAAGCAGGCTTCCCGCAGAGTAGGGAGCCCCATGCAGGGCTTGATCCCAGGACCCTGGGATCATGACCTGAGCCGAAGGCAGACGCTTAACGACTGAGCCACCCAGGCGCCCCTAGCTCTGTCATTTTCTAACTGTGTAACCTGGGGCAAATAATTTGAAATCTCTGAACTTTTTTTTTTAGTTGTAAAATGAAAGTTTGAAGAAAATAATTTCTCAAGTATCTTTGCTTTCTATAATTTTCACACATTCGGAGCAGATGGTTCTTAATAATTTTCCATGAGGATTTATCAGATAAGATTCTTATGTCGCCTTTATCTCTTTAACAACTCATTGTTCATCATCCATGAAGAACTGTGATTTCATTGTTATAAAATCTTCCATTTCCTACTGATTAGTTAGCTGTACTCTGTGGCATATTAAATGGCATAATTTCTACAATTAACCCAATGGGTACTCTTTACTCTGAGCTCTCCTCTTTCTAAGTAGTGGGAATAGTCAATGCACTGTTTACAAAAAAATGACAAGACAGGCAGAAGGAGAGGAAAGCACACTGACATCCCAATTCCACTATTAATTTCTTGCTAGATGAGACAGACTGCAGTCACCTCATCTGTAATAAAAAATTTAACAACTGTCTTACCTATCTCATAAGAATATTGACAGAATCATATGGGTTAAATATGTGTGAAGATTAAAGTCTCTGCAAATGTAAATTCTGCTGTTATTATAATGATTGATGCTGCCAATAGCTTCTAAGATAGTAAATGGAATGAACTGGCATGTATCCTACCATCTTCCAGTTGACTGTCTTGCTAAATATAGCACCAGACCACAGGCCTATCTGTTGGATAAGCTCTCTGCCTTTAGTGCCCATAACAAGTTTAGTACAAACATTTTACATCATTGAACATGAAGAGCAGAGAGTATTTTTCCAAAGTATTTTTCTGGGAATAATTGTGAAGGATCATCTTCCAGGTGAATGGCTGTGACCTTGTACTTCCAACACAAATAGAACTATGTTTCCTATACTGGTCCTAGTGAAGATGTAATTTCAAGGAGAATGACTTATTACTCTGTGCATGGCAGGGGGAACAATAACCCTTGCTTAACCCAATGATCTGTGCATAATCTTCCCCCTGGCAACAATTTGAAGACAAGGAAGGAAGAAACCGTTTGGTTTCCAGTTTTCTTCTACTTAAGAAATCCATGCTGCAAACCAGAGGTTTGCCATACTTTATACAGTTTTGCTTTCAACTGGATGGATCTTCAAAGCTAAAGTAACAGAAACTCCCATGGCAACTAACCACAAGTATCAGAACCAAATCTTAAAACGGTGGTCATTCTAGATCTAGAGTAAAATGAATTTATTGTCAGTCTTAAAAAGACAATAATTCCCATCACTTTAGATCAGAAGTTAAAAGAATAGTAACAGCAAACTCCCATTACGTCTCATGACTATCCAAATCATGAATGTATCATGTCAAATTGTTAAGTTGAGGTTTTAAAATAAATCTAGAGCCAAACACAACAAGAAGCAATGGACACTTAAAGGTTCATCCGAGGATTGTGATTCTCTGTCTTCATGACAGGGGAGAATAATTCACAGCTTATTCTAAAGGCTCATTTTGGGTTTGGAAATAGAAAGTTGGACAAAATGCCTAGAACAAATTTCAGTTACATTAAACCACAAGCACCACTGAGAAATCATGACAAACAAAATTGATGTCACTATTAAAGGATTTGCAAGATTAATTAGAAACATGTTGCTTTTTGTTTTGTTTTGTTTTGTTTTGTTTTGTTTTGTTAAGAGACAGAAAGAAAACAGACATGGGTAGGTTTGGGAAATGAAGTATACCAAATGATCAAGCACTAAAGATGGAGTTAAGACTTCCCAGATGCCATGGTGGACATAATTACCCAGTGCTACAGACTAGGTGGCAGCTTTAAAGAAAAGGTATTGATTTCCCAGTCACTTACTATATGCCATAGAAAGCGATTCTTCCAGAACATCAAACACACTTTTCAGACAGACAAGCACGCTCCAGCCTTCTGATAGTGTCAATTAATTCAGAGGAATCATTTTAAATTCTCTCCAGTGAAAGAGTTTTGTTATTGCATTTAGTTTCATTTAAACCTCTTCTCAAGAACTGTGTTTAATAGACTTTCAGAGCATCTCTGGGCAGCTCTAACTTACATAACCTCATTTTTCAAAAGTGTTCATTACTTTCTCCCCCTCTTAACATGCTCTCACTTCAGCTCAGGGCCTCCCCGGGGGGACTTTGCTGCCTGCTTTGGTAATATAGTAGTGCCTACCTTTGAGACTTTTTCTCATTTCTAAATGGAGTGTGCAGAATATGAAGGGGGTGGGGACAATGCTCCTATTGTTGCTGATTGGCAATGGAATCAGAATCTGCCAGTGCAAATAGCCTACAATCATATCTAGCCAGGATATTATCCAGGGCACATGTGGGAGAAATAAAAGGAAATAATGGAAAATGACAAAAAGAAATGGCTTCTACCTCCGATACAGAAAAAAAAGGAAAGGAAAAAATAAGTACATTTTTAAAATCAATATATTATTTAAAATAAAAATTAGGAAGTATGCTACCAAGTCATCTTATATTCTATTTGAAATTCTCCAAGAATATAACGTAGCTTCATTTAAACAGCATACTCCATAATTTTGCTAAACAAAAAACCAACCCTCTAAGCTAGAGATAATTCAGTGGAACACCTCACTTCTCTGCTCAGTGAAATTGAACACTATTTGCAAATTCTGACTTGCAAAAAGCAAAAGAAAGCTACAGTTAGACTTATCCTCACCTCCTTTTCATCCTCAGGAGGGAAAAATATACATCAAAAACCATAAATGTAAAATGTTTTTTTGTCAGTGAAACACAAAAATGAAATAAAAAGAAAATATTAAATCATCTACTTAATAGTTGCATGTATACAAAGCCATCATTGTTTTTTAATATACTCTTTTTAATATTATATTATATATTATATTATATTTTTAATCACTCTTTAGCCTGTTAGTGTTTTTATTTTTCTTGCAGACATAAAACTCAAACTTGGTTACAGATACTTATAAAAGGCCAGAATGCCTCCGCAATGTAATTTAGAAATTACGTTTTACTCAGTCACATGCTCTCCCTGAAATCTATTAAATATGCAGAATCTCACATTTTATTTAACCAACCATGCATGTACATCAGGTGTATTCATGAGTCTCCAAAGTGAAGATGACATAAGAGGAAAATAACGAACATCCACCAAGCATTCCAACACGCCATAAGAAGATGGACAGGCAGAGATGATGCCCAGCTCTGTCACTTACAAACCAAGTGATCCTGGACACATTATTAAAATCTCTTACATTTAGTTTTCCCATCCATAAAATGAGGATGATAATAATTACCCACAGGGTTGTTGGGGATTAAATGATTAAATTAGGTAATGTATGCAGAACACTTATCACAGAGTAGACAATAAATGGTTTTCTTTATTCTTGTTTTCTTTCTAAGAAACAAAAACACTGAGAGATACTCAATGCTCTTTTATGTCTAAAATTTGCTTTTTCTTTAACAAAGATGATGTGAAATTATGTGTGTCCCACCAGCGGGGCAGGTTTAATATGCCACTGAGGAACAGACAGTTGTCCTATCAAGAATTCACCCTCCAGGGATAATCAGAAAGTCATACTCCAAATGTGGCTACTACAAGGGCTCCAGAGAGTTTTGCCTGCCATTAATAGCATGGTACTTTGCCAATGTTAAAAATGGACTTTCATTGGTGAAATTAATAGCTTATTAATCAGCACAATGGATATTAGATATGGATGATAATTACTGAAATTAGTGGTATGCAGGATATGTATATTGGTAATAATATTCTAGAGACATCCCCCCAACCCTTGTATTAATAAGGTATAAAAATCTAGCAAGTTCCAAACCTGTATCCATAGGAATGGAGCCTGAGGCTGTCCAATCCTGCCATTCAGTCAAAGGATTCTAGTTGTCTGATTTCTACAAGAGCAACCAGATTCTGCTTTGGAGATATTGTGAGTGGTGTTTTGATCACCTAACATTAAGAGAACTTGGACTTCATAAAGCTTACTGTACAGTGTCTGTACTATTTGACCTGACTTGCCAATAAATCTTTGTTTAAATAAATGTCTTTATATGCAGCAGAATTTGGTCTGAGATCACCTTTCATTAAAACCACGTAGGAAAGTTATAGGATAGTTAGCAGTTAACCCCTACTTACTGCAAACTTTTTGGCGACTATTATGATGTACCTAGGTGCTATTATGAGCAACCTAATAGTTGTGTGTGGCCCAACTGGCTTAGGTCAGTTTGGTTTGTGCTAGTCTTTTTTCTTTTTATATTTTTTAAGATTTATTTATTTATTTTAGAGAGAAAGAGTGAGAGTGTGTGCGTGAGCAGACTCTCCACTGAGCACAGAGCCCCATGCAGGGCTTGATCTCACAACTCATGAGATCATGACCTGAGCTGAAACCAAGAGTTGGACACTTAACCGACTGAGCCACCCAGATGCCCTAGTCTTTTCTCTAATTAAAAAAATATATTAACTTAGATCAATGGTTAATTCATTCCTTGTGGAGTACATACACACACAGAGTAAATCAAAGGAGTGGAAATAAAGTGAAATTAGAAATCAAAAGAATGCAATTTTTTAAAAAGATTTTATTTATTTATTTGACAGAGAGAGAGACAGCCAGAGAGGGGACACAAGCAGGGGGAGTGGGAGAGGGAGAAGCAGGCTTCCCGCCGAGCAGGGAGCCCGATGCGGGGCTCGATCCCAGGACCCCGGGATCATGACCTGAGCTGAAGGCAGATGCTTAACGACTGAGCCACCCAGGCGCCCCAAAAGAACGCAATTTTTAAAAATTTTAACGTTGAAGGTGGTAAAGTTTCAGTAAGTTAACATATGGCTATTGGCATCATAAGTAACACCATTTTCTGGGGATAAAAATGGGTCAAATTTATCATGAGCCTTAAATATAAATGTCCCACCAATAACCGCCTGAAAGGGTGTTCAAAATCATTAGCTATCAGGGTAAGGCAAATCAAAACCCCAGTGAAATACCACTTCATATCCACTAGGATGACTGTAATCAAAAAGACTCATAATAACAAGTATTGGCAAGGATGTGGAGAAATTAGAACACTCATACACTGTTGGTGGAAATGTAAAATAGTGCAGCCATTTTGGAAAATGTCTGGTAGCTCCTCAAAAGGTTAAACATTAGAGCTATCATATGACTCAGCAATTCCACTCCTAGATACATATCCAAGAAAAATGAAAACAGGTATGCAAATGTTCACAGCAGCATTATTCATAAAAGTCAAGAAGTAGAAGCAACCCAAATGTCCATCAACTGAGGAATGGATAAATAAAATGTGGTGTATCCATATAACGGAATTTTATCCCGCCACCAAAAGAAATGAAGTAACACTGATACATCCTGCAACATGGATGAATCTTGAAAACATTATGCTAAGTGAAAGAAGCCTGTCACTGAGGACCACATATTGTATTATTCCATTTATACAAATTGCCCCAAATAGGCAAGTCCACAAAGATAAGAAGTACGTTGGTGGTTGCCTAAAACTGAGAGGGCTGGAGGCAAATGAGAATGACTGCTGATGGATATGGGGTTTCTTGTGGGGTGATGAAAATTTTCTCAAATTGAATGTGGTGATAGTTACACATCTCTACAAATATACTAAAAACCACTGAATTGTATGTTTTAAATGAATGAATTGTATGGCATGGAATTATACCACAATACAGCTGTGGTAAAAATTACTAATGTTCAAGCTCCTTGACCCAGTAACCCTAAGCATCAGTTTGAACTATAGAAAATTACCAATATTTTTGACTTACAAAACAGCAACCTAATATAGCTATCCTAAGATGGAATCCAAGGTTTATTTATGAAGAAGTTCATTCACTGTAATTTTATTAGAACATGATTTTTTTTTAAGATTTATTTATTTGAGAGAGAGAGAGTGCATGAGCGGGGGCAGGAGCAGAGGGAGAGGGAAAGAGAGAATCCTCAAGCAGACTCCCCATTGAGTGCAGAGCTCACAAGGGGCTCGATCCCAAGACCCTGAGATCATGACCTGAGCAGAAATCAAGAGTGGGCCACTCAACCAATTGAGCCACTCAGGAGCCCAGAACATGATTTTGGAAACAACCTAAATGCTGAGGGGGAAAAAAATGATTAAATAAAGTATTGTATAATTACATGATAGAACATAATGCAAACATTTAAATTACCTCCTTGAAGAAGTGTTTAAAGCATGACAAAATACCAGGTATCATGCTACATGATGCAAATTTGGAAATATACCTTCATTCATAGGCAAAAATAAATAAATATAAAGAAATACACCAAGAATATTAACAGAATTACTTCTGAAAGTTAGGATTATGGGTGATTT
>NC_138371.1:50122584-50136827 GCF_054177405.1 Leptonychotes weddellii | reverse complement strand
CATCCTCCCACCCCCCTCCCCTCTAGAACCCTCAGTTTGTTTTTCAGAGTCCATTGTCCAAAACCAAAAGACAACCGACAGAATGGGAGAAGATATTTGCAAATGACATATCAGATAAAGGGCTAGTATCCAAAATCTATAAAGAACTTATTAAACTCATCACCTAACTTTCACTTTTAATCAAAAAAGAATTTGACCTAAGTTTTCAAAATTCCAATTCAAGTATTTCAACCTCTAAGGTGAAAAGAAGAAACCCTGCTGTTTTATTCAGACAGTAACACAAAACTAATTATTCAAAGACAGTCTTAATCTGTCTTAATTTGAAAGCTTTGCTAACCAAGAATCCACAACACCCTGTTCTAGTTCTTTAGAAATAATTCTTCTTGCCAACAAGTGCTTATTTATTTCTGATCTGCTGATTGCATATCATCCTCCCTTGTCCAAGCCATGTACAAATCAGACATAGAGTTTATATGACAGTTTTTTGTCATTTTGCACTTTTAGAAGTGGCCTGACGAATAAGAATATTTCATGTCCTGCCAGCTAGTAAAAGCCATAGGTGTATTATCAGTCCCTGAAAATCAGAATGCACTGAACTCCTCTCAGCCCCTGACCTTTCCCTCGCAGATGCCCCAGAGTCCTGAACGTCCAGCTCTATATATCTATAGCCTGGCAGTGTCAGGTTTAAGGTCGTCAGGTCTCTTAACATCCCCAGTTCACTTGGTGGTAGTTTGATACCTTGATTACAGCGTGATACTCATGAGCAGATGCAACACAAAGATACTTGGGGTAAGCACAATAAAAAGACAACACTTTCTTGTACTTCAAGTTTAGCGCCTAAGGCAGCCTAGAGGGACACACACTTTACATGAACACCTGGAGTTTAGAGGAAAAAAAGAAAGAGATTCAGTTGAAGAGTCCATCACAATTTATCATAGTTATTTGAGAAGGAGTTTTGGATCAAATCTCACTCCCTAGTAAAAGACACTATTTTATCGTGAGCCCTTTTGATATTACCTAGCCTTAGTAAAGCACACTCATATAAATAGAAACTACAGAAAATATTGTTTAATTATCTAATTTATAAAAATTATACATCTAATCACTACTTAAAGTTATGTTATATACTTACATATTTACTTTATTTATTGTCTGTTTTTACCACAAGAATTAAACTCGGAGAGAGGAGGAATTTTTGTCCGTCTTATTCATCAGTTTAACTCCAGTACTGGGAACAGTGCCTCAAAAATAGTGTCTACTAAGTAGAAACTCAGTCAGTAGTGAGTCAGTGAATGGTTCCTCCACACAATGGAACATTATTCAGCTGCTAAAAATGATGTTCGGATCAATGATCACTCAAAATCCTCTCCATTTTGCATTGGAACAGTTATTGCCATGTAAATTATTTAGTTCATTTATTTCATGTTCCTGCTATTTCATGTTCTTGCTAAATGCAAGCTACCCTCCAAGGTTTAGCAAAGTATATGGAAAGAGATAGAAAGAAGGATGCTGCATCTAAGCACTTATCATTTCCTTGGTATAAAAAAGAGAAACTAAGAAAGCAGGAAATTACAAATGCTAGCATTATCAGTCATCTGATGACATCAGAATTTCTGCAAGGGGCCTGCAAACTTACAGGCATACCAAGCATTATTTGCATCTGACATATACAATGTACCATGTAGGCACTGCCCCTCATTTTGTCAATTGTTGTATTACTAGTTTTTTTTTACTTCCTGATTATTTGGTCACTATATATTTTCTAAATTAATTGTTAGTCAAAATCCAACTGCAACCATTGGGGACATCTGAAAAAATGTTACACTATAAAATATTAGAACCACTATTAAGAACAAACAATAATCACTTTCGGAATAGTGTCTCCTTAAATCTGAGACGTCAGACTTCGACTTAAACCTTAGAAAAGGATAAAGAAGAAGAGACTTTTGTGCAGTTAGATATGAATATAAGTCAAGCACAAGACCAAATCTGGGACGGAGTGACCATTTTGTGTTGAATGTGAACCCCTAAGATGGTCCCAACAGGTAGAACTGCCTTCTTACCCCAAAGTTAGACTGCCTAAGGAAGAGGCAGAGAATAGAGCTAGAAGTCCACAACAGTATTTCACCAATAGGAAAAATTCCCGGAAGTTTAACCTAAGTTCTGACAGGGACTGTGTTGGTAATGGTTTTCCTGTAGATCTTGTTTGTTTCTGAACCTCTTGGCCCAGATATAGTCCAGGGAATACATTGAACATGAACAAATGAGTCTCTGAAGCTCTTGTAATTTCACAGTGATCATATGGGACCTGGGTAATAGCTGTTAGAAGGCAAAGAGTGCAGTGACTAGCCAGTTTAAATGTAGATAAAGTATTGCAATCAACAAGTTAGGAGATTTCATCCAAATTTTTCTAGGACTGCAATTTTATTGATCAAGTATAACTTGAAATCAAGAGCCATCTGCCAGGACTTCTAAAACCTAAAATTATTATTATTATTATTATTATTATTATTATTATTATTATGGGGGGGAGAGAGAGCGTGGGGGGAGGGGCAGAGGGAGAGGGAGAGAGAGAATCTCAAGCAGACTCCGCACTGAGTACAAGCCTGACACGGGGCTCAATTTCACGACCCGGTGTTCATGACCTGAGCCAAAATCAAGAGTCAGACACTTAACCGACTGAGCCACCCAGGCGCCCCTAAACATTGATTTTTTAATTATAATTTTATTGCCACAGTTTTGAAAATCTAACTTAATTGGAATATAGGTAGAAAGCGGGAAAAATGAGATAATACAAAGGCCACTTCTTACAATTAGTTAATTCACTGCTCATTTAGCATTTGAGTATCCAAAAGACAACAGAGCATTAATAGAAAACACATAAACTTGCCTGGCGGAATTGCAATACCACTAGCCATGTATACAAGAGATTTTTCAAAATAACAACTATTTAAAAAGTACTTGTTGAGGGCGCCTGGGTGGCTTAGTCGTTAAGCGTCTGCCTTCGGCTCAGGTCATGATCCCAGGGTCCTGGGATCGAGTTCCACATCGGGCTCCCTGCTCTGCGGGAAGCCTGCTTCCCCCTCTCCCACTCCCCCTGCTTGTGTTCCTGCTCTCGCTATGTCTCTCTCTGTCAAAAAAATAAATAAAATCTTTAAAAAAAAAAAAAAAGTACTTGTTGAAAGTACCTTTGTGTAGAAACTAACTCTTTAGAAGATGACAAAAAAAGCTGATTTTATTAAACTGACTAGTTGTTTAGGGATTGGCTATTATGGCAGAACTAAAGCTGGCAGCAAAAGACTTTAAAAAAAAAATCAATCTTATGCCAGTCAAATTCCATGCAAGTCACACATCTGTGAGCTGCGTTCAGTCTTCTGGGACCCCCAATTTGTCACCCCTATCAGCAAGACGTATTCAATTTCCCTACTCCTCATCAAAATGAATTGTAACACCTTTTGCACCCTTGACATTTCACCAGGATCCTAAACATTAGCCTTTGCACAATCAGGAACAGCTTAAAAATGTAAAGCCAAGAGCTTATCAAATCCTCCCCATTACTTGGATGGAAGTTTCAGGCCTGTTGTCAATAACAAAACTCCAGCTTCTGCAAATCTCATTGGCATCATTCGTGCACCATCCTCCACACCAATTGGCAGGGCAGCGTCACCCATAACGAATTGCTGGAATGTGGCCAGTCCCAGTAGCCAAGCTCAGCTGGTTGCATCCCAGCTCTGCAGGGTGTCTGAACATGCTGGCATGAAGGAGAGCAGCAGGGTGGCTGAACATTCTGAATTATGAGCTGGAGAGAGGTGACCACACACTAAAGAAACCCTGTTGAGATTAGCTGGAGAACTTCAAGCCACAGCTGCTTATATGTCAGCTGTTGGAAAGTGAATGTAATAGACATTGTCTTTATGAAGTACTGCAATAAGAAATGGCTCCTTTGGGGACCAGGTATGGGCAAACTGGGAAGGGCAGATAAGAGCCCATCTTCATTGCCATATTCCAGGTTTCATCTGGCCTGCCCCTACATCTTGATAGATAACCAGTGTTTGCTCCCCATCCAGGTCTCATTTTATTCTGCAAAATAATGCCTCTCTTTACTCACCCAAGAATAACAAAGTGATAAATTAATTGGATGAAAGGAACATAGTCATACCACCTAAATCAGCTAGCTTATACGTATCACTGAAGAACAGGGACATTTGCTAGAAACCCATGAAGTGAACCAGGAAATTCCAGTCATCTCCTTTGTATGATCTGCCTTCGTGTGCACTTCCAACGTGAATTACAGAACTAGTAATTTGTCAGTATGTAATTTAAATTATTAATATGTGCCTATGGTAGACTGTTATTTCACACAAAACTTTAACCACTGCTGATAAAATTACTGCTATTATGCAAGAACTTTAAAGAGTATGATGCTTTTAAAGTCATTAAAAGTGAAGTTTTTAGGCAGGGTCTGGATGACCATCTGTCAGGTAAAGATTCCTGCATTGGATGAGGGCAGGGTTGGTGGGAAATTATCTTGATGACTTTTCCAGGCTTTTCCATCAACTTTATGTGATACGGCACAGCCCTTGAAATATAGGCATAGAATTTTCAAGAAACACAATATGATGTATGCACAACTGTGTTAGATATATAAATGGCCCAGAAATGAATATACCACTTTTAATTTTCAATTTATCCCAGGCAAATAATTTACTGATTCTCATATTGCAAAATATTTGGAATTACACCAAACACAACACAGCTGATGCTCTCCAGAAGTTGACATTTTAAGATATCAGGACATACAAATCATATTACGCTAAATGTGCAATAAATTTATCACTACCCATACAAACGATGACATAGCAGTTATGTGTATAAAGTAAAATAACAAATAAGGTTCAAATTATTTTAGTTCTACTTTGAAATAGATGACAAGATTTCATGAAGTTCATTTACTGGTAAGTGCTACCTTAAGCACTTTATATCTCTATCTATTTTATCCCTCACCACAACACTATTACAGACGTTCTGAGGCTAAGAAAAATTGAGCGACTTGCTCAAGGTCACTCAGCTAATAAGCAGCAGCGCAAAGACTTGAACCTGCTTCGAAGGCTATCTGATCTGGAGCCCCTACCTAGCACTGAGCACGGGCCTTCCAGTTCGCTTCCTTTCTTCCTTACTTGCAGGCAACACTGAAAATTCTGTTGCTTAAGTTATACTGGTGAGTGTGGGAGGAGGTTGTCTGAAGCCGGCTGGCAGACTGCGGAAAACTAATTTGAGTTTTAAAATGGGGACTGAACAAAGGTGGCAGGACTCTGCAAAAAAGAGGTACAGGCAAGCTACTACTATTGTAAATAGGTTCAGTATTCCGAAAGCTATCTGTATCTTGGAATGAGAGCTATAAAACTTTTCTCGCCCTTTGACTCAGTAATTTCAGTCTTTGGAATATACCCAAAGGAAATAACACAAAAGAAAAAGGTAATTTGTTCAAGATGTTCATTCAGGGGCTATTTTGAATTAGTGAAAAACTGGAAATAACCCAAATTTCCAGTAATAGGACAATGACTAAGCAAACTAGGCTATGTAGAAAAAGAAAAAGAAAAAAACTTCATAATCCCTAATAATGGCAAATATAGACTACATTCACATGTGGACATATATGTAAGAAATAACTCTAAAAAGTAGAATACAAATTAGTATAAGCATAGTCTTATGCCAAGACTTTTCTTTTTCACTTGTGCCAAGTAAAATACTCTATGCATTAACAATCACACAAGAGAAATGTGAATTTATAAAGACATATAAGCCTCATTTCATTGTTGTAACTCCCAATAGTGGAACAGGTATATAGGCTGTCATTAATAAAAACTTATAGACAACTTATATAGAACTAGTTTTTAAACAGAGACCAGACTGTATCTCACATGTATTAATGTGCTGTCAGTGAGAGCTAATTTTTTATGAGGACTTACTATGTGCTAGGCGCTCTTCCAAGTTCTCTCCCTGTATTCTCTCATATAATCCCCCTATAGCCTCATGAAATAGGTATTATTATTATCATCTCTCTTCCAAGAGGAGGAAATTGGAGCACAAAACAACTAAGCAACTTGCCCAAGGTTACACAGCTATGGCAGAGATGGAATTTCAACCAGGGTAGACTATTGCTATGGCCTATATGTGGTCATTATGTCACAACATCTCCTCTTACTTGAAACAAGTCTCTAGATCTTGTTCTTTCCCATTAATCATTTCTAGATTTTGTTTTCTGCTTTTCTTCTTCACCACTTCTGTTTTGTTTATAATATATTATAAACACAAGAATCCCTGCAGGAAAAAACAATAACCAGATATAGAAGTTGAGATAAAATACTCTCCATCTAGTGTCACCTGCATGAGCATAATCAACTTGCCCTAACTGGCAAGACTTCATCCAAGAAGTAAGACTAGAGTAGGGTTTTTAAGTCAGGTGAGGGAATTGTAGAGGCTGAAAAATAAAATGCAATTGTGGGCACATGGGATAATTGCAAAGGAGAAAAATATAACACATGGAACAAATGTGATACTCAAATGACATTGAATCTAAGAAGTAAGTTGCCTGAGGATAAGTGACAAATATAGAAGAACATTTCAAACTCTTGGGAAAATGATAATTTAAAAATAAAAATTTATGTTTTATATTTACCTAGCTTCTTATATTTTACAAAGTATTTGTAATTTATGATCTTATTTAATTCTCATGCTGTAAATGGTGAATAGTATAGTTGACAGGGCAGAAAAAGGAGAGTCACAAGATTAAGTGTCTCACCCAAAGCAGGCCCATTTGTCCTTAGTGGGGCCAGACCTCCGTCCCAGCCCTCGTTCTCAATAGAGCTAAACACTGATGCTGTTCAAGACAAAGCCCTGTGTAGACCTTCCCTGTAAATCATTCAGAGCCCATGAAGCCCTAGGCCATAAGTATAAATCTACTGAGAGAAGTTCAGAAAAGAAATCTAACATAAGTGCAATCAGAGATGAGAATTAAATATATAACAGGATCCTTTTAAATGAAGGAGGCAGGGTGAAGGCAGGACTACCATCCATAAACTAAACTGTTTGGAAGATGTCGTGGGCAGGTGGTTGTATGTTTGGAAAAACACAAAACTCTAATCCTTTTATCTGAATCCTTATAAGAGGCACATTATTATAAGACTCTGTCACATTGGTACAAAATAACATTTTTGCTTTATCGGTACATTCCATGGAAGCATTTGCAGAGTGAATGAGGCAGCCTACATTGTATACATCCCTAAATGCCCTCATCTTCTCACCCGACTCTGTCTTATGGAAGCCTAGGCTTTCTTGAGAGATCAGAGCAAATGCCACCTCTTCCAAGAAGCCTCTTCAGGTTCTTCAGGTGAGATGAACCCTCCCTTTCCTAGGCATTCATAGCATGTTCTAGGTCATCTTATTAATGATCTTGCCTTCTGCCTTGTTCAGCTCCAGGATGGCATAAACACTTGGGTTTTATCTTTGTGCTTCCTACAGCCCCAACACAAGTGCCTTCACACTGTAGTTTTTCACTGAATCGATAAGAAATTGTCTGAGGTCCTATCATGCTCTAAGGGTTTATAAACCTTTTCTGGGATTTGGGATATTCAAATTCAACTACAGATATGACCTCAGTAAAGGACTCTCTTCACTTAAAAATCTTATCTCCTGGGCTCCTGGGTGGCTCAGTTGGTTAAGCGACTGCCTTCGGCTCAGGTCATGATCCTGGAGTCCCGGGATCGAGTCCCGCATCGGGCTCCCTGCTCGGCAGGGAGTCTGCTTCTCCCTCTGACCCTCCTCCCTCTCCTGCTCTCTGTCTCTCATTCTCTCTCTCTCAAATAAATAAAATCTTTAAAAAAAAAAAATCTTATCTCCTTATAATCTTATTTTACGCTGACTTTTTGTACCAGAACATTTGCATTCATTTAATGCATTAGTAATTAGCACTAGCAAATAGCAAGCTCACATCCAGAAGGTTAAATTATAGTGTTTTTTTTTTAATCAAATAGGTGTATGGCAGTCATCAAACTTAAACTAATTTGAGATTTGCTTTACCACAAATTTCATAAATATTCCACCAGATTTTATTCAATATGAAGGTAAGAGCTTCAAAGTCAGAAAGAACTCCAGCTTTTTGAAGAGTCTCTCTTTTAATATGAGCTGGAATAAACTATGGTGAAAGAACTTAACATTTCAGAACAAAAATACATCACTTCTACCAAAGCCAACTGTTCTTCAGAGACAAAAATAACATTCTCTTTATTAGTAATTTGGAATAACAATTAAATAACATTCATTTTATTGAGATTTTTATATAAGAACTGAGAAAACAATTCTTCATGGTAGTTATGAAAACACAAGAGCAAGTGTTGAGTTTCTGAAACACAGTCATCCACCTAATTCCATATCTTCCCTTGGGCCATGTGTAGTGGTGGTGTGATCCTCAATTAAAAAGCTTATGTATACGGAAGATAAAGACCAAGGAAAGAATACTACTGAGGCTTGCAATGAAAAGTAAACTAAGAAAAAGATGAAGTAATTATTTTCAATTGTAACACATTCTATGAAATATCCCAAACTTCCATTACATTTTGTATAACATGAGAAAAAGCTCTTTGATCTATGAATAGGTTAATCCAACAACTATTCACACAAGTCCTGTCCTTTTCAGGGAGAACAGCAATCAGTGATCAAGGAGAGTACAACTCACAAAAGGCATGAAAACTTACTTTTTCATCATCTTCAGTAAATGGAGCACCTTCAGGAATCTTATTTATCGCTTGGGCCACACCAATAATCTCACCATCACTGCTTCGGATAGGCATGCACAATAGTGATTTTGTCTTGTATCCAGTTAGCTTGTCAATTTCATCATTGAATCTTCGATCCTAAAAATAAGACAGAGAGGACATTAAATGCATGTGCATTGTTGTCAGGGAGAAGGGGAGAGAAGTGTATTTCTGTGTATTATATTTTATCACTAGGAATTTTACCCAATGAATTTTTAATAACAATACCAGATTTGATTTCATGTTGAAGTCACCAAAGGAAAATAAATGAAAATAAATCACTACCATAGTTGTTAACCATGGTAAATGATGAAAAAACTTTAAACCTGACTACAACAACATCTCAAAGTTGGGGAAGGGGCAAGTGTTTTTGTTTTTGTTTTTTTTGAGAGAGAGAGAGGGAGCACACACTCAAGAACAGGGGGAGGGGCAGATGGGGAGGGAGAGAGAAAATCTTAAGCAGGCTCCATGCCCATCATGGGGACCATCGTGGAGCACAACATGGGGCTTGATCTCAGGACTCTGAGATCATGACCTGAGACAAAATCAAGAGTTGGATCCTTACCCAACTGAGCCCCCAGGCACCCCCCAGGGGCAAGTGTTTTTAATGGAGCTCCACACTATGCTATTTATTCAAATATGTTATTTCACATAGACAACTGATTATGAAGTATCATATAAGAAAAAGACCTAATAAATTCATATTAAGCACTATGAAAATATATGCAGAAAAGCACTACTTTACTTCTAGTCAAAATGTCCTATGCAAAAAGAACCTATGAGCCCATAATGATACTTCAAAAAAAACAAAAAGAAAAAAACCAGTATGATGGGAGGGAGGAGAGAAAGGGCTTCTTTACAGAATGTCAGCTTAAAAAATGTAGAACGGGGGTGCCTGGGTGGCTCAGATGGTTAAGTGTCTGTCTTCAGCTCAGGTCATGATCCCAGAGTGCTGGAATCGAGTCCCACTTTGGGCTCTCTGCTCAGCGGGGAGTATGCTTCTCCCTCTCTCTCTGCCTGCCGCTCTGCCTACTTGTGCTCTCTATCCCTCTGTCAAATAAATAAATAAATAAAATCTTTAAAAATAAATAAATAAATTAAAAATGTAGAAGGAATGGTAAATTATATATTATCTATTTTGCAACTACTAATATAATAACATATACAAGCAAGGATCATCAATGGATGCTAATACCACTGGGTGAAAGGTTGTTGTTAAACAGAATATTCACATAGTCTTAGGGTGCCACCCCAAAGATTCCCTATTACATTCAGAGAGAAAAAGATGTCTTTATTGTGAAGAGATTGGGTGGACACCATGTTAAACAAGTAATCAAACTTAGCATTACCACTAAGGAGACAAAATACTCATATGCCTCCTGATGGGAAATAATATCATATGCCTCCTGATGGGATGTGATGTGATGAGGACACAACATCATCAAAAACATGGAGTGTTCTTTCCAAATGTGTAACATGAACATGACCATTCAGGAAAAGAAAATTAAGGGACGCCTGGGTGGCTCAGTCATTAAGCGTCTGCCTTTGGCTCAGGTCATAATCCCAGGTCCTGGGATCGAGCCCTGCATCGGGCTCCCTGCTCAGCTGGAAGCCTGCTTCTCCCTCTCCCACTCCCCCTGCTTGTGTTCCTTCTCTCGCTGTGTCTCTCTCTGTCAAATAAATAAATAAAAATCTTTAAAAAAAAAAAGAAAATTAAGAAAAATGCAGATTATTGGTCATTCTATCAGAAGTCTGACCTGAACTCTTCAAAAATGTCAATATCGTGAGAGACAAAAAATTTTAAAATAAAAATAAAATAGGACCATGGGAGCTGTGCTGGTTTAAAGAAGACTTGAGGGGCGCCTGGGTGGCTCAGTCAGTTAAGCGACTGCCTTCGGCTCAGGTCATGATCCTGGAGTCCCGGGATCGAGTCCCGCATCGGGCTCCCAGCTCGGCAGGGAGTCTGCTTCTCCCTCTGACCCTCCTCCCTCTCATGTTCTCTGTCTCTCATTCTCTCTCTCTCAAATAAATAAATAAAATCTTTAAAAAAAAAAAATTAAAAAAAAAAATAAAGAAGACTTGAGACCTGAAATCTAAATAAAATGTGTGATCCTTCACTGAAAATTATTATGCAATTTCTGGGTGTGGAGGGGTGATAATTAGAGAAAGTTGAACACAGAAATTATATTAGGTAATATTCTATCAACATAAACTTTCATAGGTGTGATAGTGGTATTGTAATTATGTAGAATGTTATTTTTTTAGGATAATTACATGATGTAGCATTTTGGTGTGAAATGTCATAATACTTTCAACTTACTTTCTTTTTTTTTTTTTAAGATTTTATTTATTTATTTGACAGATAGAGACATAGCGAGAGAGGGAACACAAGCAGGGGGAGTGGAAGAGGGAGAAGCAGGCTTCCCATGGAGCAGGGAGCCCAGTGCAGGGCTTGATCCCAGGACCCTGGGATCATGACCTGAGCTGAAGGCAGATGCTTAACTGAGCCACCAGGCGTCCCAACTTTCAACTTGCTTTCAAATGGTAAGAAAGAGAAGGAAGGGAGGGAGGGAGGGAAGGAGGAAGAAAAGAGAAAGAGAGAGAGGGAGAAAAGAGACTGGCTCCTCAAAAGGTAACAGAGGTTCTCTGCTCAGGGAGGAGCCTACTTCTCCCTCTCCCTCTGTCTACTGCTCGGCCTACTTATGTTTTCTCTCTCTCTCTGTCAAATAAAGAAATAAAATCTTTTTAAAAAGAAAAGAAAAGAAAAAGAAAAGGTAACAGGGACTAAAAAGATTCCAAGGAAGATGATAAACTAGATCCAGGCTCACTGCTTCAAGCAAGGGGCTGAGTGGAGTGAAGCTTCTCCCAAGGACCTCAATATTCTTTCTTAAAAGAGGCTTAAAAAACAACAAAGCCCTACTGTCTACCACCATCTAGAGCTATGAATTTCATCTAAGAGGCGAGGGAGGCTGGCTGTGGACAGGGGTGATAGCCTCAAAACCTCAAAACTGTTGGCCTTCTGATGAAGTCTGTTATCTTTAGTGTCACAAGGACAGGAGCCCTTAAACTCCATACTAAGACCTGGTTCTGTTCTGGGGACTCATGGAAGCTACCCTAAACCCTCAGTTAGGGAGAGAAAAGCCGTGAAGGAGAGAGGGAAATCAAAACCCAAACTAAACCAAATCTCCTGCTCAAAATGAGTCTGCAATCAAACTTTCAGAAAAACACTAATTTTTATTAATTTTTTAAAAAATTCACCGAAGAACCATTATATGTCAAGCTGTGAGCTAGGAGATATGGCAGGAAGCCAGAGAGGCATCATCCCTGCCTTCACAGACCTGCAATCTAGTAGGTGAGGCAGATGACATATAAATGTATAATCATGTATTGTAGTAAGTGAACCAGGAAAATAACAGGGTGCCCTGAGAGAGACTTAACAGGAGGGACCTATTTCTATGGTCTATCTGAAAACAGGACAAGTAAGCTATGGCTTGCATCATGAGTAAGAATTAGCCAAAGAGGGGCACCTGGGTGGCTCAGTCGTTAGGCATCTGCCTTCGGCACAGGTCATGATCCCAGGCTGGGATCGAGCCCCACATTGGACTCCCTGCTCAGCAAGAAGCCTGCTTCTCCCTCTCCCACTCTCCCTGCTTGTGTTCCTGTTCTCGCTATCTCTCTCTCTGTCAAATAAATAAATAAAATCTTAAAAAAAAAAAAAAGAATTAACAAAGAAAGTTGGGAAGAACTTTCCAGGAAGCTATAACAATACGTGTGAAGGTCCTGAAGAAGGAAAAAGCTTAGTAAGTTCCCCAAACTCCAAGGTCAGTGTGGCAAAAGCACAGGGAGTCAAAGGGAGAAAGGAGGGAGGCAGGGGACAGATGGTACCAAATCTTACAGGCTTGGAAAGGAGTTACAACATTAACCCTAAATGTCATTGACGATCTTAAAGCAGAGGATGACATGACTCATTATCCAGCACTTAGCATTCCCTGAAATCATCTTATTAGTTTACTTGTTCTCCCTCCATTAATATATAAGATCTAAGACAGCCCAGATTTTGTCTCTCTGGTTTCCTGCTTCTTACAGGCATATCGTAGGTGCTCCAAAATAATTTTTTTGAGTGTTAGGAGTTTTTCTTTAAGATTGTACTGCAATTATGCAAAAATATAGAAAAGTTGGAAAGGCCCTAAGGCCCCACATTTCATTCCTTAGTGTATATTTAGAGATACTTTTGCACATGTACAGAAAAGAAATACACAAATGTTGACTGTAACATCAATTATGAAAAGAAAAAATGAAAAACCATTTCAATGTTGGTCAATAGAAAAATAAACAAATTATGATCTCTTGTTCTGATACCATACTATACAACAATTTTAATGAATAAACTAAAGCTGCTTATGTTAATATGAATATCAAAAACATGTTAAGTAAAATAAACAACCTGTAATTTGATACCATCTACATAATACCACTAATATTTAAAAACGATACTAAACATTATGTATGGATTCAAATATGTACCAGAAGTATAAAGCATACATGAGAATAATAAACTCTAAATTTATGTAAGTGGTTACCTTTGGGAAGAAAGGGGGAAATGGCGTCAGGGAGGGGTATAGAGGAAGTTCCAACTCTACCAATGGTTTCCCTTCCGTTTTTTTTTAAGTTTTCCTTCTTTAGGAAAAAAAAAAAATTGTGAAGCAAATATAATACAATGTTAAGATTTTATAAACCTTGAGGGCCTATTTCCATCTAAATATTTGCAATATTTTATAATAAAAAGTTTAAAACCATTTTTAAAAAATTAGGAACTTTGTGGAAGATGTTACAGGATTGGAATATGAGAAACCAATTAGGAAATTTCAGTGGTCCAAGCAAGGCAAGAGGATGGTCTGGGTTAAGAGAAAGGCAATGAAGGAAGATAGATAGGTTGGAAGTTTAGTCTACAGTACTTCCTGATGGATTGGTTGAGGATGGGGGACTAGAAAAAGAAGAGTATATCTTCAGTTTTAATTTGAGAAATTATGTGACTCATTTAAGAAATGAAATTTAAGAAATTTAAGAATTTAAGAAATGAAACAGATGAACATGGGGGAAAACGAGAGAGGAAACCATAAGACAGACTCTTAACTATAGAGCACAACCTGAGGGTTGCTGGAGGGGAGATGGGTGGGGGATGGGCTAAATGAGTGATGGGTATTAAGGGGAGCACTTGTGATGAGCACTGGGTATTATATGTAAGTGATGAATCACTAAATTCTACTCCTGAAACTAATATTCAGGAGTAGAACACTCCTATACACTATACACTATATGTTAACGAACTAGAATTTAAATAAAAAATTGAAACCAAGAAAATTTGAGAAACTATGGATGGAAGTACCATTTACTGGAATGGAAGAGATCCAGATGAAGGTGAAAGTCTAC
>NC_138371.1:50106452-50122084 GCF_054177405.1 Leptonychotes weddellii | reverse complement strand
GTTAATTTGGTACATTTCTGACTTAGGATCTTTGCACTTGCAGCCTATTCTGCAAGTTCCTCAGTTGAATGGGATGCCACATAGCATACCCAGATAATGGGTCCTACATACCAGATCCATTGAGGCTGTAGAAAGATCGAACTTCTGAAGTCTGAGTTTTCAGGTCCTTAAGAAAACAGCTATGTTCACTGCACTCAAGAATCCCAGCCAGCCCCAAAGAGACACAATTTAGAGTCACATAGGTGCATCAAAGTAATAGGGAGTCCATCCCTTCTTTTCACTTTCTCTGTGAAGCCACTCAAGGCTCCCCAAGGCAGAAGCCAAAACTAAGAATCTTATCCAGGTCTCAGACTCACGGCAAGGATGAGTCACATAAGCTCTCTTTCATCCTCTCTGTATTTAAGGCTTCTCTCCCCAACACTTTATAGTAAAATTTTCCAGTGCTCATGATTAAGCCAAGAACTGGTCTTGACCACTGTTTAACCTGTAAGGGTGATTGTTTGTTTGTTTGTTTGTTTTATTATGTTTAATCACAATTTCAACCCTACCTTGGCTTCTTCATAGCCAAAATGATCAAATTCTTCAAGTCTGATAATGTCCACATAATGGTAATCTTGTTTTTAGAACATACCTTTGAAGAAACATATAAATGCAAAAAGTCCCTATTAATTCCGTGAAATGTTTAATGAATTTGTATATGAGTCATTGTGTCCATAAGTTATAGAGAAAAGGTGATACAAGATATATGTGTATATATGGTATTTCTTACTTCTTCAGACACATATATATTCATAAGAATAGAACAGTGGTTGTTAATCCTTGCTAACATTGGAATCACTTGGGGAGTTTTAGGTAAATACTGCTGTTCTAGCCCCACCCTGACCAATTAAATCATATGCATGGGAGGAGGGACTGGACAGGAGATCTGACTTTTGGCTGTAGGTCAAGGTTAAGAACCACTGAATTAGAGGTCCCTTAATAAATACAAGGTCTTCGGGGGTCTGAGGGGAATAGATTGTAAATTTAGAGTTTTCAGGACAAGTGCATTTGTTAGCTTCGTTTTGTTTTGTTATGTTTTCCACGCACTTTCCCTGAAGGCTTAACATACCAGGCCTGCACACCTTTGCCAGCACCCTACTATTTCACACCTGCAAAGAAAGGTTTGGAGACCCAGTTCAGTCCCACATTTCATCTACATCTTTTTAAAATGCCTTATAGAGTTGTAATGTAGAAAAGCTAATGGAAATACGAACTGTAAAAGGAATAAGCCATTGAAATTCAAACTGAGAGATTGCCAAACTATGTCTGAGGCTTTAAAAAAAATTGCTTTTATTGGTACATCAATTAGTAACACTCATTTAATTCTCATTAATAAAAGCATCTCCTTTATACTCTTTATCTCAGGAAACAAACTGAAGATTGCTGGAGTGGAGAGGGGTGGGTGGGATGGGGTGGCTGGGTGATGGACACTGGGGAGGGTATGAGCTATGATGAGCATTGTGAATTGTGTAAGACTGATGAATCACAGACCTGTACCCTTGAAACAAATAATACATAATATGTTAATAAAAAAAAGAAGAAAAACCAATAAATACATTTTGCAGTGAGTGGACCACTGGAAAAAAAATTAAAAAAATAAAAGCATCTCCTTTACACTTATGACTTTTCATAAACATCACTTATTTTCCAGAAAATGCTTGAAAAGCTAAGCTCTTGAAAATTTTAATTTGTCTTTAAAGATTTCAAATGTACTATTCTGCTTTTCTCCATACCAAGAAGAACTAATTGTTCTGAATTGATGCAAGGCTTGAGATTATCTTGCATATAAACAAAGACATGGTAACTAGATAGCTAATTCTTTGGGTCTCCTAATTCAATGCTTGCTGAGAAAAAGTGCAAAATTTTCATTGTTGTTCTTAATATGTATTCGCAGAATGTCACTGCCCTCCAGTAAGTAAAAATCTTGTCTCTCTGACTTCTTTCACAAAAATCCTTTAGAGTTTTGAATAGTACAAAATATTACCAAAAAATATGTATGTTTTTGAGGCTTCATTTTTTTTATGGACCTTAAGTGGTATGGTAGGCGATGGAGCAGTTTGTAAATACATAAAGGTCAGCTCTCCTTGGTAAATGTTTAATGGACATACTTTCATTTAAATCTTCCAAACTGAATAGTAGTTAATACATGCCATAAAAGAATTCAATATGAGGTTTCAAAACCACTGTCATCTGAACTACTGTTATTCAGTGTCATTGTCATTACCAAGTTGCTTGGGAGGTTACCCATTTTAGTTATGTTGCTAAAGTCAACTTGGTTTGCTAGTGTTATTTCTTTGTTCTTCCCTTCTTCTTTGGCACTTTTCTTTGGCCCTTATTATAGTCATCATGGTTATTTTTGTTTATCTTTCTTATGATAAATACAAATATATCTTAAGGCAAAAGACACAGAACAAATGGAAAAACTACAGCACAGTTGAAACCAAAATTGCAGGTGAGATGGTACAAAAGAAAATGATGAATTCTTTTATTTTACTTATTTTATTTTATTATGTTATGTTAGTCACCATTTGAAAATGATGAATTCTTAAACTTCTTTAAGAGATAGCACAGATCCCTATTACAAATATACTGTAAGTGTGCAGATATACTGTATGTAGAATTAAAATACAAGTCCATGCTCTGTAAGTTTTATTGTGTGTAATTAAAATGTCTGAGAAAAGGCCAGTACATGAAGACAGAGTTATGCAGAGTCAGCCGGAGGCACCTTCCTTCTTATCACAGAATGGACAGCTAAAAACTGCAGTGAATCAGGGAGGCGAGGCTATAAGGTAGACCAGGAAGGTTAAGAAGTCTGCAAATATGAAGAAGGGATGGTCAGCATGGAGTTGTGGTTCAGGCACCAAACAGTCAGGAACCAGGAATATAGGAAAAGCCAAGGACAAGACAGTGATACATGAAAAGCCAGGTCTGGGTTGGGAGTATGAATGTAACAGTGATACACTAGAGACTTGGTCTCATCATTTGTTAAAACCTAACAAAGGGGGTGTCTGGGTGGCTCAGTTGGTTAAGCATCTGCCTTTGGCTCAGGTCATGATCTCGGGGTCCTGGGATCAAGCCCCACATTGGGCTCCCTGCTCAGCAGAAGTCTGCTTCTCCTTCTCCCTCTACCTTTCCCCCTGCTTGTGCTCGCTTGCTCTCTCTCTCTCTCTGTCAAATAAATAAAATCTTAAAAAAAAAAAACTAACAAAGACCACCTCCAACAGAAACCCCCTTGTACTCTTCAAACTGTGGCCCATTGAGACAACCTGAAAAGTGGCCCCAAAATGTAACTAATTTGTTAGCAACCATATCAGTCAGATCCTGACCTTTCCCATGTTTATAGCAAATACTGTAATTTCTAGTGTCGTAGTATATATATTTTAATTACATATTTTATTTAGATTTTATTGTTAATATGTGGAAATTACTGTTTCTGTTTGATAAAAGTTTAATGTTAAAAAGTAATTTTAAAGTTCACTTTAAAAAGTCCTGAAAGTTTTCATTCTTAAACACATTTTAATTAATTAATTAATTAATTTTTTAGCTAAGTTTTTTTAAGATTTTATTTATTTAACAGAGAGAGAGAGAATACAAGCAGGGGGAGCCGCAGGGGGAGGGGGAGAAGCAGGCTCCCCTCTGAGCAGGGATCCCAGCATGCGGCTCGATCCGAGGACGCTGGGATCATGACCTAAGCCGAATGCAGACGCCAAACCGACTGAGCCACTCAGGCGTCCCTCTTAAACACATTTTAAAATGAAATGTGGGAGCACCTCGGTGGCTCAGATGGTTAAGCGTCTGCCTTCAGCTCAGGTCATGATTCCAGCGTCCTGGGATGGAGCCACGTGTAGGGCTCCCAGCTCAGTGGGGAGTCTGCTTTGCCTTCTCCCTCCGCTTGTGCTCTGTCTCTGTCTCTCAGAATGAATAAATAAAATCTTTAAAAATAAATAAATAAAATGAAATGTGTTTTTAAAAATATTTAAATCATTCTTTCTTGTGAGAGCATGATGATAAAAATACAGTGAGTACCTGATATTAAAATATACCTCAAAGCTACAATAATTAAAAGAGGAAGATACTGTTCTAAAAACAGAAAAGTTGAGGAAAGAGAATAGAAAGCCACATATATGTACATATGTGTATACATGTGTGTGAATAAATGTATTTAGTTAATCATAAGAGAATTTCAAATCAATTAGAAAAGTATAGATTATTCAATCAGTTATATATTTGGAAAAATAAATAAGATTCTTATCTCACATCATACATCAAAAATAATTCTAGTTGAATAAGAAGTTAAATAAACTCATCCGATGAATTACAAAAGTAGGACAGATTTACTCAATCTCTGCCAACATACATTTCTTATTTTAATGTTAAATACTAGGAGGGAAAAAAAGTTTGAATATTAATTATAATAACCAATCTTATGAGAATGCATATATACCCCATATTATCAAGTGAATCATAAATCTGCATTCAGAAAAGTCAATGGCTTTGTGATCAGATGTTGGCCTTCTTTTCCACCAAACCATTAGCCAAAGCAGGCAATAAAAGTAAGATTAATTCCATTGCTTTCATTTATTCTATTTCAGTTATAATTCTTATCAGAGGTACAAATGGTCAAAAGTTTTCAGTAGAAGAATGAATAATGACATGACAAACAACAAACTAAATCATCATTTTCTTTACTTGAAAATTATATTAAAACATTTGTTATTTAAAAATTTAAATGTCAGATATAAAATAATAAAAGAATAGAAGAAATATAACTGAACATTTGTCTGATCTCATGAGGAGAATGTCTTTCAACCCATAAACCCCAAAGAAGGAAGCACAAAAGAAAAGACTGATAGATTTGACTAATAAAAATTTTAAATTTCAGTACCTGAAAAATAATACAAACAGAATTAAAAGTAAAATAAAATTGGAAAAATATTTTTAAATGTAGATGGCTGGCAAGGTGTTAAGTCCTTCACATACAGATTTCTGACAAATCAATGAGAAAAAAAGAGTAACAGATAGGAATAAGGAATTAACAAAAGAAAAATTCTCCATGGGCTATTAAGTGTGAAACTGTCAAATTGTAACAACAGTTATATTTTTTTCTATAAAGTTGGCAAAGATTAAAAATCTAAGATGTCAAAATACAAGATACTTTTTTGAAAGTTTTTACGAAAAGCCTACTTTTGGGGCGCCTGGGTGGCTCAGTCAGTTAAGCGTCTGCCTTCGGCTCAGGTCATGATCCCAGGGACCTGGGATAGGGCCCCACATCGGGCTCCCTCCTCAGCGGGAACCTGCTTCTCCCTCTCCCACTCCCCCTGCTTGTGTTCCTGCTCTCTGTTTCTCTCTGTCAAATAAATAAATAAAATCTTAAAAAAAAAAGAAGAAAAGTCTACTTTTATTGTTTTAAAGATTTTTATATATTTATTTGAGAGAGAGAGAAAGCACAAGCAGGGGAGGGGCAGAGGGAGAGAAACAAGCAGACTCCATGCTGAGCAGGGAACCCCACATGGGGCTCGATCCCAGCACCATGAGATCATGACCTGAGCCGAAGGCAGATGCTTAACTGACTGAGCCACCCAGGTGCCCCTGCAAAGTCTACTTTTATCATTGCTGTGAGAATACAAAATAGTGCACAATGTATGGAGGACAATTTGGCAATAAATAACAAAAACCTTTAAAATTTTTATACTTTGCAAGCAGTAATTTCATTTCTAGGATTTATGACAAGGACAAATTAAGAAATATCTAAATATTCAATAAGAAATTGATTATATTAAGGTGTATCCACACTACCACTAAAAAAAAGTTATAGGTTGTTATTATACATGTTTGAGTGCTTTTATTATGACATGAGAAAAATGACATAAAGAAAAGAAGTTATAAAAGCAGTACTAATTAGCATAGTTACCTCCAGCAATGGAATTACCATAGGGACTATAACTTCAAAAACGCCTTCCAAAAAGATAGAAGTCATTATACTATCTGATTGCTAGTAAGATAGATAGGCAAGATATACCAAATGACAGCTATCAAGATGGAGGGGGGTTGATTCTCATAAATAATATAAATATGTGGAAAATAGACAATATAGCACTCTACACTTTTTTTTTTTTTTTTTTAGAGAGGGAGGGAGGGGAGAGGGAGAGGGAGAGGGAGAGAAGAATCTTAAGTGGTCTCAATCTCACAACCCTGAGATCATGACCTGAGCTGAAATCAAGAGTTGGAGGCTTAACCGACTGAGCCACCCAGGTGCCCCAGCACTCTACAATTTTAGCAGGATATAGCACCAATCTAAATAGCCCTGTTATTTTTTTAAGCCATTATTGTCCTGGCTATGAAATTCTTTACCATAAAAATTCAGTCCAATTGAACTGCTACACAGAATGTCAAAGGAATTTGGTATTTTCTGAAAATCACAGAGAACAAAGAACAAAAGGATTGACAAGATACTATAGTTGGGCAATATTCTGATATAGATGCATCTCTCAATTCTTTTAGAATCTGACCCTCTCCACATTTAATTGCTAAACATTGCAACATCTTATGTGGCACAGTGTATATAATGCTGGAAAACATCCTGATTTTCCAAAAGGAAAAATATTAGAAACCAAAAATTAGCAGCCTGATATAGGTTCACAAGACAAAATTGTCAACAAACTATTAAACCAGTAGATGTTAAGTTAGAAAGAAAATGATTAAGAACAAATCTTCCAGCCACTAGAGTGTGTTCAACCACTGAAAGTCCAGGTTAGAAAAAATCGGGCATCACCCATTGGGAAGAAGACTTGGAAGCCGTGTGTCACTACCTCCCACTGACCTTCCAGGTGGATCCCTAGGGCTGGTTGCTTCCATATACATTGCATTCCCTCTATAAGCCACTGTTCCCCTGAAATCCTCTTTTGCTGTCCTAGACCAGGCTCTCCATTTCACTGGTGCTATCCTAGCTTGGCAGCAAGTAAACAGCAGTGCTAAGAGTACTTGGACACCCCCCAGAAGTTTTATGGCCATGCGTGCCACAAAACAGTGGGGCATGAATCTCTAGCCCTCCAACATGAAACGAAGAGCCATGTATCAAACTGAAGGTGTTGATATGTGGTTAGGTCTCTCAGAGGCTTGTTTCTTTTTCTTTTTTTTTTGAAGATTTTATTTATTTATTTGAGAGAGAGAATGAGATAGAGAGAGCATGAGACAGGGGAGGGTCAGAGGGAGAAGCAGACTTCCCGCTGAGCAGGGAGCCCGATGTGGGACTCGATCCTGGGTCTCCAGGATCATGACCTGAGCCAAAGGCAGTAGCTTAACCAACTGAGCCACCCAGGCGCCCCTCAGAGGCTTGTTTCCATCAGCACAAATCATTCATAAATAATCTTGATAGACACAGGAGTGAACTCAGCACTCAGGGTGTCTTTTCCTGGATAGAGCACCAAGATGTTTTCTAAGAAATGCTTATAAGTAGGAGCCTTCTAGAGAGATATACTGGAGAACTAAATCAGACTGATTTGTCTCAGTTATTCCACCTTGGATAGGTTTAGTTAGCCCCTTCTGAAACTGGTCTCCTACCTTCCGCCTTGTTCCAGATATTTCCTTGACCAGCTGGCAGAACACTGTAATGGCCTTTTTACAAAGTAGATCAAGCCCTTGACAGAGCCAACCATTTATACCATTCATCACATTTTTCCGATCTGGGTTCGGACAGTTTAGAAAGATTAGCCATACCAGCTAGCACTAGCTCTCATAGAAGCAACAGGGTCAGGAACCATTCTATATGTCTCAGTTCACTTTAATAAAATGAGCAACCAGTTTAACCACTTACAGTTCTTCCCTGGTTTAGGATATGCATAGGATGGAACAACAGAAGCAAAAAGCACAAGAACCCTGCGCTGCCCAAATCTACAAGACTCCTATATGATCCTGTGGACAAAGCAATAATAGACTTCTAATATCAATGGAAAGTTCAACTTTAAAACTTCATAGTGTCCCAGTCCCTCTGTTTACTTAAAAAGAAAGAATATCTTACGAGCATGTTTCCCCCCGATAACACACCCACCAACATGCTCATATACAAGATCATCTGATGCATCTGGCTACACACTACACCCAACCACAGGACACTTCCTATTATTGGTTACGCTGACATCAAACATTTAGGAAAACTGACTACAAGCTAGGTCATCAAGCTAGTCAATTTGAAATCATCATGTCAAAAACTGGTATCATGCAGAACATATCATCTAACTACAATGCACATCTAACTCATGTCAAAAACTGGTATCATGCAGAACATATCATCTAACTACATCTAACTAGAGAAATAAAATATTTGAAAATTTAACATACACTGCTGGAACAACTTATCAATCAGAAAAACCAAAATGGAGTTATAAACTTTTTAGAAAATATTTAGAAAAATACCAGGGTGCTGTTATAAGTATTAGGTTCCAAAACTGTAGGACACAGAGTTATAAAGATTCTTAAAGTGTTAGTCTTAAATGTTTACATTAGAAAAGAAAGAAAAGTTCAACTTAATGAAGTGAATATCCAACCACAAGGAATTAGAAAAAAAGAACAGCAAACAAAACTCAAGAAGATGAGAGAAAATAATAAAAATAAGAGCAGAAGTTAATGAAAAAGAAAATAAACATATAATGAAGAGGGTCAATAAAGGTCCAAAAAGCAATAAAATATACAAATCTAGAGAAAATAATCAAAATAAAAAAGAGAAGGGCATTAACACTTTTAAATAAAAAGGGGGTAAAGCTATAGTTGCTATAGAAATTAAACAGAAAATGTTTTTGAACAACTTTGTGCCTATAAATTTGAAAACTTAAATAAACATAAATACAGGTTAACAAAAACCAACTCTTTAAAAAAGAGAGAACATAAAGTGTCATATAAGCTTTTAGGAAATTGAACCAGTAGTTTAAAATACTCCCATTAAGTGCGTGCGTGGACGCGCGCATACGCGCGCGCGCACACACACACGATCCAGATGGATTTCTAGGAAATTCTACCATTCAAGCATTAGGAAATTCTAATATTACACAAACTATTCCATACAATGGAAAAAGAGTCATTTGTAATATAACAGCTTTCAAAACCAGAAAGGGATATTATAAGAAAAGAAAAATATAGGCCAATCTCACTTATGGTGAATATAGATGCAAAAACTCTGAAAATAAACATTTTTATAAAACAAATCAGACAATGTATAAATATGATAACTTATTAAGATCAAGTTGGTGTTTACTAGGAATTCTAGATTAGTTTATCATGAGAAGATCAATTAAAGTAATTCAGCACATTAACAATTTAAGATAAAAAAAATAATATCTTAATAGAAGCCAAAAAAATTGGATAACCTTCTATACCCATTTGTGATTTAAAAGAAGAGAAACAACCTCCTTAACACACTGGGAATGGAAGTCACTTTCTTAACCCAGTAAAGGGCATTTCAAAAGACCCAGAGAAACTTCATACCTAACAATGAGACTTTGAAAGCATCCTCTATAATCTCAGGATCAAGATAAGGATGCCTTTTTTCAACAATCCTATTCTACATTGTATTGGAGGTCCTTGCACAGTAAAGCAAGAAAAAGAAATAAAAGGTAAAGGATTGAAAAGAAACAAAAACTTTCATTATTTGTATATGATATGATTGTTTACACAGAAAATCTCTAAGGGAAAAAAAAGCTTAACACACAGGGATTACTTAATACATGTTTGCTGAGGAGATAAGAAATAAAATAATTGTGCAGATTAAGTGAAATAACCTGTCAACTATTTGGCCCATAGTAGAAACTTAATAAATACTAATTTCCTTTCCCTTAAAATTTACATTTTAGTTATTTATGTCATGTGGTCAAAAATTTTTAAGTAAAAATTTAAATTATTTAGAGATGTTGGATTCAAAAATCAATACACAAAAATAAGTTATGTTTCTAGATATCCACAACAATTAGTTAAAAACTAAATTTTTAAAATATAGGGTGGCTCAGTCATTAAGCATCTGCCTTCAGCTCAGGTCATGGTCCCAGGGTCCTGGGATCGAGCCCTGCATCGGGCTCCCTGCTCTGCGGGAAGCCTGCTTCTCCCTCTCCCACTCCCCCTGCTTGTGTTCCCTCTCTCACTGTCAAATAAATAAATAAAATCTTTAAAAAATAAAATAGCGATAAACATTTTTAAATATCTATGATAAAGTAAAGAATGTTAAGCCTTTTATAGAGAAAGCTTAAAAACTTCATTGAAAGACATTAAAGAATAGTGAATAAGGTCTATCATAATATCAGATAGGAAGACTAAATATCATAAAGTATATCATAATTCTCTCCAAATTGATCTTTTTTTCTATTTATTTATTTTTTTGATGTAGTGTTCCATGATTCATTGTTTGCATATAACACCCAGTGCTCCATGCAATATGTGCCCTCTTTAATACCTGTCACCAGGCTAACCCACCCCCCCCACCCCCCTTCCCTCTAGAACCCTCAGTTTGTTTCTCAGGTCCATCGTCTCTCATGGTTCGTCTCCCCCTCCGAATCCCCCCGTTCATTTTTCCCTTCCTACTATCTTCTTTTTTTTTTTTTTTAAACGTATACTGTATTATTTGTTTCAGGGGTACAGGTCTGTGATTCATCAGGCTTACATAATTCACAGCGCTCACCATAGCACATACCCTCCCTCCAAATTGATCTTTAACTTCAGCACAATTCTAACAGAAACTCAACAAGCTGATTACAGAATTTATAGGAAAGAAAGGAGGGCCAACAAAAGCCAAGGTACTTCTGAAGAACAAGGTGTGGGGAGGGGTTGGGAGATTCTCCCCACCAGCTATTAAGACTTACTGTAACCTATGGAAACCAAGGCAGTGTGCTGTTGGTGCAGGCACAGACTAATGTACCAAAGGAAGAATAGAGGGCCTAGTACTAAACCCACGCCTATATGGCAAATGAATTTATGACAAAGCAGACATTACAGATCATGGAAAAAGGTGATCAAATCAATCAATGACACAAGGCTGATTGTTTATCCAAACAGAAAAAAAAAATGAAGTTGTATCCCTTTCCTATATTCTAACACAAAAATGAACTGAAATCAAATACTTAATATAAAACACCAAGTTATAAAATTTGCCAAAGACGATATCAAATATTTTTCTCTGTAACCTTGTTTCTTAAATAAGAAGCAAATAATGCAAACTTAATGAGAAGATTGATAAATTACAGTAAAATTCAGAATCTGAACTCACCGTTAAGAATGAAAAGCAAGCGGGGCGCCTTGGTGGCTCAGTTAGTTAAGTGTCAGACTCTTGGTTTCGGCTCAGGTCATGATTTCAGAGTCATGAGCTGGAACCCTGCATCAGGGCTCTAAGCTCAGCACGGAGTCTGCTTGAGATTCTTTCCCTGTCCCTCCCCCTCTGCCCCTCCTCTCTGTCTCTGTGTCTCTCTAAAATAAAATAAATAAATAAAATCTTTTTAAAAAAAGAATGAAAAGCAAGCAATAGAGAAGAGAAAGATATTTACAACATATATAACCATTAAGGAGGTTGGTATTCAAAGGGTTCACTGTGAAGCATGTGTGTGCCCCACTGCTCCTCTGTAATTGCTTTTTCTTTTCCTGGCTAAGAGCCAGGTGAGGGTCCTGGCTGGCTATGGGGACAATGGGCTCGGTGTCAGAATTTGTGCGCTGGTGGCAGCAGTGGTATTGGCCCAGTACATGTTCACCTTGAAGAGGAGGATACAGAAGAAGATCAAGATCATTGAGATGGATTTTGAGTCTAAGAAGTGACTAATTAAGAGTCTGCTGTCTTTGTGAAAATGATACCAAAACTCCAGAAACATCCAGTTCTCATCAAGAACCCTACAAGGGTAGACAAAATTATCTGTGCCATGGTCTTGTCAAAGAAGGAGCCACCATACATACTTCTGATAATAACAGACTTTGATATGACACTAAGTAAATACAAAGGGAAGAGATGCCCAACATGTTATAATAGCAACAACTGTAAACTGCTTACAGATTAACGTCAAAAAAAGATATTCAACTAAAAGAAAAATATTAAGTTATTAAAGTTGATCTTGTTCTTACCAGAGACTAGAAGTACCCTTATATGGTAGACTAGAATACTAAGTTACATAATCTGCCAGTTGAACAAGCTTTATCAGAAGCCAAATTTAAAGAAATTATGGAAGAATCTGATGTCATGTTCAAGGAAGGAAATGAGAATTTATGTGATAAGCTCCAGAAACACAATATCCCTGTGTTCATATTTTTGCATGAAATAGGTGATGTACTACACTAGGTTATCTATCGAGCTAGTATTATTATCCAAATATCAAAGAAGTGTCCAGCCTCATGGATTTTGATGAAAATAGGCTTTCAAAGGACAAAGAGGGGAATTAATGCACATATTTAACAAAAACAGAATATTTCAATCCACTAAAAGACAATAGCAACTTAATGCTTTGAAAGACTCCCAAGTAGACTTACGAGTGTGGGAGCTAATATTAAATATATTCAGACAACTGGGTATCTAAATGATCGAATGGGTGAACTTTTAGGAAAGTACCTGGGCTCTTTCAATATCATTTTTTGTACAATTTAGTACTCATTTGAGATAGCCAACATTATCCTACATAAGATTCTATAAACACATATCTTTCAGGAATACCTCTCTCTCATAGAGCAACTGATACAAAAACTTCTCATCTGTTCTTCTTGCAGAAAGGCAGCTATTTATAATATATTCTTGCTTTTAAAGTTTTTCCTTTCTGTTACTTCTGCATTTTCAAATATGTTGAATCCATCAGCTGGAAACTCCTTTTTCTCTACCTCTTCCAACACACTTCCCACCATATTTTTTTAATAGGTTAAAAACAAAACAAAACAAAAAAATTAAAGCCAAAATTAGAAAATAACTCCCTGCTTTTCTAAAATTGATTTTGGAGTTTAATATTATCAAGCACTTCCTCAGGAGTCCTTTTATACTGGGAAAGTTTATATAATTTTGAAAAGAAGTTGCATGAAATAGTCAAATAATGTGCATGATTTTAAGTGTTGCTGTTTTTATAATTTGGGTTAATTATGCTGATGGTATCACCATCTCCTTAAAAAAAATAAAAAAGAGTGGGGGGAGGGGGATGAGGACCTCTTTAATGACCAGGAAAATACAACTAAAACCACAGTGAGATACAATTTTCAACACACCAGATTGGCAAAAATGAAGAAGTCTAACAATATCAAGTGTTAATAAGAATGTGGAGCAATAGAAACCAACACACACTGCTAGAGGGAATGCAAGTGGTGTGACCCTACTTGGGAAAACAGTTTGTCATTAATAATAAATTCGACATGTGTAACTATGACCCAGCAATTCTACTTGTACATATATACTCCAAAGAAACTCTCACACAAATATATTAGTTTCCTATTGCTACTGTAACAAATTACCACAAATTCAGTGGGTCATCCCAAAGTTATTCTCTTACAGTTCAGGAGGTAAGAAGTCCTGAAATCAAGAACAGTAGGACTGTGTTCCTTCTGGGCTCTAGGAGAGAATTCACTTCCTTGCCTTTTCTAGCTTTTGTAAGCTGTCTGCATTCCTTGGTCCATGGCCTAATTCCCCATCTTCAAATGTACTTCCAAGCAGCACAGCATCTTCTAATCTCTCTCTAACTCTGACCCCCCTCCTTCCCTTATGACTGTGTATTGGGTCCACCCAGAAAATCCAGAATAAGCTCCTCAAATCAAGATCCTTAGGTTAATCACATCTTGAAAATCCCTCATGTCACATAAACAGTCACAGGTCCTGAGGACTAAGATGCGGACATCTCTGGGAAACCATTATTCAGCATATCACACAAGTAAACTAGGAGACGTGTACAAATGTTTATAGCAGGAAAAACAAGAACAACAACAACCTAGAAGTAACTCAAAAGTCTATCAATAAAGGGGTGGAGCAAGATGGCAGAGGAGTAGGAGACCTGGATTTCGTCTGGTCTCAGGAATTCAGCTGGATAGGGATCAAACCATTCTGAACACCTATGAACTCAACAGGAGAGCAAAGAAAAGAATAGCAACAACTCTCTGAAACAGAAATGCGACCACTTTCTGGAAAGTAGGACATGTGGAGAAGTGAATCCGAGGCGATATTCGGGAGGATAGACGGTGGGGGTGGGGGCCTCCGTTGGCTGCTTCTGGCAAGTGATAGAGCCATGGAGCACAAAATCGGAACTTTTAGAAGTCTGCTCCGCTGTGGGACGTCACTCCGGTGGCTAAGCGGGGGGTGGAACCCTCGTGGGACAGTGTGGTCTCAGGACCCTCGGGGTCACAGAAAGACCGGGGGTGCCTGATTGCGGCAGAGCTCCCAGGTGTCGGAGTGGGGAAGCTGGCTGTAGAGACAGAGCCGAGGTGCGGGCTCTCAGCTAGGGTTGCCATAAACCGTGATCCACGGCACAGTCGGGCCACTGCTCCTCCAGCAGGGACCCAACAAGCGGCAGATACGGGGAGACTCACCTTCTTCCCCCGGGGAGGAGCGGTGCGGGAGCGCACCCCAGGGATCTGCTGGGTTTGGAGACTCAAGACGGGGTCGTGTGCCAGAGATAGAAACCCTCGGTCACAGGCTGGGTGAGCACGGAGTGTGGCCGGAGACTGGGGAGACGGGAGTGACTGACTGCTTTTCTCTGGGGGCACACTGAGGAGCAGGGCCCCAAGTTCTTGGCTCCTCCGGCTCCTCTGGGGTGGAGATTGGGAGGCCGCCATTTTCACTCTCCTCCTCCAAAGCTGTACGGAAAGCTTGCAGGGAACAAAAGCTCCCGAGAGCAAACCCGAGCAGATTACTTAGCCCGGACCCAGCAAGGGCAGGGCAATTCCGCCTCGGGCAAAGACATTTGGGAACCATGGCAACAGGCCCCTCCCCCAGAAGATCAGTGAGAACAGCCAGCCAAGACCAAGTTTACCGATCAATGAGAACGGCAGAACTCCAGTGCTAGGGGAATACTGTACATAGAATCCATGGCTTTTATACCATGATTCTTTAGTCTTTCAATTTTTTTTTTAACTACCTTTTTTTTTATTTTTTGAATTTTTCTTTTTCCCTTTTCAACCAACATCATATCAATCCCTTTTTAAAAAAAACATTTTTGGGCGCCTGGGTGGCTCAGTTGGTTAAGCGACTGCCTTTGGCTCAGGTCATGATCCTGGAGTCCCGGGATCGAGTCCCATATCGGGTTCCCTGCTCAGCAGGGAGTCTGCTTCTCCCTCTGACCCTCCTCCCTCTCATGCTCTCTGTCTCTCATTCTTTCTGTCTCAAATAAATAAAATCTTTAAAAAATAAAAAAATAAAAAAATAAATAAATAAATAAAAATAAATAAAAAAACATTTTTATCTTTCATTTTTAGAGTCATATTCTATCCCTTCATAGTAGTTACCCTTATTTTTGGCATATATATATAAGTTGTTCTCTCTTCAAAATTTTGAGATAGTTTCTTCTAACAGATCAAAATATACCCTAAATCTCTAGTGTATGGTTTTATTCTACTCTCCTGCCTGATCACATTTTCTCCCTTTTTTCTTTCTTTTTTTTTAATCCTCTTTT
>NC_138371.1:49919060-50105952 GCF_054177405.1 Leptonychotes weddellii | reverse complement strand
GAGCCTGGTGATGGGTATTAAAGAGGGCACGTTCTGCATGGAGCACTGGGTGTTATGCACAAACAATGAATCATGGAACACTACATCAAAAACTAATGATGTAATGTATGGTGATTAACATAACAATAAAAAATTTTTTAAAAAGTCTATCGATAGTAGAATGGGTAAAGCGTGATATATTTATTCAAAGGGATATTATATAGCACTGGATATTATTACTATGCATTTCAACATTTGCCAATTACTCTTGAAAACAATGTTGGGTAGAAAAAGCAAGAAACAGAAGAATATATATAGAATGATTCCATTTATACAAAGTTCAAAAGCAGATAAAACAAAATTGTGCACTGTATGGGAAAATATACATAGGTGGCAAAGCCATAAAAACAAAAAAAACCAAGGGAATAATCACACAATACTCGGGATAGCGATAACAGGGGTGAGGCTCGGGAAGGAGGACAATATAATTGTGAAGGGGCAGCAGAAGACTTCAGTACTATGGCTATGTTTTCTGTTTTAAACTGGTGGAAATAGAAGAATGTCCAGTTTATAATTATTCTTTATGCTGGACATAAATATTTTCTTTTCCTCCTTGGTTTATATGATACATTTCAGTTTCCAAAAAAGGAAATGGACAATACAATGAAAACTGAAGAGCCAAAGCTCTTGTCATTGCCAATATGTTCAGCACACATTCTTTTACTTTAATTTGCGGAGTTCCAAGGGGTATGTTTTGGCAACATACATGAGCAGTTAACAACTCAGTTTTCACTATGCTAATGGGAACTCTATGGCTAAACCACTAAACTAAAACTTTACTCCATGGGATTATTAGTACTAAAACTGAATGTTTATTCAGAGATCTACACATACACACCCCAGTTTGTTCACTTTTCTCACTCTTGTACCATGTGTTGACATTACCATGCATTACAGATAATCTACTAAATAGGATTACCTTCCTTCTCTACAGTCCTTTCCACGGTGTTTTGTCCACATAACTTTTATGACTTTGATGCTGATGACATGTAATTTTAAGAATCTAATCAGCAAATATAGATTGATAATAATAAGTATTCAGACATATTTTTTTAACTATGTCATTTCTCCAAATAACCTCTAACTTGATAAAAGCTACAGTGAGATATTTTCACATGCAAAAATAAAATTTTCTTTTTTAAAATTTTTTTAAATTTTTTTAAGGTTTTATTTATTTATTTGAGAGAGAGAGAGCATGAGCAGGGGGAGAGGCAGAGGGAGAGAGAGAAGTAGGCTCCCGGCTGAGCAAGGAGCCCTATGCGGGGCTCGATCCCAGGACCCAAGATCATGACCCGAGCCGAAGGCAGACATTTAACCGACTCAGCCATCCAGGTGCCCCAAAAATTTTTGTCAAAAGTGGCAGAAGCCAGAACGTTACAGTAGTTCTCCCGTTTTCCCATAATATGTATGACATATGTCATTGTCAAGGTATCAAAGCACTTAATTCCCCTTTTGAAGTACTACCTGTCCAGTTTGACACCTTCCCATAACCTTTCTGAAAGAAAAGACAATATTTCAAGCATTATCCCCTTAAATGTTACAATATATTTAGCTGAACTGCCTGTGAATTAAAGGACTCCCTTGAGCATAAGTTTGTCAGAAGATCCATATTTATTATCTGTTAGAAACTTTAGATGATCACAAAAATAACTTCCTCACATTAGGAAGTTCCTGGGGTTGCCTGGCTGGTTCAGCCAGCAGAGTATCTGACTCCTGATCTCAGGGTAATGAGTTCAAGCCCCATATTTGGTGTAGAGATTACTTAAAAAATAAATTAATTAATTTTTAAAAAGCATCTTTATCCCTATTTTTAAAAAAGCAATTTTCTTTTCAAAAATTTTTAAAGAAACTGTAGAAATATTGCTATTCCTTTTTCCTGTTTCTGTAGGGGTCTAAGTGATGAGCATGCTGTCTTGTGTGAGCAAAGGGGACAATGAGTAAATGGGGTCATTTTCTTACATGAAAATAAGAAAAGGGATATTATACAGCTCAGCTGACTTCACATGCCACATAATGTCTATGCAATAATTCTAAAGATACATACAATTAATAAAATCCATATGAGTTATCTATTTTATCTATTTTATTTTATAAAACATCTAATAAACTTTCACTATATATACAATTTTAAAGGGTAGGTGGCTAACCAAAATTAATAAACATGTGAATACTGGAAGATATTAAAGTAGGTAATTAGCTTTGTATTATATGCCTTCCACTCAATCTGAAATGGACCTCGGTACATGATTCTTGTTAAGTAATATTCAGAATGGTAAAACTGATTTTAAGATCCTGAAAGTACATAAGATATTCTGCCATGAAATCTCTAAAATTATTATTATGTCACATAGAAGTTTTTAAAAAAACAACAGTTAGGGGAAAGAAGGCTGTAACCAAAACATGGCTTCTTGCTACCAAAGTGCTTTGTATCAACCTCGTATTAAATCATTGTTGCAGGCAACACGAGATAGAAAATCGAATAATTCACCAGCATTGAACCACAGAGGTTCCAAACAGGCATAACACCTGTCTCCCCCTTGACTGACATATTTTAACCAGGAATGAGGTACCCTTTAGATCCCACTTTCCATTAATGAAGATGTACCTTGTGGGCTTAATTACAACTCAGTTTTGACAGCAGGGGCTAACAAAGAATTTAGGCTTCCTCTATTTTGTGGTTCAGGGTACTAGAGAAATATATCCCAAACACCAATGACAGAAGACTCTAAGGCTTCTAATGGTTCTGCTCTTATTAACTGGGAAGAACACCTTGGGAATTGTACAGTAGGTATTTTACATGTATGAAAACGAAGGTAATGAGCAGTTAAGCAACGCACCCAAGGCCATGGGCACTAACTGACTCAGCCTGGGTATTAACATAGGACTGCCTGATTTTTCAAATCCACACAACATGCTGTGTCCTCGGGTTTTATATGCCACATCATCTGAATCTTAATTATAAAAATTTGAACCAACTTTGGCCCAGATCCACAAAGACTAATAAAGACTTAGAGTTGGAATAAAAATTTTCCCTGTTGTATTTCACCTTGTGCTTCTAAATTTGATCTCGATGGAGGTTTTAAGGCCCTTACTAATTCATCAGGATTGACTCCAATTGTAAGACATAGAATGACATGCAGAGCAACAAAAACCTGCATAATTTCCTGGACCTGTCATCTCAGACCATCCACCCATAGGGCATTCTTAACATCTGACACCATCTTTTCAGATCGGCCTCTTCCATGAAACAGGATCATGGCAGCTGTAAATTTCCTAGCCACAAATTCTTTCAACTCAACTGAAATAAAAACAGATGAGAAATAATTCTGACAATCCATATTTTTGCAAATAATTGATTTAGAGATGTACTTGCTGCAGCAGTGATCTGAGATAAAACAATCTACTTAAAGTCATCAAAAGAAGGAATTACCACAACTAAAATACTCTTCTGTGGTCCTGCAAAAATCAATACATCTTATTCAAGTTTCTTAATAAATTTCCAAGGAAAGGTAAGTACTTTTGATAGGTCATGACAGGGTTTATAGGCATAAACTATTCCTGCTTCCTCTAACAGGCAATTGAAGGCTCAGGTGGATCAGTGTGTGGTACATCAGATGCCTTGGCTAGGTGTAAGGATGTGCTATTCATGAGGTCAAAAAGGTGGAAGACGATGGCAAACATAGGTAGTATTTGAAAAGAAGGCCAAAGCAGAAAACAGAGAAGAGCATGTAAAAAAAAAAAAAAAAAAAAAAGTCAATCAGAGGAGCAAGCAAGAGAGAAACAATCAAGGTATACTGTTTCAAAGAAAAAGACTGGGAAGTTCAGAGCATTTGGTGCAAGGCCTGAAACAATTTCCTAAGATGAGGGAATACTGGCCTCGTTGGGTGTGGGTGGTAAGGAACGCATTTGAGATGCAGAAGGGGAAGATTTTATGGGTTTTTTTTCCTTTCCTTTTACAGTACAAAGATGAATTATAAGAATTTAAATATAGATTTTAACCAGTATTGTCATAAAGACCATTTCTGGTTATGGATCATAGAATGCAGCCTTATATTAGTACAGTCATACCTGGCTGATATTAGGTATTTGGTACACATGTGTGAAGTAGAATTTAAGAAATGGGTTTTTGATGAGAACCAATGCTATTTTCCTCACGGACAGTATCTGTCATGGGCAGATGATTCACACTGATGCCTTATAAATAGCATGAATTCCTTAGGAAATTTCTCCACTGGGTCCTCCTTTCATACTAAATTCAAAATATTAGCCAAACCCTGCCCTGCTAAGTATACGTATGTATGTATGATATATGTGTGTATGTGTGTACAGATGTATGTGTATGTATGGATGTATGTGTGTTTGTGTGTGTGTGCATATAAAGACAAGTCAGGAGTCTACTGACATTAAAACTTGAGAGAGAGCAACTACACAATCTGGCTTTGTAGCAACAGAGTCCATGACTTTGGCTTTCATTCTTGGTCTTCTGAGCCAGTAGACAAGCGTCAAGTAGATAATTCATACCAATTATTCCAGCATCGCATGTGTAAGTTAGCCTTTAAAAGAGATACTAAATGAGGCTTGTGATCTGTTTAAATTATAAAGGAATTGACGTAATTATGAAACTGATTCTTCAGATAATAAAAATGAATGCTTTCATTTACCAAGAGCCTATCATGGGCCTGGTATCTGTGCCAGGTGTTTGACATACATATGATATTCACAACAGCCACCCAAAGTGAGTATTATTGGCCCCATTATGCACATGAGGAACCTGAGGCTAAAAGAAAGTAAGTAAATTTACCTCATGTGAGTAATTTACCAATAACTGAGCTAGAGTGCGGACTCGGAGATGCCTGGGTCTAAAGCTTGGGCTCTTTTCATCATACTACACTACTTTCAAGAGTTAGCGTACATGTGCTCAGGGCCACTGCCCATATTGCTGTGAAATGCAGCCCCACAATCAGAAGAGATCTGTCAGTGGTAAAAAACAGTAGTTTATGTTCAACCTAATGTACCAGAACAGAGTCAGAAGTTAACACTGCCATTCTTCTTGTTCACCAAATTCAACAGGGTGGTCACTCTTTTCCGAGTCTATGATTAATTATATCAGCAAAGGTTGGCTTCTGCAGAAGGAAAGCACAGAAGAAATCAAGTATGCTTTCCAAAAGCTTAAAGCTCATGCTTCATGAAGAGTAGGCACATCCTGAATTGTAAATATCTTTTCCCAGGTGCAGCCCATTTCACAGAAATGATGAAATGACCCAAGAAAGTAAAGCTAGAATCCTGATTTTACTTTATTTTCCAAAAGCTGAAAGTTAATATATAAATATAATATAATAATTTCCCAATATATTCTCTTAATTTAAACCTGTCATGATCATGGTCATAAAGGAAGTTCGTGGGAAGTACAAACAATGCTGGATGTGATGCCAAAAGTCCTGGTTTCCCTGTCCCAGTTCTGTGACTATTTAGCTCCAAAATTCTGGGACATTTAACTTCTCTAAGCCTCAATTTCCTCACCTTCTAAATGGGAATAATGATTCTTACCTTTCACAGAAGTGAGGATGAACTGAAGTAGTATAGACTAAAGCACTGTATAAATCATAAAATGCTTGGGCGCCTGGGTGGCTCAGTTGGTTAAGCACCTGCCTTCAGCTCAGGTCATGATCCTGGAGTCCTGGGACCAAGTCCCACATCGGGCTCCCTGCTCAGCAGGGTGTCTGCTGCTCCCTCTGACCCTCCCCCCTCTCATGTGCTCTCTCTCATTCTCTCTCATGCAAATAAATAAATAAAATATTTAAAAAAATAAAAATAAGAATAAATCATAAAATGCTACACAAATATGCCACCACATTCAGAATACAGAGCAGCATCAGGAACTCTCCATTTACCAAATCCTGTCCCCACAAGGCTCGCTTAACTTCCTTTCTTGTGTTCTGGGAGATTTCCCTAGATGTTATTTCCAGGATGTTATCCCTCGCCCCACTTATTATATTTGATTGCTTCAGTGGGTGTCTGTCCCCAGTAATCAAACCAGTCCATGACTAAAGCAACAAATGCCCCCAAAGAACTTCCCCTCCAGCCAAAGAGCAAAGAGCTGTTGGACCAATAAATCACTGTCGTGGCTATAACTTCGATGCCCTACTTACAGTTCACCTACAGCTTCCAAAAAGTTTCACAGTAAAGAGAAATGTGCAATTTATTCTAGGATAATTTGCTTGCTTATATACTCCAGAGCTCCAGGTCATTTCTCAGAGACATGTACATCTCGTACTTTAAAACAGATATACACACACAATTATAAAATCTGCAAAGAACAACTCTATCTCTGCCTTGCAGATTATCAATATGTCTACAATAGTGTGGGAAATTTGTTGATGATTTCCTCTAGTTAATTCCTAATGATGCAAACAGATGATCTTAACAGGTTTGGTACTGACCAGTTGTGATAAAAAATGAAAGGTTTTTTCTTTTTAAAGGAACTATCAGTGTTGCACACTCACAACTCAGCTTCCAGAAATATCAACTGTGTAGTCCATGTCAAAGTTGTCTCACAACTTCAGTAAAGGGCGTTGTGAAAAGATGTTGCTGAATAGCTTGTTACACAATGTTTATACAACACAACAGAGGCAGCAGGTCGTGTGCTTAAGAATACAAATTGTGGCTCCAAATAATCTGGGCTCAAACCCTGGCTCTCCAACCTATTAGCTATGTGATCTTGGGGAAGTTAATTAACCTTTCTGTACCTCAGTTTCTTCAACTGTATAATGGATTGATAATTGACCTACTCTATAAAATTGCTGTGCATAATATATGAGTTAATATATATAAAGTGCTTAAGACAAGGCCTGGCACACACTAAGCTCCTTATAAATGTTAGCTATTCCTACCATTATTATTTTGCCGGCACAGGCATTAAGGGGTTACACTGCATGCGGTGAAGTTTCCTGAGGCATCTTGTCCCAAACTCTCCAAACACGATGCAATTGCTGGGATCACTAGATGTAAATAATCAATATCGTCTGATGTCAGTGCATATGAATTGCTCACACAGCTTCTGTGGTTTTGAATTTCATATTCTGTCAAGGAGGCTTCTTCTTTCATGGACAGTACTGGTACAATCTTGAATATGTGAGCAGAACATGAGTATAATCCCTAATATGTCCCATAGTAGTAAAAGTGTAGACAAAATCAGACAAGGTGGATTTGCATCCTGGCTCCGCCACTTACTAGCTGTGTAAACTTGGGCAAGTAACTAAACCTCTCAAAGTCCAGTTTCTTCATATGTAATATGTGGAAAGTAATAGTATCTATCTCATAGAACTTTATGAGGGTTAAATAAGACAATTACATGTTAGCACAGTGCCTAGTACATATACTCAATAAATGTTAGCTATTGCTATTAATTTTTCTTTGGTTTGGTTAGTCCAGTTGATATGAGTTCTTTGCCTGTGTGTTAATCAAAAAACAAATTATGGTAGCAACTGATACTTTAAGGCTTATAAAATGAAAGGATGAAATTTTACTGGCAGAAGTCTTTTCTTGTGCCATTATAATGTCAAATTTAGTTCACTTTAACATGCATTTTTGGAAGATTTTATTACAAACCTTACAATATAAAACAATTCTGGAGTAGTTGTCTAAGTAATTTATAGAAATATGTTGAGAAAGTGGTTGACCTCTGTAATAGAATCATCAGGGCTTCCTTTCTACTAAGGATTTTTGTTTGTTTATATACTTTTTTAAAGATTTTATTTATGTATTTGAGAAAGAGAGAGAGCATGAACAGGGGGAAGCACCGAGGGAGAAGCAGACTCCCTACTGAGCAGGGAGCCAGATGTGGGGCTCGATCCCAGGACCCTGGGATCATGACCTGAGCCGAATGCAGATGCTTAACTGACTGAGCCACACAGGCGCCCATGTTGTTTGTACAATTTAAGAATTCAGATCAGAACTTCAGGATGAGAAAATCATAGAGTTAAGACAGAGGATATCTAGCCCATCAAAGTCAGGCAGACATGACTTAAACATGGTTTGCCTTTGGCAAAGCTGAGCTAGCCAGTTCATCTTTGGTTCCCTTACTTTTCTCAATCCATGAAACTTTCCTGGTCCAATTGCTCTTACCAAGTGGTCAATTTATTTCCATTAGTGTTAACTGTTAATTAACTTGTTTACTGATGGGCTCTCAAAGATGTTTAGAGATTCTTAAAGTTGGAAAAGCCAGAAATATTGGGGGAAATTAAGCTATAATAGTAGAATTATAGGTTGTAAAGTTGTGCAGAGAACATTACCTGTTATCTTTTGCCCACTATTGCTATGTCTAAGACCTCTCTTGTTTGTGTAGATGCATTTACGCTCTTAGATTGGAATAATTCTGCTGAAAACTTTCTTTTTGACTTGGAGATAAAGAGGCTCAGATCCTATGACATAATAGTTGGCTATACCCTCTACTGCAGTTGATGAGAAGACCCAAAAGCAAACCTGAACCCACATCATTCCTTTCTTAAAGATATCACCCAATGGCAATACCAAAGAATGGCTTAGTCCCAGCTTTCCCAAAGATATATAAAGACAACGTGTTGCCCTCAAATAGAGCTCTATTACAAGTCTCCTAGTCCACACCTCCAGGAGATGGCAGCCCTGAGCCACTCCTATAACATTCCGGAGCTGCCACTAATAACTATTGAGTGACTCAGACATGTGGCTCATTCAACGCTAAGCATATCTTGCTAGAAAGATACTAATGGTTCAACTCGGGCAGAGGTGTTTTGTAAGGTTTTTCCTCTTCCTTTTCTTAGAACTGGAAATCTTAGAAATCATTTTCCTAGCCCTCTCATGTTACATATAAAGATTCTGAAATCCACAGGGAGCAGGTTATCTGCCCAAGTTCCCATGGATGATGAGTGGAGAGCAGCCCAGATCTGTGTCCCTCTCCTGTTCACAAGCCTTCCATTGTTCATTGCCTTCAAAGTGGCAATCCTATCTGGCCCCATCCTCCTAGCCACTGCTATCCAAGACAGACTCCTTGTCGCCTCATATACATTCTATGTGGGAAATGATTACGAGCAGAATTAGAGATACATTAGAGGCAGATTCACTAGTGTAGGTGAAATATAATGGTGACTTGGACTGGGGTTGTGGCAGCAAACATGGAGAAAAGTGGACAGATCTCTCTTAAAGAGTAAATCAAAAGAACTTTCTGATGGAATAAATATGGTGGTGGTTGAATAAAACGAAGGAATCAGAGAAGATGCCTAGGTTTCTGGCTTGGGTAACTGAAGATAAGGAAGATAAGGCAGGGGAAGGAGAGTGTTGGGGCATGGGGCAGTAAAATAAAGTGTTTTCTCAATGTTTCAGATAAAATAATCTATTTGAGAGGGGGCATGGCTTATGTGAGAGGAGGAACAACTCTTCCCCCTTTTCTGGATTCCATGAGAATAGATTTCCCTTAACCTTCCAGCCTTTGGACCCACCCCTTGTTCCTCCCTACAAAGGCATGATGAGTTACCTGATTAGTATGCTAGGGAGACTAATTGGGTATGCACCCCGGCCTCTTGCTCCCCTTAATCTTCTGGAGTCAGGCTACCCACAGAAGGCATTCCTCTACTCTGTTCCTTAGTGCTGTAAATTTCAAAGGGATAGGCCCTTATGTAGAGAAGATTGTAGGCCTCTAGCCTTGTCTGTATCTGGGAGAGTAGGTCTATTTAATTTTGGAGGTGAATATTATAAGCCTTTAAAGATAAGCCCATATGCCAGTACCTGCTCAACAAGTTATTCCTCTTCTGTCTTCTCTCTCATCTCAGCCAGTTCAGGGCAGGAAAGAGGGATGTTATTTATTGGGTCTTCTCAGAGTCCAAGAGTGGGAGAAACAGTGATAGAGGAACACAGTCGTCCTAACTCTGACACTTATGACCCCGCAGCCTCAGGAAAAGGTCTCCAGGCTTGCTTTAGCAAGCCTCTGGCTTATTCTTCAGCTTGGTACGTTTACAGAGAATTTGAGAATTAGAAATGCATTCATAATAAATGGACTCCTTTATCAAGGAAGGGAAAAATTATCTTTTATAAAGCTGGAGTGATTAAAAAAAAATACACATCCACACATAAGTCAGCTATTACTTTCTGCTAGAAGTAATGAAGCAAGATGCAGGTGTTAAGGTTCAATGTGGTTTTCCGTCAAGAGAAAATATCAGCTCTAGGAAACAGAGCCACACAGCTTATAAAGTTTGGTTAACTTTCCCTTTGAGGGATTATCACGGAAGGGCAACAGCAAGTCCTGTGGCTGAATTTTACAAATGACTAAGCAAGTTTCGGAGCGTTAATACATTGGGGGAAAAGCAATATAATAACAGAGGTGATTAAATCCCACATGCTTCCTGGTGGATTCAGGAGGATGGAAAATATTTCTTTTCTGTGTACAAAAGGGAAAAAAGAACGCTGCAGGAGACATTCACTAAGAGGAACTTTAGGTTAACAGAGACAGGACCTCTTCAAGCAATCAGCCTGAAAATTGCTGGCATAGTAACTTTGGTGTTGCCATTGCTAAAAGCTCCTGGTAGATACTAAACTAAGAGATATACCAAAGAAATAATATTTATCATTGTTCTCATTTTAATAAAAGGCTGGATGCTATATACCAATTGTTTAAATACCATTTCCCTGTCACTTGTTTTACTTAGAATGTACTCAAGGGGCAAGGTCTTTTTCATATTGCAAGGCATTGACCCTGAGGAAATAAATTACAACCAAGGGCCACATGGGATAACAGTTTGAAATGTAATTAAAACTGTGTGTTTTAAAAAATATATATTTCATGTATCTGATTTTAAAATTAAAAAGAAAGATACAATCACAGGCCACATAGAAGTAAAAAAGGAAACTCAGTTGTTTTCTTGAGGGAATCCTATGAGATTTAAAAATTTGCTTGGGAAATTAAAAACTGGGAACAAATACTTATTCTCATGTTACAGCCATTTATGCGAAGGTCAGTAATGTCAGGGAGGGCCAGAAGCAGACAGGGAAAAGAAGAAAAAATAAGGCAAAGGGGGACAGGCAGGATGAAGGACAGGAGGTGGAGTGGGGAGAACAGAAAAGGCAGGAGAGTAGTTGGGAGGATTGAGGGAAGAATTAGTCAACAGGAAGACAGGTGTGGAATGCCAGAAAAGAGGAAATGGAAAGCACAGGACAAAGCAATGGAGAGAGGAAAGGAGAGAGGTTGAAGCAAGCCAATAGTGAAGGGAACTCTGAAATATGTTATGTAAATGTGTTTGTTGACACTATTGTTCCAGTGAGCTCTAGAGCATTAGATTGTGATTGTGATTGCTGTCTTTAGAAATGTCATTTAACTATTCAGCACAACTGGTCATGGACGACTTTAGAAGAGTTACATACTTCTCAAAGGACCATTACCATTTCCTAGAGTAACGATAGATAATCCAAATAAAAATATCTAGAGTCTAAAAAAGAATCTGACAATCTCAGAGGATGCTCCCGGGAAACAAGTACAGACTAGAGAAATGAGAATACTTGTGGTTCTTTGGGGGAAGATAGAAGCGGTGGCGGTGGTGATGCATTCGCTTTCATCAAAGGCTTGGTGCTGGGCTCTCTGTATACATTAATTTGATTTAAATTACCACCCCTAAAGCAGAGAGCTCCTGGTCTGACCTTTTACACTCTCCCTAGTGAATCAGTCTGCCTGGCCTAAAAGACATCATCAGTGCCATCTAAATAACCATATGAAAAGAAGAATACATGTCCTTTGCTAATCACTCTTTTCCCATGCCCCCCCCTCCCCCGCCTGTTACGTTAGTCATAGCTGATACTTTTATTCTCTTGCTTTCATCCTCCCAGCTTTGCTAATTCTTCTTCTCTACTGGTAACAGATGAATTGCTCGGTTCCCTGTGCCCTCACTTCTCTAGCATTCACAGCCTGGACCACCAAAGCCTTGTAACTGACCACTTGACCTGGGAACTCAACCCAGCCTTATGTATGAGAAAATGAAAGGACCCTTGGCCTATAAAGTGGCCTAGCTCAACATTATCGCTAAATCCCTGGTTTTAATGACCTTATAACCTAGTACTAGTTCCTAGGCCACTTGCCCTCGTGACCGAATTCTTGATCACCTTCCTTTTCCTCACTTATTCACATAAAAAATGTTTATGGAGTACCTAACTACTACATGCTGGGCACTGCACCACACACAGGGAGTGCTGTAAAGCTGAGAAAGTCGTAGCATCTGCCCTCAAAGAGCTCACAGTTTAATGGAGAGAAAGACAGGTGAGCCAAAATTAAAATTACCAAAAATGGAATAAATAGCAAGAGTCATATGGGCGAAGTGTTATGGAAGTAGGTAGAAAAATAAAAAAAACTTCCTTGGGGAGTTTGCCATCCTCATTATTCTTACAGATAAAAACATAGTGTAGGCATCACCCTGGAATGGCTTTATGGGTATGCATCCAGTGCAGTCACACTGAGCCCCGTGCTAAGAAGGGTCCCCTATATACACACTTGAAGTTCAAGTTGAATTAGTGTTTTGTACATGAAGTCAGATGGAGCATGCCCCGGGGGCTCCCACAGTCCAGCTTCCTGATGGGTTTTCAGTCTCCTGCTCCCTGCCCCAGCCCCATGATCTCTACCTCTTTCTACCCAGGGTTACAACAGGTTGATGGGGGTTGAGATGGGAGGGTGCCCACATTCTGCTCTTGCCCTCCGTTCCCAATGAGGTTGTGGGCATGGGTCTGAGGAGAATCAGGAGCCTGAGGTGTCTTGGGGTAGAGCAAGACTCTGGCTGCTTCCACTGCAGGCTGACAGTACCGTAGCCTGTCCAGTAAGCAACTCTGTGGTGGCCTCCCACCCACCCCTGATCCAGGTATGATGCATGTTCTGGCACCGAGGCTGCAGTCCTGTGGGGTGGCCCCTTTGTTGTGGGTGGGGGTGGCTGGACTGGAAGGATGACGAGAACCCCACTTTGATTTTTCACTGGGTCCCACAAATTATGTAGCCTGGTCTAGCTCCATCCCTTGTAAACTTCAGACCTTTGAGATTAGAGACCACAATCTCCTCAGAAAATTTCCAGCCTCCGGAGTCCTATTCTCCAATCCATTCTCAACAATGGAAACTAAAACAGCAAGAATCCTCTCCCCATGTCTTCCAGGTCCCTTTTCCAAAGCTGGTTTTCCCTCTCAAATCTTGTTCTGAGAAATTAGTCACGCATGTGAGCTGCAGCCTGTGACAACCAAGAGGACCTGCTAGAGAGGATGGCTCCCCACTTGAAGATCCTATACTTCAAGCTGTATACCATGACTAGATGGTTCTTGGGCTGGGATCCACTTTGGGGCGGGGCTAAGCTATAGTTGCCAGCCTCCCTGCAGTTGGGTATGGCTACATGCCTGAGTTCTGGAGCCTAGAAAGACAAAAAATGGGAGCAGGAAATAATGTGTGCCAATCCCAGACCTGACCCACAAATCCTCCCATGTTGTTTATCCATTTCTGTCTCCCCTCATCTGCTGATCATACATTGAAGCCCCATGTTGCAGGTGTGGAGGCAGGAAAGAATGCCCTCTTGGAGGACGGCTATCCTTCAATCAGCAAGAGCTGCTGAGCTTCCCAAGAGTGAGAAATAAGCTACTGTTGTGTTACCACTGAGCTTGCGAGGTGTATCCGTTAAAGCAGCTACACTTACTCTATTAATAAATACATGTGTGGAAATTTTTGAAAAATACATAAAAGAAAACACAAAAGAGAAAAAGAAGTGCACCTTTATTAATGTTCTTGTGAATCATCTTCCGGCCTTTCCCCATGCGTTATTCCAAGTAGTTTTTACTGAGTCCTCACAATGTAACAAACAGCATGTTGAGCACCTTTCATATATGATATCACTTAATCCTGACAACAACATTTTAAGATAGGTATCGTTATCCCCATTTTAGGGCTGCAGAAACTAACAATTACAGAGGTAAAATACGATGCAACTCTCAAGGGGTTGGGACTGGGAATCAAATTCAGTCTGTCTGATTCTGAATTCAACTCCCTCCCTCATGCTTTTGTTGTTGTTATTATTGTTAAGAAAACTGGGATGCTATTGTTTTATAAATATGCTTCATTCACTTAATATTTTGTGGGTGACTTCCTCTGATTAAATGTTCCATTTTATAATGTACTATAATTTATTTATCCAAACACTTAGTTAGGTGTTTGGATTGATAAGCTTACACTACTATAAATAACACTACCACGAATATTCATATACACAAATCTTTGCACATACTCATAAAAATTTCCTTAGAATGATCTGGAATTGCTAAATCAGAAGTTAGGACTATTTTTAAGGCAGAACCTGTGTATTGACCAACTGCCTTACATCAGTGATTTCCAAAAGGGGGGAGGAGGATTTTGCCCCCCAGAGGCCATTTGACAGTGTCTAGAGACATTACTGTCACAACCGAGCAAGCATCTGGCAGGTAGGCCAGGGATTCGAAGATGTCCAAAATGCCAATAGTGGGAGCCTGGGTGGCTCAGTTGGTTAAGCGACTGCCTTCGGCTCAGGTCATGATCCTGGAGTCCCGGGATCGAGTCCCATATCGGGCTCCCTGCTCAGCAGGGGGTCTCCTTCTCCCTCTGACCCTCTCCCCTCTCGTGCTCTCTGTCTCTCATTCTCTCTCTCAAATAAATAAATAAAAATAAAATCTTTAAAAAAAAAAACAAAAACAAAATGCCAATAGTGCCAATGTTGAGACGCTCTAAGCTACACAATGGTCTCATGAGGGTGTGTCACTCTTAAGACAAAACAAAGGCTACAACAGGGCTCTTCCATTCATTCAAACATGATTCAGCAAGGATCTACTTACTATAGCCAGATACTGTAGTAAGTGCTAAGTTAGCATTCAAGGAGGAGGGTCAGATCAACAGTCAAGAGTAAAGAGAGGAGGTGGTTTGGAAGTAAACTGTACCTTCCTTTGCTAGAGAGAAAGCACATCAGTTTCATTTTATAGCTTCATATCTTTCCATATCATTTTCATCAAGTGATTTCCATATACTTTTGCATTAAATTATACAGTCTCACAAAGTTGCCACATGAAATGATTAATTTTGGTACATCGCTACATACATAAATTCTTGATCCTTCCAGGTTATCTCTAAGAATAAAATCGGTTGCTTCTTCAAAAGAAACTCAAGGTCTTAGGTATAAAACATCCCTACGATGACAGTGGTTCCTCTTTCCCCTGCTGACCTTTTTGTTCTTTAATTTAACCTAGCAGATCATCTCGATTTGGTTAATTCAGAGGTGGAATAATGTTTTCCTGCTCTTTCTATTTTAAATTAGCACGCACTCCCTGAGTGCCAGTTCCTTTCTGGCTATTCAATGGGACTCACAGCAGGCATGGAAAACATAAAGGGACCAAATCAGAAGCTGCTTCTCTGTTTTCCTCATTTAAGAAACGGATGGTGGGGCGCCTGGGTGGCTCAGTTGTTAAGCATCTGCCTTTGGCTCAGGTCATGATCCCGAGGTCCTGGGATGGGGCCCCACATCCAGCTCCCTGCACAGTGGGAAGCCTCCTTCTCCCTCTCCCTCTCCCTCTGCTTGTGTTCCCTCTCTGTCTGTGTCTCTGTCAAGTAAATAAATAAAATCTTTAAAAAAAAAAAGAAATGGATGGCAAAGAGAGAGGGGGAAGAATGCCTTGGATCTGAGCTGTGTTATCAGCCTCCTCTCCAGAGATTCTGTGCTCCTCAGCCTGCTTGGTCAACGCTTGGCACATTCACTGTCACCGGCTCCTCTCCTCCTCGCTTCTCTGCATATTAATCTCTGGATTATATAAAAAGGGGATGCCATGGCTGTCCTGGGCCTTCAAAGCCAGTGCTCAAAGAAGAGGAAGTAAGGGAAGAATCTGACCCCGCTCTCACCTGAAGACAGAAAAAGGAACCAGCCTTAACAGATGCAAAGCATATACCCTATCACATAGTCATTCTCTAGAAGCAAAAAGAAGAAGCTAAGGGGGAAATGCAGATGTTCCATAAAGGTGGCCATTAGAGATGGGATTATAGCTTCACATTTCCAGAGGACTTTATACAGAAAAACCTAGACTGGTTTTCTTAGCAACCCTGAGATAATCTTTCCCACAATTTCCCAAGCCTACATTTCTTAATTCCATTACAGATGTTATTAAAATTTTAAATATGTAATCATGCACATTAAGTTGCCAAATCCCCATAAAAACTATTAGGTTATTAAACTGCATACAGCCATTTAAATGAAAAAGGAGTAACATCTAATTTCTTTAAATTGAAAAAAGTAAAGGTTAGGACATTCTGACAATCTGATAAATATAGGTAGCATAAGTACAAGGATAGTGCATAGCATAAAATTAACAACATATCTAAACAGAAAAACATAAAATAAAGAAAGTCAATCTATTATTTGGTATATAGTCAACACATTTAAAATAAAATTGCATCACAGATTCCACCTAGCCTAATAAATTATTAGAGCTTGATTATAAGCACCATGATTTAGTATTCATTTACCCTTTAATGTCAGCTGCTACAATTTATTTAGTTTACAAGTACTAGATCCAAATATTGTCATTTAAAAAAATCTTTAGGATTTCAAGAATAAAAGTACAAATGGTCAATCTGGAGACATTATGGGGGAATTTACAGCACAGAAACACAATGCATACTTTTGGGATTACATGTTATACTAGAAAAATAGGCATATTCATCAGTTGTAAAAAAAAAAAAATTAACTATGCTTGTTAAATGCACGATATGTATTATGGCCAGTAGATCCTGACAGTCTAAAATTCATTTAAAGCATTTGGTTACTTTACATTTTAAAGCAATCATTATCTATGTATAAGGCATCATGTATGTATGGTACTATCCTGCAATGTGACTGAAATTTGTTTTAATCCAGTATGGTAAGACACACTGACATGGAAATGATTGTCTTGAAGGAGGCAGGTTATACTCACAGATCCCTAAACACAGGAGGCAGGGCACACCATGCAGGGCCCTATGGGGAAGAACCAGAGTCAGTTGGGAGGCAGAAAGGGAGAGGGCAGAACATGGCCCAGAGCCTTTACTGGGGTTACCATGGGAAGAAGTTGCAGAGGCAGGGTAGGGTCCCTGGGTCAATTTAGTATTGGATAGTTTGAAGAATTTCAGGAGGCTCTGGACTCTAGGGGTTGTCCCTAGTTGTCTAGGACCCTGGGGTGACATAAGCAAAGGGATTCTGGCTTGGTGTGTGAGAGTTTGATAAAGGAGGTTGTTGGGGATGTGGGCTCTTTGGGGTGGTTGGTTAGTATATCACAGGCGCACTTGCAGGGGAGTCCTTTGCTATCTCTAGGAATTAGCTACCCCTAAGAGGGGCAGTCTTTGTAGGATCAGGGCCACCAAAACCAGAACATCAAGAATACGGAAAATAAGAAAATATGGTCAATACAGGTACTACCATATTTTAAATCAAAGTTTTCCTTTCATGCACAAGGACCTTTCCAGGCCAGGCCCTGTGAATAAACCCTGTTGGACTGTGCATTTAAAAATATGAATAAAGTCTTACATTTCTTACTTTACCCTTTTGAATATTCTTTCTCGTTACCTCATTAGAATCTAATACTGGTTTTAATAGATAGATCCTTACAAAATACTATGGGATGGACATGTCTGGACATATTATTCCTTTACTATAGCTGAAAACAATAAGGCAGAACTGGGAATAGAACTCAAGACTTCTATCTCCAAGTCTAGAGCATGTTCTATTACATGCTGATGGCTTTTACAGTTTAACAAGATGATTAGTAATTGACAAATTCATTTCTCAAATAAATGGGCTTAATCAGGTTGTTTAGGGAAAAAATTCCATTAACTAGACCAAAGTCATCTCATTCCTGTTAGGTGTGTTTGGTCTTGGCTGCCTCCTATGGAGTTTCTTCTGGGAAATAGCATATTGGGAATAAACAAAATTACTCAGACAGAACAAGACAGCCAAATACCAATATGGCATTTCCGAACTCATTTTCAACAGATTTCAATCACTATTTTCTATATACTGATGAAATTCAGTATTCACATCAAAGATGGATATTCCCACCTGACTTGGTCTCTACACACACTCACATTCCTGGTGAGTAAACTAAGAAATATCCTGATGACTCTGGATAGTCCCCATTTGGCTCTCCAGATGCTCTTACCACGTTTTACTACTCTGTTCTGTGCCAGAAGACTGACTCCTATGAATCGTTGTGCCAGGGAGGACTCCCTTTGCCCTCTTGGTTTCAACCAAGCCTGGGTTAAACCACTGAGTGACACTGACAGGGGAAGAGGGTGTGAGGAGGATAACATTTCGTGGCCCCCTCTCCTCCAGGTCCTGTTCGTCTGTGACTGCATTCCTCTCCCTCAGGCCACAGCTCTGGCTGGGTGGCCCCTCTCCCACAGCTGGAACTCTCTCTCAGCGTTCCGGTAGTTGCACCCTCCTCTTCAGAAGTAGGGATGGTGGTTCATTTCTATATAACAAGGGTAGTTGTATGGTTTACCATTAGATACTTTGTTATTTCAGCTGGGAGGAGGGATGGAGGGGTGGTGTAGCAACCAGCCCAGTTTATTGATGCTAACTATAGGGAATAGAAGGGGAAGAGATAGCTCTCACTTGGACATGCCCCATGGACATCTAATAACCACATCTTGGAATGAGTAGTTTGTAAATGCAACCATCTCAAAAGTTGAATTTTTTTACACCTTTTTTTTTTATTTTTTTAAAGATTTTATTTATTTATTTGAGAGAGAGAATGAGAGAGAGCACATGAGAAGGGGGAGGATCAGAGGGAGAAGCAGACTCCCTGCCGAGCAGGGAGCCCGATGAGGGACTCGATCCAGGGACTCCAGGATCATGACCTGAGCCGAAGGCAGTCGCTTAACCAACTGAGCCACCCAGGCGCCCTTTTTTACACCTTTTAAGAGTATGTGAAGCGTGGGACGCCTGGGTGGCTCGGTCGGTTGGGCGTCTGCCTTCGGCTCAGGTCGTGATCCCAGGGTCCTTGGGATCGAGTCCCGCATCGGGCTCCCTGCGCCGCGGGGAGCCTGCTTCTCCCTCTGCCTCTGTCTCTCTCTCTGTCTCTCATGAATAAATAAATAAAATCTTTAAAAAAAAAAAAAAGAGTATGTGAAGCGTAAGAAATGTAATCAATAAACCTGAAAGTGCAATGTTCCTGAAAAATAAATAATTACCAGGTTGGTCAATATAATCTCTCATGTCTGAAAGGACTTTCAGGGGAAAATTCTAACATCTGTAAGACCTTATCCTGGAAGGAGTGTTTTACCTTCAAGAAGTTGTATTGCATGGGCGCCTGGGTGGCTCAGTTGGTTAAGCGACTGCCTTCGGCTCAGGTCATGATCCCGGAGTCCCCGGATCGAGTCCCGCATCGGGCTCCCTGCTCAACGGGGAGCCTGCTTCTCCCTCTGACCCTCCCCCCTCCCCCCTCTCATGCTCTCTATCTCATTCTCTCTCTCAAATAAAAAAAAAAAAAAAAGAAGTTGTATTGCATGAATAGGGGTAATCATGAGAAAACTAGAAAATTCAGTTAGCCAGAACAGTCATGTCCCAAGTTATGCTTTGGCCAAGAAGAAGTTGGAAGTGAGCTGTTGCTAGTTTAGTATTTGGCTAGTGGCAGTCTATTTTCTCCATATTTCCACATGGAATAAAGTAAAATTAAAAAATAAATAAATAAATATAAGTGAAGGGGGTGGGGAGACAGGGGCCCAGCAGTTACTATGAAGATTTGATTAATGCAGACAAGCAATTCAGATAATTGACCAGTTATCTGGGCTTCATAAGCCCTATTTAAAAAAAAAAAATCTACAAAATCAGGTCTAAAGAGTAAAAGATGTGCTCAGGGGATGAATTTCCTGGTTTAGCTATGTATATGGCCTGTACAGGCTGAACTTTGTGCTTAGAGGTAGTTGAACTGACCACATAAAGGGTGTATCAGTGTAACTACTCAGTTGAATAGATTTGCATGAATTCATATATGACCTACTGCAGAATGTGAAATGAAGAAGTCATGATCTTGATCTTGAGGAATTCATGGTCAAGAGGTCATGTAGTATCCAAATAGTTATAATACTATGAAAATAGAAAGAAGCACATTAAAGCATTACAGAATACCAAAGAGGGAGAAATCCTGTCTAGTTTGAGTGGGATGGGGCAGGGATTAGCAAGGGCTTCATGAAGTGGGGCTTTGAGGGGTGAGAGGATTTAAACTGGCAGAGAAAAAGAGAAGGCAAAGGGACAGTTATCAGTGTGCATATAATAGTTAGTGGTCAGTAGAGGCCACACTGGGGATGGTAGGCATGAAGGCTCTGCAGTCCAAAGATCTCCTTTTGAATCCCAGCTCTCTCACCACCTGAGTGACTTTGAGCAAATGATTCAACCCTTTTAAGCCTCAGTTTCTCCTTCTGAAGATGAGGGTGGTAATAGCTACCTCTGGGAACTGTTGAGAAGATTAAAAGAGACAATGCTTGCTAATGAGCTAATGCCTGGCTCATAATTAGTGCTCCATAAATAGAGTTATTGTTAATCCACAGTGGAGCTTCAGTTTCCCATCTATCATCATGCTTAAATTTTTAAAAAATTGACACCCTTAAAAAGCTCTCAAAAGTTCCTCATTTTTTCATTTAGATAAAAAAGATTCCTTGTACTAAATTTGCAGTAGCCTAAAGCTATATTTTATGATAGGAAACAGAATTTATCATTAATGTATAAAACCACTGTTCAACAGTCAATGAAACCAACCAATTAATAAGAAACCATTAGAATTATAGAAGATACACATTTTTTTTAATACCAGGAAGGCTTCTTTACTATTTTAATCCCCAAAATAAATAAAAATAAATTTAGCCTGAATGCCTGTAAATGGCCAGGAACCAACATTTCTCCCAAAATATTAGAAACCCAACCCACTCTCTTATGACTAAACAGCTTCCTTTATGATTCAAATTACACTTTCCAAAAGAATGTGGTTATATTGCAAAACACCACCCTTAAAATAAGTAACTAAAGTAGCAAGTAGTGGACGTCAAGGATCTTGTTGACTTTCCGGTAAAACGACTCAAAGCTATTTCAGAGGACAGCTTCAAATGACTTTTCAACACTATATTAAACATGAAACACTAACTTCCAAATTAAGCCAACCTTGTAAATAAACAGGTGACCCAAACCTCAGGAACCAAAATAAATTGGTCAGATTAGTAAACATTTAGCTTATGGGTTGGGAAAAAATTAAGTTAACCTTAAATTACCTCCCCATGATTCTGTAGGAACTGTACTTCTCTGTAATCTATCCTCATGTACAAAGCAGCAAATGCAATTTGTCACTGTGTTTATCATGATCATGTGTCTGTCAGGAAGAGGGGCTGAAACAGCAAATGTTTCCTGCTTCAAGCACAAGATCAATTCTGGTTCTGGGCTAGTGAACATGTTTGTGGGCTTAGGGGAATTTCTAAAACACTATGTGCAAGGCTGAAATAAGAATTCATGTAACTCCTTTTAATACCAGTCTTGGGGTGGGATCAACATCTGCCTTTTAAGCAAATCTCAGCAACTCAATCACAGGACACATGTCTGTCAGCAGTGGCTCATCAGGGAATGAAGCGTACTCCTCACTGAATTTTCTAGATATGTGAAATTAATCCCTTCTGAAGCCAAACACATTTAAATGTAGTTATTTCAATGGAGGTTATTCTAAAATGAAATTCAATGAAAGTGAATTATAAAATATCATTATTCATATTCTTACTTAATACATATAATAAATATGTCAGTATAGTAGAATGCATTCTTAAATATGACTTTGTGTATAATTTTTGTTTGTTTTCCATCTCTTCTCATCAAGGATAAGCAATCAGCTCTGCTCCTTTCTTATATTAGAAGGCAAAACAAGATTTGAATGAGAAAATACGGAGAAAGAGTAATCCTGGCAGAAAGGATGAAAAGCACAGAAATAGAAGAGCACAGTCCAGGCATTGAAAATGGCACATAATGTAATTAGAATGGAGCTGAGGCCATGTGAAAGGAAGCAGTAGACACTAGCCGAAATAAAACTGAACTCCACCTAACACTCAAAATGACTCAGACCCAGGGCACCTGGGTGGCTCAGTTGGTTAGGCTCCTGCCTTCGGCTCGGGTCATGATCCTGGAGTCCCGGCATCGAGTCCCGCATCGCGCTCTCTGCTCAGCAGGGAGCCTACTTCTCCCTTGGACCCTCCCCCCTCTCATATACTCTCTCTCTCTCTCTCATTCTTGCTCTCTCAAATAAATAAATAAATAAATACATCTTTAATAAATAAATAAATAAATAAATAAATAAAAATGACTCAGACTCAGGCCAGTTTCATGGACACGTGACTGGTGCCGTTGCCTAGGGGCCCCCTGCCTGAGGTTTAATGCTATGCTGTAGGAAACACTTAATAATTTTATCTTTGAATTTGTGCTAAGTGAAGTCCAATGGAACAGGGGCATATGACCCCAAATCTTGAAGCCTTAGCTCACACTCAGTCTTCATTCCCACTGCCTGCCCAGGACCAGTTCTTGGTCATTTATCCATCATGCTCTATTGTGTCCCAGGCCTCCCACCTCATCACCCTTCCCTTGTGACCAGGGGCTACAACCATGTCATCCTGGTTGAGTGAGAGGCCGCACTCCACATCTGCCATTGCCCTCTGCTCCTGGTTGGGATCTGGGTGGGAATGTGGGGAGGGTCAGGTGCATGCCCCATGCCATCACAGAGAAGAGCAAGGCTGTGGTCATCCTCACCCAGAGCTGGCAGCATTATGACCAATTAGGCAGGGAACTCAATGAGGGTCCCTTACCTACGCCCAATCCAGGCACAGAGTTTCTCAGCATGGAGGTTGAAATCAGTAGGGTGTTGCATGTCTGCTGTGGGTTGAGGCAGCATACTCTTGGGAAGAGAAGATTAACTTCACCTCCAACCAGGCTCCTGCTTTACCATTTTGCACTACACTCCACAAATTACATAACTGCCTCTACTTAGAATCTTTACTCGCCCAGCTTCGTTTCCTGTTATTGATAACAGCAGCACCCTTCTCCATATCACCCAGGGCATTATCTTCCCTTCCTCTTAGCCCAACTCCACACCTGCAGAACATCTTCCATCTGTCCCCTGCTGCCCATTTGCACTGTCCCTGCTTTAATTCAGTTGTTCATCATGGCTCCACTAGATCATCATAATAGACTGTTAATTATTGCCACAGCTTTGAGCCTCCCCCTGTTCAATCCATTCAGCCACTGCCACCAGGTTACCCAAAACACCACCCTGATCCTACTAAAATGTTTTTAAGGGCTCCCTGTAACTCTTAGTCCCCGACTGTTAGTAAAATTCAAGTTCTTTAGTCAGGCATTCAAGGTTCTTTCTTCTTTTGCCCTCATCTTACTTTTGCATATTCGTTCTATAGCATGGGCAATACTCTGGCCAAATGAAACCATTCACTGTGCCCTATACACATTTTGTGCTTGCTCATTCTTGTGTCTCTGCTGAAGCCATTTTACTACACCTGGATCATGACCCCCAAACCCACAACTGTCTCCAACGGTGAAATCTAACCCTTTTTTCAGCTTGAATGGCACCTACTCCATGAAGTCTTCCATCATGAGGCCAGTCACAATGGGACTCCATTCTCCTCTGAGACTAATCATTTAATCTGCAACATTTATTAAGCATAGCGCTTAGTATTTACTTGTTTGTGTATAGTATATGCCCCTCAAATATAAGTGTTTGGAGGGCAAAAAAGCATGTCCTCTCACCTTTGTATACCCACAGTCCCCCTACCCAGGCCTTAGGTAAAATGGGCGCTCAGTGTATGTTTGTTGGAACTAATGAATAAATGAAACTGTACTGTAAACAGATCAGTTTTCTGAAACCCTGGCACACCTGTAACCCTTCTGCGTCATCCCCTTTCCTCCTCCCAGTTCACCTAACAAAACATCCTGGCTGCTTTTCAGACCCAAAGCCCATCAAACACCTGTATCATCATTATCAACACTAATGAAAATATCATCTCACACTTTTTATTAATGTTTAAAGTGCTATATTCTGAATGCTCAGAATAATCTCAAAGAGAACACCTGTTACTTGAGTGCTCTTATTTTCAACCTCTTGAGGGCAATTTTTTCATTACTATATTAAAGTGGGCTGTTTAATAACTTATAACTGTCAGGGGAAAAAAAGATAAATGGCAGTCACTATGATCCATACTGGATACGTAAAATGAATTTTTTTCCACTTGCAATTTTTTTTCTTCTAATTTCAAGTCTGTTTTTTAGACAAATTGAAGAAAGTAATGAAAAGTAATGAAATAAACTAAGAGGTTTTTTTGCTGTCAGAACTTGTATTCAACTTTAGTATTTCATTAAACAGCCTACTCTTAACTCCAGAATGTCTTGCTTATTATCATAATTTCATAAGTATCTTTAATGCTTTTCTCTCACCCATATCCTAAACCCAAGAAGATCATCAGCCTAATTTTTAAATGATTAAATTTTGAAACATTGTATCATAAAAATTTCACCTCCCAAAGAAGAAAAAGAATGTTAGTTGAATCTGAGCAAGAAACACCTTAAAAACATAGTAGGTAATGAAAATCAAAGAAGATGGTTATATTTTTACAAAGAAACTTCAGAATGTTTACAGAGGATCAGAATTACAACAACACTGTGATAAAAGATCATACATTTGAAAGGTTGTCGGTTTTCATTAAGAGAAATCTATAAGAGTCAGAAATGGGAAGGATGGGGGGAAATGCTAGAATTTAGGAAGGATGCAGCATTAATACAACTCCATAAAAAATTATATTGCATGGGTTTCTAAAAGGAACAAAGCATAAAACTTTTGATAGGAAAGGATAGGGTCAAGTGTTATCAATCACATTTAGAGGAATCTGAAGTAGAGAGTTGAAGGGTAGATATTTCTATCTTCCTTGAATGTAAAGATGGTTCTAAAATACTTATTTAACGGTGGAACATGGCTCAGGGAAAGAGTAGGTTGGTCAAAATGTGCTGAGTCCACATCTCTCAGTCCCTGATCAAGAGAAAAACAATTGAAAATGAGATAAAGAAAAAGAATTCTAGCAGACTAGTATCATCGTTATCATCATAAATTGTTACCATTTCCTGAGCAATTGCAATGTGGCAGGTACTGTTTTAGGGGCTATAATGCGATACTCATTTTATTTTCCAAACAATTATTTTATCTTTGCCACATAGATGTTATTATTCCCATGTTGCAGATGAGGAGATTGAGACTTAGAGATAAAGAAATTCTCCCAAGGTCACACTAATGGAGACTACATATTATGGTACACCATAATAAAGAAAAAAAAGCATTTTTTTTGAAGAAGAGTAGCATTAAAAAATGAAGAAAAACACACCACGTTAAAAATATAGAAATATATAGTAGAAGCAGTGGTGAAAGGAAAGAGAAACTTTCTGAGAAACTTTTCTTCATTTCAGGTCGAAATGAAGACAAGGCATGACGCAGACAGATCTCAAATTCTCAGCCAATATCACACCCTCCCCCTACCTGCCTTTTGCCGGTCCTCCCAACAACCTGTCTTCTCTATAGCCATCGCTGCCACCCTGGGGACTCTCCTTTCCCACTGTCAGCTTCCAGATATCAAAGGCAACTTTGCTTTCATTCTGTCTTCAGAGTATGAGTAGGGCCCAGAAGAAATATCAGCTGCTACAAACCCGATTGTCTGTAACTCTGATAACACCTCTAGCCACGATTCCAGGCAGCAGGAAGGCAAGTCAACTGCTGAGGAAGCTGGGAATTCTGCTCTGGAAGAAAAGGTGGTTATGGGGACAATATTAAATACAAGCTGGGAGTTGAAGGAGGAGAGCAAGAAATAAAGGCTCATAGAAATAGGAGAATATCTGAGGAAGAACAAGAAAAAGTAAGGCAATGAAGAGAATAGAATGCAATTCTGGGTTCTAACAAGTGCCATCCAACTAGGAAGAGGTTTTTTGTGTTTTTTTTTGTTTTTTGGGGTTTTTTTTAGCCCAAACACACAATACAAATGTGGAAGGAATAGGAAGGAAAATACTTTGTGATTGTTCAACTTCTTAAAGAATCTTCAACATTCCAATTATTAAATGTTTCCTTTCTTCCTATTTTCCAAGATCACAGAGAAAGAGACACTTGTGAAAGTTCATTCATTGGTTGCTTGACCTAAAACTATCAGTCTTCAAGGAGGGTATAATGAATAAGGCACCTAATCAATAACAAAAGGTTAATGAAGAGGGTATTTTGACAGGCATCCCTGACTATGAAAGTGTTATACTGACAGACACCTCGCAAAAATGTGAAACTTGGTTTTAGTCCAAGCCAGTCAATTTTCTATGTAAAATTGTCAACTTTCAGATGAAATGGAGAAAATTTTGCCCTCAGTCTTCTTCCCACCACTTTTGCTATTCTGATCAACAGCTACCAAACTCTAGAGAAACAGGTAGCTCTATTAGACACTGGAAGAAGTGCTCATCAAATGACCACAAAACTTTCAATTCTTATGAACCCTGAAGAAGTCTCATAGAAAGCACATCCAGTTTCATCATGTTCAGTGAATAGATACTAAAGAAATTAGAATTGACTGGCTTTCGGATCTGGCATTTAATATCAAGTTCAAATTGCCGTGAAAATGAAAGGCTTAGAAATAGCAGAAAACAGCATGTTGGGTTTCCTTTTCCACTTGAAACTAGCAGGTTTACCCTGCTGATCGCCTCTGGAGTTGCTAAGAAAATTACCAATATTTGTTTGTTTCACAAACTAAAAACCTACATGCTCAGTCCTGTCAAAAGGTGACAGCAGAAAATGCTATATTCAAACCTCAAGATAAATAATCCCTCTATTTGTCCAACCTTTCTAAACTCAGTAACAGAAACAATTAAAAAGGCCCACTCTTCCTCTGATTTTCCTCCTCTGTTCTTCTTCCCTACCTTGAAATGCATGCAACTTTAAGCTAAGGGATGTGAAAGTAGTTTGGTACTTTGTTTCCCGTCCAACTCTGAAAGAATGAAATTTATTACAGTCCCAAAAGACATCAGAGACACCAACATCCCATTTTCTTCAGACTAACACTAGTATTCTGGAGCAGACTTTTTTTTTTTCAAGCACCTCACAAATGCATTCTAAAACCATACAGTGATATTCTTAAAGATAAGGAATCTTGACAGAGAAACATGTGATATTAATGAGTGCAAAATGTAGTCCTTGTGATATGTGAACTGTTCACAAACCACTGTGTGTTCGGAAAAGACCATTACATCAAAGATGGTGTAGTAACATTCTAACTGGTCTAAACTCAGAGGGAATTTAAGTAGCAAGATTAGTATTGTAAAGAATCTAAATTAATGTGTTCCTGGATGCCAAAGGGTAACAGAAGGCTTAGCTTCCAAGCCAATGGGGCTCTGGAAGGGGGACAATGCAAAGTCCTACCTGGTAGGCATCAGGAATGTTGACCGTTTCTCCATGCTCCCCGACATAGCCAATGATGCCTTTGCCCCAGGGGACCTGCACCTCGTTTGAGTTCTCTGTGCTGCTGCAGGGCAGCAGTGGGGTTCCTGCATGCACATCAAAGAATTTGGAGACCAAGCTCTTCTTGCCAGCAGCTGCCCCCTCCACCAGGAAGAGAGAGCAGCGGTCAGCGTCCACCATGAGGCAGACAAAGATGAGTATCTTGTAGCTCAGGCTCGTAAGGTCAAGGTCATTGGAGATATCCTTGACCAGTTCCAGGAAGAACTGACGCTCATTATGCTTTTTGAGGTGGCACTTGTAGTCCATGGCCGTAGGGGGGTACTGAGGCAGATTCACCCTCGATTCCAGCAGGGCACTGAGAATGTGGGCCGTGGTGGGGGGCAGGGAGCTGGCCTTCCGGAGAAGTGCCCTCCGCCGCACACTGCTCAGGGGCTCCTGGGCCCGGGAAGTCACCTGTTCATCGTAGGTCCTGTTCACGTGGATGGCCTTGGAGCGAGCAAAACTCTTCCTGAGCTCTTTCTGAGAAGCTCTCCGCTGCAGGCTTCCATCGCCCCGGCTGCCACTGGCCCAGCTGGGACTCAGGGGAACCCCGCCACAGTCCGCGCCACCCGGAGCGGGGTGGCCGTTGGCCGAGCTATTTGGTCCAGTGCCACCGGCAACACTGCCGCTGCCTCTGCCACCACTGTGAGCCGAGCTGCCGGTGCCGGCCACTGCGGGCCTTGGGCCTACCGCCCCCTGACTCCCACCGTGCCTCTGCAGCCACTTCTCCACCATCTCCTGCTTCCCCTTCCGCATCAAGTAATCTTCAAACAAGTCTGGGTGTCTGTCCAGGAAAGTTTCCACCTCCCCAAAGTCCAGGCGGGAGGCTGTCATGGTCCCAGACACAGCTTTCACGGCCACTCTACACTCGGACCAAACGTTTACCTACCCCAGCCCTCTAGCTGGTCCTGCACATGGCTACACCCACCGGTCTTCCCAGCTCCGTGCGAGCTCCGGCTGAGCAGAGGAATCTCAGCTGGGAGGGTCCCCTTCCTTCGAGCTCGGAAAGTGCCTGGCAAGAACCCCACCCCCTCGTCCTGCTACTCCTGCTCCGCACAGGTGCCCCCACTGAGCTGCTGCCGTGGCCACAGTTCCAGTCTGGAAAGCCGGAGCTATAGCTGTTCTGGCTCCCGCTGCTGCCGCCGCCCGCTGCCGCTGTACCCGGCTGAGTGGACCACAGCGAAAGGGAGGTAGGGCAGGACACGCCCCTGAGTGAGGCGCGGAGCCCGCGGCGGCGGGGAGGGGCGGGGGTGTTTGGAGGGAGCCTCGGGCGCCGGACCGGCCGGAGTCCACCGCCCAGGATGCCCGGCGGTTCCTGGAAGAGACTTTGAACCGCCGGAATCGGCGCCTGGGAACGCGGCCGACTCCTGATTGGAACACGATTAAAGGGGGAAACGCACCTTGTTCCTTCCCCCTCCTCCCATCGTTACTTCCCCAGCCCTCCCAATTCCCCGTCCCTTAATCCTCCAGCGTTTCCAGCAGGTCCCAGGGGAGCCCAGTGGGAATCCAAGTACTAGGAAGTGTTGGTGTTTTGCAGGCATCAGACCCAGAAGCTGACTCCGAGGAAATGAGGATGCTCAGAGAAAGGGAGGATTATTTTTCTGGGATGTGACTGTGGATTGTTGGTTCCTAAGATTCCTGGGACTGCCCGCTAACACTGCCCAGCTCCTGTGGGCTTTCAGTAAATATTAATGGAACTGGATTTCCCCGAAATTAGCAAATGAAGTTACCCATTAGCTTATGACTTTAACCAAATTCATGGACCTGGGAGAGTGGGAAAAGGTGGTACACGGAGGGAGGGTATAAAACACAGTTCCTTGGATTAGGGTGACCTTACCTAGCAGGGGCGTATAGCAAGGCGGACTTAAGGGCAGTCCTGCATAATGTTATGGGTGGTTTCTCTTCTTTTCATGGATGACTGACCATCTCTTCCTTCTTTCCCCACTCAGTCTGGCAAGGCCACCAATGCTTCCCTTCCTACCACCATCCTAGGCCTTTGTGGGTGAGGATTTCTCCTCTGTGGGAAGCTTTTCTTTCTCCAGACCTAGGGATGCTCCAGATCTGGCTTGTCTCAGCTAGTTAGACGGAGAATAACATCAAGTTTCCTTGGGGCTTTTCCAAACCTAGTGGTTAAATGTAGGTGATTTTCCAGGAAAGAACAGCAGGCTGATAACACTTTCTTGATGCTCAAGGGTCTCCTCTTTGGTGAGAAACAAAAGCAGACTGGGAACTATCTAGTTCCCTGGGACAGCAGGACAATCTAGACATGTTCTTACAGAATGACAGCAATGAGGGTAATAGAAAAGAGCTAGAGAGGAAGCAAGCAATGACTTTACAGTGCTTCCATGTGGCAGGCACACACAGATGACCTAACACAGTAAGTAAAGATTACTGCCGGAAGATGTCCTCAGAGCTAAGCAGACAAGGTGTATCAAGTACTTGCTATGTATTGATCATTTTATTTATTTTAAGTAGGCTCCACACCCAACATGGGGCTTGAACTCACAACCCTGAGATCAGCATGCTCTACCTACTGACCTAGCCAGGCGCCCAACACTGATCACTTTATGTTTTTTTTTTAAGATTTTATTTATTTATTTGAGAGAGAGAGCAAGAGAGAGCATGCGCCTGGGGCAGGGAGGAAGGAGGGGCAGAGGGAGAGGGAGAGAATCTCAAGCAGACTCTGTACTGAGTGCTGAGCCAGATGCAGGGCTGGATCTCATGACCCTGAGATCATGACCTGAGATGAAATCAAGAGTTGGACGCTTAACCAACTGAGCCACCCAGGCACCCCAGCAGTGATCACTTTAAATTAAGAGATTAGTTTATCCTCGCAAGAGACTTAGGAGGTGAGGAGTCTTCTCGTACTTTCAAGATGGAGAAATTCTGAGAAGTTGAGTAACATACCCAAGGTGCACAGTCAGTGGGTGGCAGAGCTTGGGTGCAGATCCATTTAGTTTGGCTCCAGAGTGAGGCATGCTCTTAGCCACATCACTGGACTGTCTTCCACCTGTGTCAGCTGAGTCCTATGGGTGCCAGGATTTAGGCTAGTAATAGAGATGCAGGGGCTGGAGCAGAATATTCTCTAAACACCCCTCTAACAGCACCAGGAGTTGCACACAGGAGAAAGAAAGGCTCTTATTCAAAAATTCCAAATTTCCCAGCTTAGTTAGCATGATTAAGAACATGGCCTTGGCACTGAAAATGCAACTGTGAACAAAACAAAGGCTCTGCCTTCACAGAGAAGGTGGGGAGACAGCCAATACACAAAGAAGAAAATAAATACACAGAATAAGAGAACATTGTGATAGTGCTGTGAAGAAAAACAAAACTTGGCAAGGGATTAGATAAAGGGATGAGGTAGTGGAAAGGCTCTTTTGGGCAGGGGACACCTGAGGAGAGATCTGATGGAAATGAGGGAATGAGTTATGTTGATATCTGGGAAAAAGAATGTACCAGGCAGAGGAAGCAAGTGCCAGAGTTGAGGTATGCAATGTATTTGGAGTATTTAAGAAACAGGAAGAAGACCACCTAGCAGACAGTGAATCAAGCACAGAATATTGGTAGTCTGGAGATGTAGGCTGCTAAGGAAATCATGGTGATCAAGAATTAAATTTTAAAAAACAATCAGCACAGTGCCTGATACATAGAAAGTGCTCAATAAATGTTAGCTGTTGTATTACTTTTATGTTATCATTGTTATCATCCTACGTGATAGTGTATGGAAACCTCACTGCATGTGATCACATCTCTAGTAACTTAAGTGGAACATCAGCAAAGATGGTCAAAGTGGTATGCTGGAACTGGCTTGCAGAGGCTCACAGAGCCCATTTTAGCATCTCTTCCCAACTCCATGTTCAGTGACATTATGTAGCTTGCAGTCATCCATGATGGGAGTATTTATATGATAGAAGTCAACAAATGCTACAAATCAGGATTTTTTTTTCCAGATTGCAAGTTGTTAAACATTTACCAACATTCAGTGAAAACAATTCAATTGTTCATCAACTGATGAATGGATAAATAAAATGTGGTATAGCCATAAAGTGGAATATTATTTGGCCATAATAGAAAGGAAGTATGTACTGATATAGGCTACAAATTGGAGGAACCTTGAAAAGTTTAAGCAAAGTGAAAGAAGTCACTCACAAAGGACCACATTTTGTATGATTTCGTTTATATGAAATGTCCACAACAGACAAATCCAAAGAGACAGAAAGTAGACTAGTGGTTGTCAGGAGATGAGAAGAGGGGAGATAGAGACGAAGCAGATGACCACTAATAGGTACAGAGTTTCTTTTTGAGTTAATGAAAATAATGTTCTAAAATTAATTGTGGTGCTGGTTACACAATTCTGTGGCTATACTAAAATCCAATGAATTGTACACTTTAAATAGATGAATTGTATGGTATGTGAATTATATCTCAATTAAGCTGTTATAAACCAACAACAACAAAAACTGTTTACCAGGACATGACTGGTTATAATGCAGCAGCAATGTTGTGCATGGAGGTAAGAAAAGCACTGAGCATCCTCAAAGAAGGGAGAGACCAGCCCTGGTCTGCTTGGAAACAGGTTTAATAGTTAGTCATTTCCTTAATCCCATCTTTCATGTATTCATTATAAAAGCAGTTGTTTAGCATTTCTCAGAGCTTACACGTTCATGTTCCAGGCTCTTGGAGCAAAAGGAGACTAAGATAAAACCTCTGCCTTTGATTGAGGATCTCACAGTCTACAGCACCAAGAGCAGTGAGAGTAGAGAATAATACTGGGAAGGGTGGGAAAATGAATTGAGCATTTGTGGCTTGGTTTTGAATTGGCTCCAGCTTTATTCCCTGCTTGGTTTATGAGGTCACTGAAGGAGTCAATGGTTGAGGAAGAAAGTAAGAAAGTGACAGAGAATACTCATAAGATAGTCCAGAGGGCTGTGATGGAGGGCTGCATAATAAGATGTGTGTTGATGTGGCCCCAATTGCCATTTCCTCTTCATTTTCAATTTGTAGAATGGTGTATTAGTCATGGTCCCAAGAGAAAACAGAGCACACTCAAAATAATTTCAAAAGGGTTAATTTATAAGAAGACTGATTACAAAGGTGGAATATATGTAAACCACTGGGATAATGAAGACACTTGGGACTTAAAGCAACAGAGAAATCACCACCCCCAGACCTGATGGGAGGGTCACCAGGACTCAAAAGGACAGAGACTTACATAGTAACAACTGCCTTCAGAGGAATAGTGACAGCCTGTCAAAAGACATCAACAGCTCAAGTTGACCTCAAAGGAGGAATATCAGAAATAAATACCTTGAACTCATTCTCCCTCCCTCCTATCATGACTAGACCCAACTAGAAGCTAGAAGGTGTTGGAGCTTGTTGATAGAATCCATATGGGTCATCCTTCCTAGGTAGAGAGTAGCAGGGACAAAGAAGGATCTGTATAAGCTATGGAGGGACACATGGAAAGTATTTGGCCCAATATGGAATCTTGAAGATGTCCCCTTATGAAATAATGGATGCTATAGCTCCAATTTTCTGCAATTCTGCCCTCTTCTCTGTATAGTTCTGCTAATTCCACCAAAACTGTCTATGATAGATTCTACAACATTTGTAGTCAACAGAACCCTACTGTAGGACACTAACCCTGAAAAGGTATGATACTGTGATGATAAATCAATCAGCTAAAGGAAAAAGCTCTACAGACTCCCCCTCTATATACCCCTTCTCCTTTCTACCAAGACAGAAATATTGCCCATGTAGCCTCTCATTGGAGAATGGAGAAGATAAAGGGGCCTTCCCACTTGTAGTTTTCAAGAACAAGGGCTTCCTCTTTGATCCAAGTATTCATTACTTTATCACTGCCATTGTCAATTAGCATTTATTGATTGATCACTCTCCCTGTCAAAGCACTGGCTTACATATGCAGAATAACTTTTGTTATTCCAAAGGGGGCCCATTACATTTTAGCACGAGATGGAACTTTAGAGATCATCTAATAATCCACTTTCATTTTGCATGCGTGGAAACTGAGATCTAGAGCAGACATTGAACTCCTCCAAAGTCATCTGCTAAGCACAACCTCTGATCTGCTCCTGGTTCTATCCCTCCCTTACCAACATCCCACAACTTGAAACCAATATCTTGAAGCCCAATGAATCCTAAGCTTGTCTCCTAATTATTCCATCTCCTAAAACAGACTTTCACTATGTGAACAATAGGCATCATCAAATAGGTTGATGCAATTTTCCAAAATGAAACATTCACTTCAAAAAAATTAAAATTGGCATATTATTATTTTAGGAAATAGAGGTCCATGGGATCAAATAAAAAAAGGGTTATTCCAATTCCAAAAAGATTAAAGATCTCTAAACTGTAAATTCCACAGAGATATTTATATTTATCTTTATAGGAATTTAATATCAGAATTTGTTCATGGTCTATGCCAAATCCAAAACCTGAGGAGCTGTATTATTTGGGGTTTCCCAGAGAAACAGAACCAATAAAACCAAAGAGTATTATATACATATACATACATATATACATACATACATACATTTACTATGAGGGACTGGCTCACATGATTATGGAGGCTATGATATGCTGCCTGCAAACGGGAAATCCAGGAAAGCCAGTGGTATAATTCAGTCCAAGTCTAAAGGCCTAAGAACAAGGCGAGAGAGAATAATATAAATCCCAGTCCCAGGGCAGATGAGATGTGGTGTTCCAGCTCAGTGGTAAGGCAGGAAAAAAAGGCTGCCTTCCCTTTTCTCCACCTTTTGTTCTATTTAGGCCTTCAGCGGAATGAATGGATGATAATCTAATCACACTGAAGAGGGCAATCTACTGAGTCCTCCAATTCAAATGTTAATCTCATTAGAAATACCCTCACAGACACCCCAAAACAATGTTTAATCTGGGTACCCTGTTGCCTACTCAGGTTGACACAAAAAATTAACCACTGCAGGTGCCTTACCTGGTTTTAAATTTTGTAAGCACTCTCTTCCCCCCGTTCTATTTGTGTAGAATCTTAACATGTGCCTATGTTTAAATCCTAGTAGTGATTTCACCTTAATCCAGTACAAGTTTGTAACCCACAGTAACTCACAAGAGAATAATAAATTTATAAAGTAACTGTGTAGACGAATATGCCATACAGGGTAAATTAGATTAGCATAAAGGTGAAAGTTACTTTCTCCTTCATATAAAAAGTGCTGCTGCCACACTGCCCTTCTGCACAAAGGCTTGCATCATACTTGGGAACTCCCATTGGCCAAAGCCAATCATATAGCCAAATGTAGAGTCAGAGGAGTGACAAAAATATGAATCCTCACAGGTATCGTTTGTTGGGAGCCACTGATTTAGCAATTAACCACACAAGCTCCCTCCTAAATCCCCAACCCACATTTCCAACTGCTACAAAGCATTTGCTCCTATATGTCTCACAGACACCTCAAATTTATCATTCCTAAGATCACTCTCATTGTTCCCCATCTTAAACACTCAACCTGAGGATTATCTTGCCTCAGAAATTTCTTTTTGAATCCAGCTTCTCTTCTCCAAACCCACTTGACTTGATTCAAGTCTTCATCATTTGTCCATTCTCTAACAACCAGTGTCGAATTCCACATAACAAGTGTAATAACGGCACAGCCTTGCCTATAAACTTTTATTTGTAGGATTAAGTCCTTGTCGAAGATGTGCAGTGGGTTGAATGGTAACCCTCCAAAAGATATGTCCTCCCAGAACCTGTGAATGTGATCTTATTTGGAAAGAGGGTCTTTGCAGATGTAATTGAGGATCTCAAGAAAAGATCATCCTAGACTCAGGGTGGGTCCTAAATCCCATGACACTTTTCCTTCTAAGATACAGAAGAAAAGACTGAGACACATAGAGGAGAAGGCAATATGAAGACAGAGTAGAGGTTGGAGTGATGAATCCATAAGCCAAGGAACACCAAGGATTGCTGGCAACCCATCACAAGCTAGGAAAGAGACATGGAACAAATTCTCCCTCAGAGCATCCAGAAAAAAATCAACTTTCCCAACACCTTGAATTTGGAGTTCTGGCCTCTGGAACTACCAGAGAATAAGTTTCTGTTGTCTTAAGCACCAGGTTTGCAGTAATTTGTTACAACAGCCCTGAAAAATTAATGGAAGATCCTTCATCACTGCACCTCTATTTTCCAACTCTCTTCTTTTCCTTATCTTCTGCTACTCCCTGCTGTATATTCTCCAAGCATACAGATCCCATCTCCCTTCTGGGCTTTCCCCTGAAATGCTCTTCTCTCCTTTCCTGCCTCTCAAACTTCTATTTTCCATTAAGACCTATTTGAAATGTCACATCCTCTATGAATTTTTATCTGCTTTCATGTTATGAAGCTGTGTTCTGTCTTCCAGTGTGATCTGTCCTCCTGGTTCCACATATTTTGGTCAGCTATCTGCTATAAATCATTTAATATTTGGTATTTGTTCAACCCAACATGATGTATTTAATTCTCCTTTAAAAAATTTTTTTACGTTAAAGCACATTTCCTTACTCTTTTATCTTTTTTCAATTTAGAAATTGAAACCACTCTGATCAATAAGCCCACCTGTATTCATAATTATATTAAAGAATAGTAAGTACCCAGAAGGCAAATTTTTTTAATTTCAAAGATACCCAGGTGAACAATGATGACCAGTGAAGATAGAAAAATAAGCTTCATATGATAAGCCAGACAAGTACTGTATGATATCACTTCTATGTGGAATCTAAAAAAGTCAAACATGTACCAAAAAAAAAAAAAGGAGAGAGTATATGTAAAACAGTAGTTACCAGGGGAAGCAAGATGGGGGATAACTGATGGTGTTTAAGGGTACAAACTTGTAACAAGTACTAAAATAGCCACAGTAATGCACAGTTTATTAAACACAGACAATAATATTGTACCACAAGTATGTAATATGATAAATATCATTACAACTACAACCATATTATGATATATAAATATATCAGAGTAACATGATGTACCCCTTTAATTTATACAATGTTGTTGTCAAATTTACCCAATAAAGAATTTTAAAAAAGAGAGAAAAATACACTACAATATTATGCCTTAATAAGTGTTTCAGATATTGTTTTCTTCTTCTTAAAAATAAATATTTTATCTCAGAAGAAAAATTAGCAATAATCAAAGTATCTTGTTGAAGAATGATTTGTTGATAAAGTAAATCGATTGACTTTTAACTATTTCAAATTATTTTCTCTACATTTGGAAACTCAAACTTAGTAGAATATGGACAGATTGAATATTTTAAAAATACCTTGAATCTTTATAAGGTAACATTGTTACAAATATCTTAAACTATCGAAGGCTGAGTTAGATATTGAGGATATAAAATAATGTAAGGATATCCCTTTCCTCAAAGAACATTTACAGTCTAGCTAGGAAGACAGAATATTTACATTAAAGTACAAATGACAACATAAGGTACAATGCATTGATTGAGTATAACAAACAATGAAATCTATATAAGAAATCACAAATATTCTTAAATGCCATATAATGTTTGTATTCAATAATAATCCACAATTAGTATTAATACTGAAAGTGTAGATCTACTAATAATCAGAACAAAATGCAGAAAAAATTGGGGGAAAATTCCACAATGAATGATTCGGTTTTTACTTAAAGAACTAATATAAAAGGAGGGTGCAAACTAAATTCAGCAATACATTAAAAGGATCATACACCATGATCAAGTAGATTTATTCCAGGGATGCAAGAATGATTCAATATCCACAAACAAGTCAATGTGATAGGCCACATTAACAAAATAAAGGATAAAAATCATATCATCATCTCAATAGATACAGAAAAAGCACTTAACAAAATTCAACATCCATTTATGACAAAAACTCTCAACAAAGTGGGGATAGAGGGAATGTACCTCAACATAACAAAGCCATATATGACAAATTCACAGCTAACATCATTCTCAATGGTAAAAAGCAAAAGCTTTTCCTCTAAGATTAGGAATAAGACAAGGATGCCTACTCTCACCACTTTTATTCAATGTGGTATTTTGGAAGTCCTAACTAAAGCAATTAGGCAAGAAAAAGAAATAAAATGTATCCAAATTGGAACGGAAGAGGAAAAACTGTCACCATTTGCAGATAGAGTGATATTATATAGAAAACTCTAAATACTCCATCAAAAAACTGTTGGAATTAATAAATTTAATAAAGTTGCAGGATACAAAGTCAATACAAAAATCTGTTGTATTTATACACACTAATAATGAATTATTAGAAAGCGAAATTAAGAAAACAATTGCATTTATAATTGCATCAAAAAGAATAAAATACCTAGGAATAAATTTAAGCAAGAAGGTAAAAGACCTATATATTGAAAACTACAAGATATTAATGGAAAAAATTGAAGAAGATACAAATAAATTCAAAGACATTCCATGCTCAAGGACTGAAAGAATCAATATTGTTAAAATATCCACACTACCCAAAGTAATCTACAAATTCAATGTAATCCCTATCAAAATTCCAATGGCATTTCCACAGAAATAGGACAAATAAATAATCCTAAAATTTGTATGGAATCACAAAAGACCCTGAATAGCCAAAGCAATCTTGAGAAAGAAAAACAAAGCTGGAGGCATCATGTTCCCTGATTTCAAACTATATTGCAAAGCTACGGTAATTTAAAAAGTATGGTATTTGCATAAAAACAGACATATAGATCAATAGAACAAAACAGAGAGCCAAGAAATAAACCCATGCATATATGGTCAATTAATTTGTGACAAATGAGCCAAGAATACACCCTAAGAAGGACAGTCTCTTTGATAAATGATGTTGGGAAAACTGGACAGCCACATGTAAAAGAATGAAACTTCACAACTATCTTACACCATACACAAAAATTAACTAAAAATGGATTAAAGACTTGAATGTAAAACTTGAAACCATAAAACTCCTAGAAGAAAACATAGATAGTAAGCTCCTTGACATAGGTCTTGGTGATGATTTTTTTAATCTGACACGAAAAGCAAAAGCAAGAAAAGCAAAAATAAACAAGTGCGATTATATCAAACTAAAGAGTTTCTGCACAGCAAAGGAAATCATCAAGAAGATGGAAAAGCAACTTACTGAGTGGGAAACAATATCTGCAAATCATATAACTAATAAGGGGTTAATAATCAAAATTTATAAAGAATTCATATAACCAAACAGCAAAAAAAAACACAAAAAATCCAGTTTTTTAAAACTGGACAGAAGACATTTTTCCAAAGACATACAGATGGCCAACAGGTACATGAAAAGGTGTTCAACATCATTAATTATCAGGGAAATGCAAATCAAAACCATGATTAGATATCACCTCACACCTGTTAGACTGGCTGCTAACAACAAGAAATAACAAATGTTGGCAGGGATGTGAAGAAAAGAGAACTCTTATGCACTGTTGGTGGGAATGTAAATTAGTGCAGCCACTATGGAAAACAGTATGGAGGTTCCTTAAAAACTTAAAAATAGAACTACCATGGAGTACCTGGGTGACTCAGTCAGTTAAATGTTTGACTTTGGCTCAAGTCATGATCTCAGGATCCTGGGATGGAGCCCCGTGTTGGGCTCCACACTCAGCAGGGAATCTTCTTGCCCTCTCCCTCTCCCTTTGCCCCTCCCCACCACTTCTGCTCTCTCGCGCATGCACATGCATTCTCCCTCTCTCTCAAATAAATAAATAAAATCTTTAAAAATAAATAGAACTACCATATGATCAGTAACTCCATTTCTGGTATTTACTCAAAGAAAATAAAAACACTAACTTGAAAAGATGCATCCCCATATTCACTGCAGTATTATTCACAATAGCCAAGATATAGATACAACCAAAGTGTCCATTGATGAATGAATGAATGAATGGATAAAGAAAATGTGGTATATACATACAATGGAATATTATTCAGCCATAGAAAAGAATGAAATCTTGCCATTTGCAACAACATGGATGGACCTTGAGGGTGTTATGCTAAGTGACAAACAAAGACAAATACCATGATGGTCTCACTTATATGTGAAATCTTAAAAAACAAAAACACCAAGCTCATAGATACAGTGAACAGACTGGTGGTTGCCAGAGGCAAGGGAAATGGGTGAACAGGGTCAAAAGGTCCAAACTTCCAGTTTTAAAATAAGTTATGGGGATGAAATGTATAGCATTGTGGCTATAGTTAATAATACTGCACAGTATATCTGAAAGTTATTGGAAGAGTAAACTTAAATATTCTCATCACAAGAAAAGAATTTTTCTAACTACGTATGGTGATGGATGCTAGCTAGTCTCAGTATAGTGATCATTTTGCAATATATACATATATGGAATCACTCTGTTTTACTCCTGGAACTGACATAATATGTATCAATTATACCTCAATAAAAACAAATTTAACAAAAATAGAGCAAACTAGCACCTAGGGTGTGACTGACAGGTAACTTAAAGAGCAAAGAGGCTGGGTCCAACAGAGCGACTGTCTGAAGTGGAAATATGAGCAAAGGAAATGCTTATACATGTTTATGGTAGATGGTATCTTGTTTGCCATCTCTTCCTTCTAACAGGATGACCTACTACTGTTATGTGACTTGCCATTCCTCCTGCAGGGAGAGTATATGTCCCCACCTCATTGGCGTTGGGCTTAGCCACTTAATGTTTGGTCACTGGAATGTGAGCACATATAACATATGCCATAGCTGAGCAGAAGCTTTATGAAGAAGCATCAGGAGCTACTTCCAGGGCTTTTGATCTTTCCCTCTGCCACAAGAATGGGAATGTCCCATATAGGTACTTCCCCTTTAACCTAAGTTAGATGACTCTTAGAACCCAGAGAATGAGAAAACACTTAGAACAGAGCCACAGCTGACCACAGGCTACATGCCCTGTAAATGATCAATAAGTGTTTTGTTGTAGCAAGTCCGTAAGATTTTCTTACTGTAGTAGAGTTGACTAATACAGAAATGCTACCTAGATGTACGGTGCTGCTCCGCAGCCCTGTCTTTAACATCAGATAGTGGGCAGCATGGAAACTGTCATGTGGAGCTAGAAAAATGGTGAGCCATATTATGTAGGGATCAAATATTTCGTGAATGAAATTGTCACCTGCAATTACTTAACGACAGGTAATAAACCTAATGAATTTATGGCTTTGGGTGAAGAGAAACGAATGGTTGTGCAAATAAAATATATTTGAAAGTGAGAGATCTAGCCCAATCCCCCAAATTTTATAAATAGTGCCCCTTTCTGCACCCCTCCCTCTGCCTTCTTAGTGCCTGTCATCAGCTCTTATGCCCTCATGCAACAGCCCCTGCCATGGTGGTGCCCCACTCCCACCTGCCTCTACTACCATAATATACTGTGCTTAAATGAGTCCCCCCTTTGTGGAGAATGAGGAATTCAGGCTGAAGAAATGCATGAAATTGTGATTTTGAACTCACAAGTTGATGATAATGATCACTGAGTGAAATATATACAGAAGAAAATTTGATTCTTAATTCTTCCCCATGTTAATATTTTAGAAGAATGTGATGATGACAGAGAATAAGCAAATACTCTCAAATCATGCTGTATTATACACAACTTCCTGTGGGACACAAGGGTTCAATTAAAAAAATTACTCTTCTTGAAAACTAAATAGTATGTTGTTTTCCACAAGAACCACTGACTAGAGGTTTTCATCTGGAAAGTACTTCACTCCCTAGTATAAAAAAGTTTAAGAACACAGCAACTAACAATGTTCCTTGCTTTCTGAAGAGTTCCCTCTGTTCCTTCTGAAACCCACAAATAATTGCCAAGTTAACTGATCTCACATTTTTACTTTAATTAAATGAAACAACACTTTATTCTTCCAGATCCCTGTCAAATATATTTTAGAATTGCCTATGCTAAAAGTGACAAATCTTATATAATCATCCCACTGTCTGTAACACTTTTCAAATATATTTTTGTTGATATGCAATCAGCATAACATTTCCTTTCTACTGAAGTTTCCCAGTTCCTGTTAATGGTCCTATAAAACAAGGATACTACTTCTTTCAGATTTCATAGACATAACAATCTACTCTCTGATTAATGTGAATCTTTTTTCTATTGAATCTTTAATTCAAGTTTAGGAGACAATAGCAGAATTCAGTAACTTGACACCTTAGATGGTTGTAAAGTTCATTATCCTTTCCTTTGCTCTGTTAAAGTACCCCAAATTTAGGTGGGAAAGTACCTAGAGAGCAAGCCCCTTGGAGGTTCCTGTTATTGTAAGGAGGTGTGTTGCACAGACACAGTACCTGTATCAGTTAGGGTTTGACCAGCGATGCGGGACCACTGTGAGAGATGTGAATAATGGAGTTACTAAAAGAGACCTTAACACAATTTGGGGAGAAGCTGAGGAACACAGGTCCAGAAGGGAGCACCTAAGGATTAGAGCAAAGTCGCTAAGATCACAAAGGAGAGCTGGGGAAGACTATGGAAGGTTGTTGGCTCTGCATTTGGTGATAAGCCTAAAGTTACTGTAGGTCAACAGGGCAGATAGTCAGGAAGGAGAGCTGGGAGCAAAGTAGACAGAGGAAGGACAAACCTGGGAGGACAAACTGGTACCATTCTGTCTGTTTCTCATCATTCCAAACCTTTATTACGTGGATGGCCCAAGACTCAAACTGAAAGAGATCTGGGAGGAGTTGGAGAAGCTGAGTGCCCAGCTGTTGCCCCACCACATAAAGGTCGCTGTCAACGGATTAGTGACAAGTCTGAGTTGCACCTGGGGCCCTGCGCTGACCTTACAAATGTAAAGGCCTTTGTCTAACTCCACTGCTTTCTAAATCTCAGGCAGATTTCTCATGTGATGAGCCCTAACCAGGAACCATACAGAGAAGAGCAGTCACAGTTGACACAAGATAAAATTACATAGTATCCAAAATTCCCTTCATGTAAATTGACCCTAAGATGGATTTAAGCCTCTCAGAGACCACATATATTCATTCAGTAATAAAACCTATCATAGTACAGAATCTTAATTACTGCATTTATTTGCAAATTTCCCTCCAAACTTTTTTCTAATACCAGAAACATCACTACCAGCAAAGAGGTATTTATTTTGCTCTTACTAAGATAAACATAAATGTAAAACAACATTCAACATCTTATCAGTTTAATTTTTTAAATGGAAGAAATCTACTTAATCCTTCTCTATTTCCACCCAACTGCTCTTTACCATCTCAGCTCTCCTCACACTATTTTTTCTGCTTCTCCTGCGCCAAAAAGTATTTAAACTCCAAACATAAGGCCTTCCTTCTTGCTCCTCCCTGCAATGTGGCCTTTTGTCAAAGCCACCAAGTCCATCTGTCAGAGTTGTGTAAATCTGAGCTATAATTACAAATATGAATTAAGTTCAAGTTCTTTCTTACAGAGTTCTCTGTCCCATATAAATTAAAATACGAGGTATGTCACCAAATTCTATATCCTTGCAAACCCAACTCAACTGAGACTGGTAACATCCCTAATACACTCTTGGAGTCCCTACAGATGTCTCTGCCCTCATCAAAGAATTTCTCCTTGGAGAGTAACAAGCTCAACTTCATCTGAAGTCTCCCTTGGTCCCCAAAGACACACTCTTCTATTCAGTAGTGGCACTGAGCTCCCACTTGCCAGAAGCATTAAAATTGAGTCAAAGCACTTAGTTGACTTAATAGAACTTTCTGGAAATCACAGCTTTTTCAACCATGTTCCCCTCACTTTGGGAATTTTTGGTTAGGGTAACTTCCCAGTGTAGAATTTGCTAATAAGTTAACTAACATATTATCCCTATGACATGGTTAAAAAGTCACCAGGAATTGGGCAGAAGATCCAAATGTTGGTTCTGGCACAAGTCTCAATGAGAAGGTAAAATCCACCTTATAGGGGTGTTATTATGAAGTGTAAATTAAATAATGGATATCCTATTCTCACCCATAATGACCCCTGACTAGTCCATTACCCACCTCTTTGGTAAGGAAATACCTTCTCTTTCTTGCACTGGGCCTTACATTTGGGTAATGGAGTGCTTGTAGGACTGCACAGCCATTTCAAGGGCCACCTCATACCACACAGAGCCACTATTCCCTTCCACACAGGCCCTGTGGTGGACCTGCTCCGCCATGCCTCATAGCCACTTACTGTGAGGTGGGAGGTCTTTCCACATCAATGGTAAGGGTTATTTTTTTCTTCTCCCTTTCTCAGGGTACATGGTATCCCTCCATGCAGTCCAGCCTTACATTACTCAGGATTAGAAAGGTGCCATAAAAAGGTTAATGCAAAAATATTATATGTTAAATGACATAAATGCTTACTAACTTAGAACATGCTTTTTTCCATCTCTCTAAGTTTTATTTTGTGTCACTCATGGTCAATAATTTGTTTTTCATTCCAATCATATTCCTAAGATAAGATCAATTATTTGATTTCACTTTCCTTACTTTTTTCCTTAAAGTTACTTATAATAAAGTTATAATTATATATACAATAACATTATAATAAAAGGCAAACACATAACCAAACATAGCTTAATGAAAACTGAAGCTAATATCCGCTATATCTACATTTAAATTACAGAGAAATAAGTATGTGGAAATTATCTCCATCATCAATAGTAGTTGCTAGGCTTATAAAATATTTTGTGCATGTAGGGACCACTGAAGCACAATAGATTTCAGTTTTCTTCCCTCTCCTCTTCCATGCTGACCTTATTCACATCCCTAGTGAGCAGACAAAAGTCAGTTCAGACTCGGAAGGGCATCTGATCAGTAGATTACACACAAACAAAAATTTCAACTTTTATTTTTAAATGTTAAATTTACTACAGGCTGATCAAGAAAGATCAAATTTGACTTCTTTAAACAGGCAATATTTAAAATTGGAAAATTTTGGCTTATAACTAATATTGCAAGAGCATTTCATGAAGATGTTGCCCATTTCAAATACTGAATAAGATCTTCTCTCTCACTCTTCTTTTTAAGACCAGCAAAAACCATTTTAGTTCCAGGGATATATTTCTTTGGGTTCTCCAAATATTCCATCAGAGTTTCCTCCCCCCAGATAATACCCATAAAGGTGAAAATAAGTTTTAAGTTTGTATAGTTATATTTGTAAGGCTTACTTTCTGATGTGACCCGCATATGTGAACAAAAGATTACTCTTGGATTCAATAGGAAGGCTCTCATAACTGGGAATACTTACAGTTTCTGACCTATAAGAAAATTCCAAAATTAGTCTTTGGCGCTCTACTCTTCCAGTTCCCTATAGAAATCTAATACTCACATGCTGTTCAGCATGATCCAAAGTATACCAATAAACTTCCAACCTAGACATGTTGGCAGTACCCCATCCTCCTAGAATCACAGAGTTCTTCTAGAAGAGATCTTAGAAATTAATCCAACCCCTCACTTTGCAGATGAATAAATGATCCAAACAGAGAATAATTTGCCCTAAAAGACAAGATGACTTAAAGTCAAGAATCTGTGACTGCTAACTCATATTTTCATTTTTTTTCTTCCAATCATAGCATGTTGCCTCTGTCCAAATCTCTGTCAAAAAGCTATGATTTCAGGAAAGCAGTTTTACAATGAGAGAGAAAGGTTGTCTCTTCATTTTTTCCTTTCTAAAACCAGTCAAAAAGAATATGGACAAAGAGAAACAGAAATGCTAACTCCACTTTTGATAAAATATAAAGGGAGCACCTATAACTCCAAACTTCATATAATCAGAAGACTACCAAAAACATAAAACTTGGACCAGAGTAAGAGGACACCTGTCACTAATGATCTCAAAAGAAGAGTTCTCCAAAGTAGGTGATAAATCCTAAGGGGCAAGTCATAGTCCTCTGGCCCAAAAAGAGTAGAGTGTATATAAGCTGGATGTGAAAGTCTCCCTAAATTCAATTTGACACTATGGAGTGTCAGGAGAGCCAGGATTAAAGAAAAAAACACAGACATGCCATCTTTAAAAGAAGCATTCTACCTTTTGATTTCCATTTGCATGGAATATCTTTTTCCATCCCTCTACTTTCAGTCTGTGTATGTCCTTACATCTGAAGTGAGTCTCCTGTAGGCAGCATATAAACAGGTCTTAATTTTTTTTATCCATTCAGTCATCCTATGCCTTTTGATCGGAGCATTTAGTCCATTTACATTTAAAGTAATTACTGATAGGTTATGTACTTACTGCCATTTTGTTAACTGTTTTCTGTTTATAGGTCTTCTTGTTGATAGGTCTTCTCTATTCCTTCCTTCTCTTGCTCTCTTCCCTTGTAGTTTGATGGCTTTCTTTAGTGTTACACTTAGATTCCTTTCTCTTTATTATTTTGTGTATCTATTATAGGTTTTTGATTTGTGGTTACCATTTGATTCATACATAACAGCTTATGTGTACAGGAATCTATATTAAGTTGATGGTCCCTTAAGTTTAAACACACTCTAAAAGCACTAAATTTTTACTCCCCCCTCCATGTTTTATGTATACAATGTCATATTTTATCTTTCTATTTTGTGCATCCCCTGGCTAGTTTTTGTAGATGTAACTGATTTTACTACCTTTGAGTTTTAACCGCCATACTGGCTTTAAAAGTGATTAACCTACTACATTAACTGTATTTCCTTTTACCTGTGAAATTTTTTCCTTTCATAATTTTCTTACTTTTAGTTATGGCCTTTTATTTCCAGTTAAAGAATTTCCTTTAATATTTCTTATAAGGCTGGTTTAGTGGTGATGAACACCTTTTACTTTCGTTTGGGAAATTCTACTTCTCCTTCAGTTCTGAATGATAACCTTTCTGGGCAGAATATTCTTGGTTGTAGGTTTTTTCCTTTCAGGACTTTGAATACATCATGTCACTCCCTTCTGGCCTACAAAATGTCTGCTAAAAAAATCAGCTAATAATCTTATGGGGTTTCCCTTATATGTAACTTTTCTTTTTTTCTTGCTGCTTTTAAAAATCTCTTTATCAGTACTTTTTGCCATTTCAATTATTATGTGTCTGGGTGTGGACTTCCTTGGGTTCATCTTGTTAGGGACCTTCTGTGCTTCCTGGATCTGGATGTCTGTTTCCTTCCCCAGATTAGGAAAGTTTTCAGGTACTATCTCTTCAAATAAGTTTTCTGCCCCCCTTCTCTCTCCTCCTTCTGGGATCCCTATATGCAAATTTTATTATGCTTGATGATGTCACAGAGGTCCCTTTACCTATTCTCATTTTTTGCTACTCTTTTATCTTTTTTGCTGTTCAGCTTCATGGCTTTCCATTACCCTGTCTTCTAGATCACTGGTAGTTCCTCTGCCTCCTCTAACCTGCTCTTGATTTCCTCTAGTGTATTTTTTATTTCAATTATTGAATTCTTCACCTCTGACAGGTTATTTTATAATTTATATCTTTGTTGAAGTTGAAGCTCCTAAAGTTAAGCCCCACTTATTTTCAAAGCCAGATGTTGTGGGGATTTGTCTTCCAGTTTGAGTCTCCTGTGCCAGGGGTGCTTGGTGTGGATTCTGATCCTCTTGCTTCTCCATGCTTGTGATGTCCCTCCTACTGTGTGCTGGGGTTTGGTTCCCAATCATGTTTTCACCCCTTCTACCCTTTTTGATGTGGCCTTCTGTCTATGATTAGCTGTAGGAGGTCTGTTCTGCCAGCCTTCAGGTCGTTTTCAGAGTTAGTCACGTAGTATATTATCTCAGTGTGTCCACATGGATGAGGTGAGCTCAAGATCCTCCCACCTTCCTAAAACTTCCTGAGTTTGACCTTTTAAGATTCCACATATAAATGATATTATACAGTATTATTTTCTCTAACTTATTTCACTCAGCATAATGCCTTCAAGGTTCATCCAAGTTTTTGCAAATGGCTGGATTTCCTTCTTTCTCACGGCTGAATATACTATTGTATATATTTACCACATCTTTCTCCATTCATCTGTTGACACTTAGGTTGTTTCCATAGCTTGGCTATTGCAAATAATGCTGCAATGAACATGGGATGCAGATATCTCTCCCAGATTCTGTTTTCATTTCCTTTGGATACATACCCAGAGATGATATTACTGGATCATATGATAGTTATTTTTCATTTTAAATGAATCTCCACACTGTTTTCCATAGTGGCTGCACCAATTTACATTTCTACCACCAGTTCACAAGTGCTTCCTTTTCTCCACATCTTTGCCAACACTTGTTGTTTCTTGTCTTTCTGATGATAGCAATTCTAGCAGGCATGAGGTGATATCTCGCTGCGGTTTTGATTTGCATTTCCCTGACAGTGATGTTGAACACCTCTTCACGTACCTGTGGTCGAATTATATGTCCTCTTTGGGAAAATATTCAGTTCCTGTGCCTATTTTTTAATTGTTTGTTTTTTCACTATTGTGTTGCATCCATTCTTTATATATTTTGAGCATCAACCCTTTATCAGATACATAATTTGCAAATATTTTCTCCCATTCCATAGGTTGCTTTTTCATTTTGTTGACTATTTATTTTGCTGTGCAGAAGCTTTTTAGTTTGATGTAGTCCCACTTAATGACTGTTCTTGTTGCTTGTGCTTTTGGTGTCAATATCCAGAAGATCATTACAAAGACCAATGTCAAGGATCTTTTTCTCTATGTTTCCTTCTAGAAGTTTTACAGTTTCAAGTCTTATATTTAATTTACTTAAGTCTTTAATCCATTTCAAGTTAATTTTTATGAGTGGCATAATATAGGGATTCAATTTCATTCTCCTACTTATTATTATGTAACCAGTAGAACAAATAGTAATATTATATCCCCAAATAAGTCATAAATACTACTTAAATGATCTGACTTACAGAAATTTTATTACTAATTCTTAAATAATGTTAAAGCCAAGCCTTCTACACAGCTTTTACTCTTTGACAAAAATCTACAATAAAAGATATATTTGTAGGGGCGCCTGGGTGGCTCAGTCGTTAAGCGTCTGCCTTCGGCTCAGGTCATGATCCCAGGGTCCTGGGATCGAGCCCCGCATCGGGCTCCCTGCTCGGTGGGAAGCCTGCTTCTCCCTCTCCCACTCCCCCTGCTTGTGTTCCCTCTCTCGCTGTGTCTCTCTCTGTCAAATAAATAAATAAAATATTTAAAAAAAAAAAAAAAGATATATTTGTAATCAGTTTTTTTTTTTTTAAAGATTTTATTTATTTGAGAGAGAGAGAGAGAGCATGAGCAGGGGGGAGGGATAGAGGGAGAAGCAGACTCCCCACTGAGCAGGGAGCCTGATGTGAGACTCGATCACAGGACTCTGGGATCATGACCTGAGCTGAAAGCAGATGCTTAACCGACTGAGCCACCCAGGCACCCTGTAATCAGTTTTAATATTATTTCTAATCAATGCTAACCAGCAATAAAACCCTCAAAATACTGGCATTTAGAGAAATAAATATTAGGTTATAACTAGTCTATAAGTTAGGAATCAAAAGTTGACTGCTCTTGTAATGTGATAACAAAATAATAAAATGACACTATAGAAAAATATTACTTTAGGGGCACCTGGGTGGCTCAGTCGTTAAGCGTCTGCCTTCGGCTCAGGTCATGATCCCAGGGTCCCGGGATCGAGCCCCACATCAGGCTCCCTGCTCCACAGGAAGCCTGCTTCTCCCTCTCCCACTCCCCAAGCTTGTGTTCCCTCTCTTGCTGTGTCTCTTTCTGTCAAATAAATAAATTATTCTTTATAAAAAGAAAAATATTACTTTAAAAACTAAAGAACCATATAAATTCAAATAATAAATCCAAGTTTCAGACTGATTTATTCAATAGTCTATCAACTAGAAATCGTATTGCAATTAATGCAAGGGAAATCTGACCCTAACTGCCTGAAACTGAACAGACTCCATAGTCCCCAGCAATTCTGTCCTCACTTTAGACACCAGCGGCAAGTTTGGGGTCCCAGGCCATCCCAAATTCTAACCAATTGGTCATAAATTTGAAGGTTCCCAGGACCCCCTCAAGTTTGATAACTTGCTAGAACAATTTACAGAACTTAGGAAAGCACTATACTTAGTTACAGTTTTAATATAAAGGATAAAATCAGGACCAGAGAGATAAAGAGATCCATATGATGAAGTCTGGGAAAGTCCCAAACACAGAGCTTCTGAGTCCTTTCCCTAGGGAATCAGGACTCATTACTCTTCTAGTAATTAATATGCTCACCAAACAGGACGCTCAAACAGAGCTTCCAATTAAAGTGTCCAGAGTTTTTATTGGGTTTTTATTACATAAGAATGCCTACTGAATCATTAGCCATGTGATAAAACTCAATCTCTAGCTCCTGTCCTCTAACCCTGGAGGTTGGACTGATAACTCACCTAGCCCAAAGCTCCAAGTCTCTAATTCACATAGTTGGTCTTTCAAGCTTGGCCACCCCCATCCTGAAACTATCTAGGAGCCTACCATAAGTCATCTCACTAGCATAAACTCAGGTGGTGGTCCAAAGGCCCAAACTTAAATAAAAGAGACACTCTTATAACTTGGGAAATTCTAAGGTTTTGGAGATTCCCTCCTAGGAACCTAGGACAAAGACCAGACAAATTCTTTATTATAGAATACCTATTAACCAGCATTTTTGCAAATATTAAACACAATGATATTGTGTTAATAACAATTACATTGATGTTTAAAGATTCTGAAGCACCCCTGAGCAAAGATTAAATTTTATTCTATTTTATTTTAACTTAAGTGTTTTACCAATTATCTATGTATTTATTTTATATGTATATATGGTCCTTTATTATGGATGTTCCCTGAATAAGGATACATTGAGGTCCTAACCCACAGTACCTCAGAATGTGGCTTTGTTTAGAAATAGGATCATTGCAGATGTGATTAGTTAAGTTGAAATGAGGTCATACTGTAGTAGGATGGGTTCCCAATCTAATATGATTGGTATCCTTATAAGACAGCCATGTGAAGACAGAGACACACAGGGATCATGAAATGACAGAGATTGGAGTTATGCAGCCGAAGGCCCAAAACACCAAGATAACTGGCAAACTACCAGAAACTAGGAAGAAACAAGGAAGGATTGCCCTACAGGTTTCAGAGAGAGCATGGTCCTGCCAACACCTTGATCTTGCACTTCTAGCCTCCAGAAATGTGAAACCATAAATTTCTGTTATTTTAAGCCACTCAATTTATGACATTTTGTTACAGCAGCCCTAAGAAACTAATACAGTCCTCAAATACTTACCATATATTCCCCACCCCACTCCATCCTGGTTTGCTTTAAAACACAAGAGAAGTCTAGGGACCAAGGACTTTCCTAGCTCTCCATCCTACTGAACTGCATTGTTCTCAACATTTCAGAAAGATAAAAAGTATCTTCTTTTCACATAAAAACCTGTAAAAATCCTACATATGCTACTTTTGTTTTAACTAAACCATTTGACTATAAACAGGTCCCTTTCCCCAATATTCTAGATAACAAAAATTTCACTATATCTCACCTATCTGTAGAATAGGCACCTGATAATTAGCTTTTTAAACTATAATATAAATGCCTGACATTAAGCTTTTGTTTGCCAAGGCATCTACTTCAAAGTCTGAATAAACACACTGCCAGTTACATGAAAGATAGAGCCAAGTTTCCCCACCCATGAAGTACCCCCCCCCTTTTTTAAGAATGCTCTGGTAGACCTAGATAACTACATTTGAGGACTGTTTGTTTTTCCCTTCCCACGCTTTAATTCCCACTCTTATGTTTTAAATTCACCATTAAACAACGAACCTGCGAAACACTAGGCACCCCACCCTTGACTCCAATAAAAGCAAAACACCAGGTCTGCTCACTAGCTCCCTCTCACTCTCTCTTTCCTCTCAACCTCACTGTGTGGTCCCAGACATGCCATGTAACCTCCAGGACTCATGAGTAATAAATCGTTCTTTTCAAAATTCCCTGATGGTTGATGCTAAGGAGTGTCTTTCAATCATAATAAGAACCACAAGGTCTGGTCCAGCCACAACATTGACTTTGGTTGAGGAAATGTCTGTGGGGGCTCTACAAGTAGTATAGGCCCAGGTGAGTGTCCCCAGGCATTTCTAGTCAATAACATCACTATGGAGAGGCTGAGACCAACCCAAAACACTATCTTATTAGAAATATTAACACAGGTTAGAATAAGCAGAATCTCTCTTTTGACAAAATGCAAGCTATTACATTTGCACCCAAAAAAAAAAAAAAATTGTGCACAAAATGCCAACTCCCTTCATTAAAACCCTTCTCCTACAATATAGTCCACAAAGCTTAATTAAATAAGCACTATACAGCACTATAAAACCCATTAAGAAATTTAAAAATACCAAATTCAAATCATGTATGAAGAGAACTTACAGCTGCAATAATCTATATTTTAAACTTCTCTAAACACCAACGCCAGACAGACACCACAAGAAAACTACAAACCAGTATCTCTAATCACTATAAATGCAAAAATCCTAAAAAAATACTAGCAAACTAAATCCAACCCACATTAAAAGGATTACATACTATGACCAAATGGGATTATCCCAGGAATGCAAGGATGGTTCAACATAAGAAAATCAATCAACTTAACACATTAATAGAGCAAAAGGAAAAAGAATACATTATTATTTCAAAAGATGCAGAAAAAAAATTGACAAATTCCAACACCCTTTCATGATATAAACACTCAGTAAACTAAGAATAAAAGGTAAGTTGCTTAACAAGAAAACAGGAATTTTTGGAAACCCCCAGCTAATACCATACCCCAGGTGAAAAGCTGAAAACTTTCCCTCTAAGATCAGGAACAAGAAAAAGAGGCTCATTTTCACCAGTTCTACTCAGAATTCCACTAGAAGTCCTAGACAGAGCAATTAGGGAAAACAAAAGAAATAAAAGCCATCCAAACTGGAAAGGAAGAAATAAACTACCTCTATTACAGATGATATGATTCTATATGTAGAAAATCCCAAAGGATCCACAAAAAATCTACCAGAACTAATAAATTAACTCAGCAAAGCTTCAGGGTATAAGATCAACATACAAAAATCAGTTGTGTTCTATATACAAGCAATGAACAATTTGAAAAAGAAATTAAGAAAACAGTTCTAGTTATAATAGTATCTAAAAGAATAAAATACTTAGGCACAATTTAACCAAGGAAGTGACAAACTTGTACACTGAAAATTACAAAACATTTCTGAAAGAAATGAAAGGAGACCTTAATAAATGGAAAAGTATCCCATGTTCATAGATTGGAACATTAATGTTGCTAAAATGGCAACACTCCCGAAAATAATCCACAGATACAATGCAATCTCTATCAAATTCCAAAGGCTTTCTTGCAGAAATGGGAAAGGTTATCCTCAAATTCACAGAACTACAAAGGGCCCTGAATAGCCAAAACAATACTGAAAAAGGACAACATAGCTAGAGGGCTCATACTTCCTAATTTCAAAACTTATCAAAAAACTACAGTAATAAAAACTGTGGTATTATTATAAGGATAGATATACAGACCAATAGAATAGAATTCAATGTCCAAAAGTAAACCCTAACATACATGGCCAATTGAATTTCAACAAGGGTATCAAGACCATTCAACTGGGAAAGAATGGTCTTTTCAAGAAATGGGGCTGGGATAACTGGATAAACACATGCACTTGATCTTAACCAAAAGTCTGAGAAGCGATGATAGCCACATGCAAAAGAATGAAGTAGGACTATTCCTTCACTCTCTATAAAAAATTAAGTGAAAATGGGTCAAAAACCTAAATCTAAGAGCCAAAACTATAAAACTATTTGAAGAAAACATAGGGGCAAATCTTTATGACCTCAGATACGGTGATGGATTCTTAGATTTGATGCTCCCCAAAAAATCAACAAAAATACAGATAAATGGACTTTAAACAAATTAAAAACTTCTGTGCATCAAAGGACATTATCAAGCAAATGAAGACAAACTACAAAAGAAGAGAAAATATTTGAAAATCACATATTTGATGAGAGGTTAGTGTCCAGAATACATAAAGAACTCTTAAAACTCAACAATAAAAAAGACAAACAATTCAAATAAAAAATAGGCAGAGGACAGGAATAAACACTTTTCCAAATCTACAAATGGCCAACAAGTTGTTGAACAAAAAAATTTCAACTGAGTGAATTTAAGGATCAAATTGACTTTATTCAATGATTCACGAATCAGGCAGCATATAGAAAGGAGTTCCAAAGGGCTACAGAAAGGGAAAGGTTTTTAAAGACAGGACAAGGAAGTCATAACACAATAAGAAAGAATTATTTCAGACAAGGTCACCTCTTTTTGGGGAACAAAAGGTTCTTACTAGGTGGATTACTTTACCAGCGCGGACCAGGAAATTCCAGACAAACTGGTTAAGATTACATTCCTGGGAAAGGTTGAAACTACAGTTAAGCTAGGTATTAAGCCCCGGGTTTAGTGTTGTGGACCTAGTGCAAGTGACTCTATTTTGGCTCTGTGATTTTCTTTTTTTTTTTTTTTTTAAAGATTTTATTTATTATTTGACAGAGAGAATGAGAGAGAGCACATGAGAGGGGGGAGGGTCAGAGGGAGAAGCAGCCTCCCCGCTGAGCAGGGAGCCCGATGCGGGACTCGATCCCGGGACTCCGGGATCATGACCTGAGCCGAAGGCAGTCGCTCAACCGACTGAGCCACCCAGGCGCCCTGTGATTTTCTTTTTTAACAAAGCACACTAAAACATGTTCAACACCATCATTCATTAATGAAATGCAAAACAAATTTTTTAGATGCCACTTCACACCCACTAGCATGGCAATTTTAAAAAGAAAAAGAAAATAACAAGGATTGGAGAGGATCAGAGAAATAGGAATCCTACATTACTGATGGGAATGTAAAATGATACAGCTACTGTGGAAAACAATTTGGCTTTCCTCAAAAAGTTAAATATAGATTTAACAAATGACCCCAACACATATATAGATATACATATCTATATATATCGAAAAGAGCTGAAAACAGGGACTCAATATTCACAATAGGCGAGAGGTGGAAACAATCCAAATGTTCATCAACTGATAAATGGATAAATAAATTGTGATATATACATTCTATTGAATATGATTAGCCATAAAAAGAATGAAGTACTGGTACATGCTATAACTTCAATGAACCTTGAAAACATTATGCTAAGTGAAAGAAGTCAGACATAAAAGGTCATATTTTATTATTCCTTTTTATGAAATATGCAGAATAGGCAAATCCATAAAGATAGGAAGCAGATTAGAGGTTACAAGGGGTAAAGGGTAGGAGGAAATGGGGAGTGATTATTTAATGGGTACAGGGGTTCTTCTCAAGTAATGAAAAGTTTTGAAACTACAGAGAGGTGTTGATTATACAATACTCTGAATACACTAAATGTACTGACTTGTACACTTCAAAATGGCTAATGTGTGAATTACACTTCAATAAAAAGAATAAAAAGAAACAAAATAAAAATCTTTCCAAATAGTAGTGTTATAATGATCTGAAATTCGGGCCAGTAAGAAATGCTAGGCCTCCAAAAACAGTTCAAAATAGAGCTGCAGTCTATCTAGAGTTGTACCCTATTTTTGAGGTGAATGCTAATGATATGTATATATGTATGTATGTGTGTACATATATATATGCATATCCAGGAATAATAAAATTCTTTGCAAAGATATTAGTTTTTTCCAGCCATTTTTAATTTCAACCCTAAAATGCTTTCTCATTTTAACTGCCATCTACCTACTTTCCATCAACAACAAAAAAATCACTGAATATACTTTTTCAAACTATTTATATAACATCCCCACACTCTGCTAAGAATCACTACTACAAATAGAAAACTACCATTATGCCATTAAAATATGATTTGATCTTTTTAATTTAGCTCATGATTTTCAACATAAATGTACTGCATAAAATAAAATACCTTGTATAGGTAAAAACCTATGCCACAGAGAATTGCTAATTCCTCTGATCAAAAAGAGACCAGTTATCAAAATATAGATCTTATGATATAAATCAACATTTAAGTAATATAAACATGAGAATTTAATTTTTAATGCTGTAAACTAGGAAATTATAATATCAATTAATGTGCTTTTTTTCTTTCCTACAAAGTTTCTGGTTCTCTCCCACAACTGCCTAGGTTTTACCTTTGTTTTTGTTAGCATCAGAAAAAGGCCCCAGAGATTTGGACCAGTCTTGTGTTTTCCACCTTTTTCCACTGTGTGGCACTGAGCACATTTTTCAATAAAGATCTTCTTGCCTGCTTCAGCATCTCCCATTTTGTTCTGCAACAAAACATCAAAACACAGACCAAAAAAAATATCAGATTTGCAAAGCTGGAAAAAAAAATTCCATCACTTTGAGATGAATACTAATGATATTAAACAAAAAGGTAATTTAAAGCATGCATCCTTTAAAGTCTGAGTGCTCAAAAACACAAACATAGCATCCAATTTTATAAAGACTTAATCATCTCATTTATCAGATTTATTTTAAATTTTGAGCTATAGCTACTTCAAAAACATATTATGGTATAAGCCTGGTTTTACTTCAGCCTTCAAACAACTATAGTAATTTGTCTAGATCAATTATATTCCATTTTTTCTTTTCCCTTCCAAAAAGCGCATGTGCAAAAAACAATGCAAAGTTTCTAAGTCTAATTTGCATCCCCTTATTTAAAAATAAGGATAGAACAAAATGGAAAGGCACTTAAATGTGATATTTTTATAAGTACTTATATGCCTGCAATAATAGAACTGTAAAATTAAATATCAATCAAAAAAATGAGGCCATAGCAGGTTATATGTAACACGTAATTTCTCATTTACTTTATACTCTCAGCTATAAACACATCTACCAGATTAGATTAAGCATTGTCTCAAAGCAATCAAATAACATTATTGAGTTCAGTCAGCAATAGTATGTGTTTAACGTTAATGTAGTGTAAAATACTGTTCTAAGCAGGGAAGATTTTATTATACAGTGATACATATATACAATAAAATTTGTACAAAGATATTTTGGTTAAAACTACCAAAAATTTTGTTGCATAACTAAGTGCCTCCTCCATCTAAAATTATGTAAAAATTAAAATAATTTCAACTTATTGAAAAAAATGTAGTTTGAAATTCTAATGAATGTAGTACCTGGGTTTTGTTTACCTGCTCTTTTTTTTTTTTTTAATTTATTTATTTGACAGAGAGATAGCACAAGTAGGCAGGGCGGCAGGCAGAGGGAAAGGGAGAAGCAGGCTCTCTGCTGAGCAGGGAGCCCGATGCGGGGCTCGATCCCAGGACGCTGGGATCATGACCTGAGCCGAAGGCAGCCGCTTAACCAAATGAGCCACCCAGGCGCCCCATGCTCTTTTTTTTTTTTTTTAAGATTTTATTTATTTGAGAGAGAGAAAATGAGAGACAGAGAGCATGAGAGGGAGGAGGGTGGGAGGGAAAAGGAGACTCCCTGCCGAGCAGGGAGCCCGATGCGGGACTCGATCCCGGGACTCCAGGATCATGACCTGAGCCGAAGGCAGTCGCCTAACCAACTGAGCCACCCAGGCGCCCCTATTTTTTTTTTTTTTAAGATTTAATTGATTTATTTGTCCGAGAGAGAGAGCGCGCATGCGCGAGCAGGGGGCGTGGCAGGCAGAGGGAGAAACAGGCTCTCTGTCAAGCAAGGAGCCAGATGCGGGACTTGATCCCAGGACCCTGCAATCATGACCTGAGCTGAAGGCAAACGTATAACGGACTAAGCCAGCCAGGTGTTCCCTGCTCTTTTTATTTGAAAAATCAGAGCAGGGAAGGTGGGTATGGGGATGGATTTCAATATGAGATCGTATTACTATTACAGAAATCATGAAAGTACCTAATTCTCTGACAATACAGTTCGAAGCACATTTCTACCTTTATAACTCTATTGAGAAATAGAAAATGTTTGTATTATTCTGATAATATTGAAAAATACAGTGTGGCTTAACTAAAGTTAGCTATTACTCAGAGAGAGCCTAGTACTTCCTATACAGTAACCTGCAAAATTGGTATCTCCCTGATTTCTTTTTTTTTTTTTTTAAGATTTTATTTATTTGAGAGAGAGAACACAAGCACAAGCTAGGGGGAGAGGCAGAGGGAGAGAGAAAGGGAGAGGCAGACTCTCCTCTGAGCAGGGAGCCCAAAGTGGGGCTCAATCCCAGGCCCATGGGATTCATGACCTGAGCTAAACGCAAACACACCTAACTGACTGAGCCACTCAGGCATCCTGGTATCTCCCTAATTTCTTTAAATCTATATGGAAATCCAAAACAGTGTCAATAATCCACCTAAAGGGAAGACAGAAATTTTCTTTGGGCAGACTAACAACTAAGCTATTAATTAATGTTTTAGGTCTGATAAAAGGCAGAGTAAGAAAACTCACTTTATCCAGGAGAAGCTTACTTTTAAATTCCAAACTTCACTCAAAACACTGCATTCAATTTCTACTTATATGAGTTCTATCAATTCTCTGTATAGGTACAGAATTCACTGAAACTTTGAACAGGGGCCATAGAGAAAACTTTAGTCACAGATACAAATTTATGGCCTTTTAGCAAAATGCATGCACAATAATCATAAAGCCAAATCATATAAATACAAAATGTCATCTGAGTACTAGCTAAAGAATCATTTCCATTTTTTATATAAAGCAAAAAAACCAGATTGATTCTTGTATTTATTAAATGTAACCGATAATTCAGGAAACCAGACATTTTTTTTAAAAGAAAAAAAAAATTCTTTCCTCAAATAGATTTCACATGCAAGTCACTTATAAGAAAATGTCCATTGTCATTGTTCAAACTACCAATATTTACCATGTGAAGACATTCACTGCTGCCATCTATCTTTAATCACTGCTGTGCAAGTACCTACGACCCTTTTCAAAGTGCATTAAAACCAATAGAGTCAGCAATGGTAGCAAGGGAGTGGGGCAGGAAGACTAGGAAGGATATCAAGGGAATCTATTTTGTCCTATGATCATTTGGCACTCTAGTAATATTTAGTTTTTTTTTTTTAAGATTTTATTTATTTATTTGACAGAGAGAGAGGGAGAGAGGGAACACAAGCAAGGGGAGTGTGAGAGGGAGAAGCAGGCTTCCCGCTGAGCAGGCAGCTCGATGCAGGGCTCTATCCCAGGGCCCTGGGATCATGACCTGAGCCAAAGGCAGACGCTTAATGACTGAGCCACCCAGGCACCCCAATATTTAGTTATTAAGAAGAATTATAAACCTCTTCGACCTCAACCGCAGCAACTTCTTGCTAGACACGTCTCCAAAGGGAAGGAAAACAAAGGCAAAATGAACTATTGGGACTTCATCAAGATAAAAAGCTTTTGCACAGCAAAGGAAACAGTCAAAAAAACCAAAAGACAACCGACAGAATGGGAGAAGATATTTGCAAATGACATATCAGATAAAGGGCTAGTATCCAAAATTTATAAAGAACTTATCAAACTCAACACCCAAAGAACAAATAACCCAATCAAGAAATGTGCAGAAGACGTGAATAGACATTTCTCCAAAGAAAACATACAGATGGCCAACAGACACATGAAAAAAGGTTCAACATCACTCAGCATCAGGGAAATCTAAATTAAAACCTCAATGAGATACCACCTCACACCAGTCAGAATGGCTAAAAATAACAAGTCAGGAAACAACAGACGTTGGCGAGGATGCAGAGAAAGGGGAACCCTCCTACACTGTTGGTGGGAATGCAAGCTGGTGCAGCCACTCTGGCAAACAGTATGGAAGTTCCTCAAAAAGTTGAAAATAGAGCTACCCTAGGACCCAGCAATTGCACTACTGGGTATTTACCCCAAGATACAAATGTAGTGATCTGAAGGGGAACGTGCACCCCAATGTTTATAGCAGCAATGTCCACAATAGCCAAACTATGGAAAGAGCCAAGATGTCCATCAACAGATGAATGGATAAAGAAGATGTGATATATATATATATATATATATATATATATGGAATATTACTCAGCCATCAAAAAATGAAATCTTGCCATTTGCAATGAGTGGATGGAACTAGAGGGTATTATGCTAAGTGAAATAAGTCAATCAGAGAAAGACAATTATCATATGATCTCACTGATATGTAGAATTTAGGAAACAAAACAGAGGATCATAGGGGAAGAGAGGAAAAAATAACAAGATGAAATCAGAGACGGTGACAAACAATAAGAGACTCTTAATCATAGGAAACAAACTGAGGGTTGCTTGAGGGGAGACGGTGGGGGGATGGGGTAACTGGGTGATGGACATTAAGGAGGGCATATGATGTAATGAGCACTGGGTATTATATAAGACTGATGAATCATAGGCCTGTACCTCTGGGAAAAAAAATTAAATAGAAGAAAAAAATGAATGAGAATAGTATGTAATAAAAATATTATTTCATGCAAAAAAGAGATATAATGTTGTACACCTAAAATTTATATAATGTTGCATGCTAATTTTATCTCAATAAATAAAAATTTTCTCAAAAAAGAAGATATATCTCACTGAAATAGGCAAAGATGTGACACCTGGTATGAGAATGATCACTCTTCCAAGAATGAAGTAATTCTAATGATAAATAGGATAAGAGTAGCAAACGCTTATGCATGCTTCTGTGGGCCAGGCACAGCTAAGCGCTTTATATATTATTAATGTATTTATTCCTCACACCAGCCATGTGAGATAGATACTGTTAATATTCCTGTTTTTACAGATGAGGCAAATGAGGCACACAGAAGTTAAGTGGCTTATTTAAAGTCACAAGTTGGTGAGAAGTGGAGAGAGATGGTGAAAGGTAAGAGGAAAAGCAATTTTAAATCTCTTTTAATTTTAACAATTCCCTTTGAAGAACAATCTAAGTAACCGTGGGTTGAGCAGAATGTATGACACACTGCAGATGCTTAAAGAGAAGTAAAATAATTTTAAATATTGGTACATACCGCTGCTATTTCCAATTTTGCCCGTAAAAAAGAGGGATGTGGTAAGAACAATCAAGGCACCAATAAAACTTACAAGATTTACAAAACCCACATAATTAAAGTGGGAGGAGAAACTCATTAGAATAATTTGAGTATGAATACTACACAGGCTAAAAGATAAGTGGGATTCTGCTGTTGTAGCGGAAAAAATACCGAAGTAGAATGCATCAGAACAATGGGACCCTGGATAAATGTCTATGAACCCCCTCCCCACCCCACCCCCACACAGATGTCCACGGCTTTTCCCTCTTGGAATCTGCTCTGCCTGAATCCCTAAACTGGAGTAAGAATCCAGCTTTCCAAACTGCCAGTCTTGCAGTCCTTCATGCCACCACCCCCAATTGGAGGCTGACCTCTGCCAACTGTGGGCGGAAGGCTCTGCCCCAAATCAGTTCCACACAGAAATCATAAAAGCTGCAGACAGGCCCCTCACTAGAAATAGTTTTTTGTTTTTAAAGATTTTATTTATTTATTTATTTGAGAGAGAGAAACACCATGAGAGGAGAGAGGGTCAGAGGGAGAAGCAGGCTCCCCACTGAGCTTGGAGCCCGATGTGGGACTCGATCCCAGGACTCCAGGACCATGACCTGAGCTGAAGGCAGTCGCTTAACCAACTGAGCCACCCAGGCGCCCCTAGAAATAGTTTTATGCTGCACTTAGGGACACCTATTCGCCACCAGGTGAGGGCTAAGGGGAGTCTCTTACTAGCGGGACGGTTGGATACTCCTCTCTGAATGAACCCTAGCCCAAACTGCACTAGCCCATAACCGGTGCATAGATCACATGGCTGCCCGGCCCACTCCTTCCCAGCCAGTCCCATACCTACCGGAGGGCCAGCGGCTCCGCCCACCGCCTCCCTGGAGAACCCTTAGTAGTCACCCGGGCCTCTCCGGGACCAGAACCTGGGCTGCAAGTTTGAGGCTGGCGCTCCGACAGCAGTGCCTCAAACACCTGCACTGGAGGCCCAGCCCGGCATGTGCTTCCGGTGGACTCCAGCCAATAGCAGGCCAGGCTCCATCCGCGCTGCTGATTGGCTCCCAGATCCCGCAAGTTGGCAACTCTGGCAGAAACTTAAAAACTTGGATTTGCTGGGCAGTCGCAGGCTGAATCTAAACGTGACAAAGTGAATGTCTTTTGAGCGCAGCAGCCCCAAGCCCATCTTTTGTTTTTTGCCTAACCAAAGAGCTAAATTACCTATGCATATTGACCGCGTGTCCCAGTTCTTGCTTTAAGCAGGAACTCAACTTTTTATGAATGGGCCATTAGCATTTGATTGCAGGAATCATATCGTGTCAACAAAAGAATAAAACAAATACTTAGGATGTGCAAGTCACTGTGCTAAGCAACTTGCACAAAAACTGAACTGCAGCTCCAATTTTCTGAGTTACAATTCAGCTGGGAGAAGATTTAAATACATTAAAAGTTAAATCATTATAAATGATTATAAATGTTATTATAAATGAGATACATTAGAGAAAATACAATAAGAACTGACACCCAGGTTGCAAGCTGCTTGCTAATTGCAAAAAAAAAAGTGATATAAAGTATGAATAGAAACAAAGAGAATTAGAACTGAAAGAGCAAAGAAAGGAGATACGGAGGGAAGGACTGAAAAAGCTACAAGAAGATGAGAGTTTTGAAGGTGGACAGGTCAAAGTTAAAGTTGTATTTAGGAAAACGTGAGAAAGGAAAGTTGCTTACCCCTGGTTACATAATTACTTCAGTGAGACATGAGTGGTAAGGGGACAGAGAAATAGGAGTATTAAAATAATTTTTAAGTAAGTCAAAAAAGTGGGGCACCTGGGTGGCTCAGTCGTTAAGCTTCTGCATTGGGCTCAGGTCATGATCCCAGGGTCCTGGGATGGAGCCCCGCATCGGGCTCCCTGCTCCGCGGGAAGCCTGCTTCTCCCTCTCCCACCCCCCCTGCTTGTGTTCCCTCTCTCGCTGTGTCTCTGTCAAATAAATAAATAAAATCTTAAAAAAAAAAAGTTGTTCAACGAAGTACTTGTAATAGGGAAAATTTTGTGTATTAGATATGTAGGACGTTTTCCGTAGTCTAGTTCTCCAGAGCTCTGTCCAGTATACTCTATGATTGAAATGTTCTACGTGGGCACTGTCTACTAGCCACAAGTAACTTTGAGTACTTGAAGTGTGGCTAATGCAACTGGGTAACTGAAATTTTTATTATTTTAATTATAGTTCATTTTATTTAATTTAATTAATTTTTATTTTAATTTAAATAGTCACAATTACCAGATGGTTGAATGAAACTATTCTAAGTGGTACCTATGAATCTGTTCTATGATCAACATATTTAAAATGTAGATGTCATCAAGTTGAATGAAAAGGGGGGTGCCTGGGTGTTTCAGTTGGTTAAGCAGCTGCCTTAGGTTCATGTCATGATCCCAGGGTCTTGGGATTGAGCCCCAGTTGGGCTATCTGCTCAGTGGGGAGCCTGCTTCTCCCTCTCCCTCTGCCACTCCCCCTGCTTGTGCTCTCTCTCTCTTTCCTTCAAATAAACAAATAAAATCTTTTTTAAAAAAGTTGAATGAAAAGGACCAGGTTTGGGGGGGGGGAATCCGGTGTTAAATATAATTCTCAAACTCAAACAAAGACATGCAAACTCAAGAAAAGGAAGGAGACTACCCTTTCTCTAGTGCCTTCCACATGCCAGTGTAGGTGCATGAATACATTATCAGTAGCTAGTAGCCTTACAGCTGGAAAAAATGGACACTCTGGACCTTATTCATACAGAACAATCTGAAAATTACTAATTGATCACCAATACATATCAGTGGTAAAGCCTATTTAAAAATTTCAAATAAGGCAAAACATTTTTACTTAAATATAATGTATGAAGACTAATATTGATAACCAGTAAATATCATTGTAATTATATCATAGTTTGAGAACTTTTGGAAAACAATGACAAGAATTTATGATTTTCTCCTTGCATTTCAAAAATAAGTAACAATGTCATCTCTTGTTTTTTTAAAAAAGAAATTTATTAAGAATTTTGGAAGAAAAACATCAAGGGAAAACTGGATTTCATGTGAAATCAACAAAAGTGTTATCCTTCTAATAATTGTACATTATAGGCTGTTGTAAAGCCTTGAAAAAATTTAATCTGCTAATGCACAGCACATCTTTTCTCTACTACAACACCAATTAATAATCATTGTTTCAAACCTCAGAATTTTTAGCTGTTTTAGCTACATGTGATTTATGTTCAAATATGATTTTATATGATTTGACACATGGCAAAACTGTCATTATTGAGTGATAAAAAATGTTCTACAATTGATTGTGGTGATGGTTGCACAATGCTGTGAACATACTAAAAACCATTTAACTGAACATTTTAAATGGATGAATTGTATGATATATGAATTGTATCTCAAGAAAGCTGTTTAAAATAAATAGATGGAGAAGTCATAAAGTCATTAGAGAAAGTAAATTTATTATTTTCCTTGCATATGTGGTATTTCACATGATTGATAAAGAAATTTTGCTTTCCTAGCATGTCCTGATATTTCTGTTCCTGGTTTTGTTTTATTCATCTTTTATCTCTTCTTTAAGAAAAGAAATTAACTGCTCTAAACATCAGCCTCAAATTTTCAGCATACCAATCAGTAATTTTGTTTTACAAAGAATGAAAATTGCCCAGTCTGTAACAGTTCAAGAAAATTATACATTTTCCACTAGATGGCACTGGTGTGCAAATAGTGTTGCTAGAATCTTCAGATTCTCACATCAATAAAATTAACATTGCCACATTGTTTTCATTCACTTTGATTGATCTGGGTAAGACAAAGAGAAGTGGAAAGTTAAAACAAGATACTTCCTTGACTTCCTAAGCTCCAGGGTAAACAGAGTCCTTACTTCACAGATACAGGATGTAAAGCAAGGAGAAATTATCATAATCTTGTGCTAAACCCAGAGTGAGAACCCACAATCCCTGACTCTTAGTTGCTGTCATACAAGTATACAATATCAAAAGTGGGGGAATGCATACCCTAGTCAAAGGGAACAAGAAAATTCATCTCCATTGTTCCATTGTACACATATTATCTCATTTGATGCCTAAGCTATGAGCTCCATATATATTATCTCATAAAATCCTAAGTATACAAACCCAATGTATTAACTTCATAAGAGAAAGAGAATGATCATTTTGTTTAATACTATATCACTTGAATATAGTACAGTGCCCAACACATAGTAGACAGTCAAAAAATTTAGTCTTTAAATAAGTGGATGAATTAACTGAGCTTAACAACTACCCCATTTAGTGAGTAATACTATTTCTCCTTGCAGCTGAGGAAACTGGAAGTTGGAAATATGAAGTGACTTGTCCAAACTCACACAATTCAGTGGCGAAAACATTTAACACAATCCGACATTATTTTGCACTATATATTTACGTGTAAGTTTTCCACAGTAGAAAGAAAGCTCTCTGAGGACAGGGATCATGTTTTTCCTTCTCCTTATTGTTGTGTCTAGCTCCTTACACAGAGCTGGCATGCAGTTGGCACACAATAAATAGTATTTATCTGTTTAAGTTCAAAGCATCCCAGATCTTAGCAGCCTGGACTTGAACATTCAAAGAGCTCTACTCCTGGACCACTTTCTGTTTCATTCTTTTCATTTTATTCCAACTCCACTACAAAATCCAGATCTCGTTTCTGGATTTCTCCTAGTTTCCCACTGACCTCTCCTCAAGTCCCTATAACAAGAAGTCTTAGAAGTCAGTACGCATTCCCACTTTGCTTTCCATTAAGATTTCTCCTAGTCCTAGAGCTGAGCAGTCCACCCTTTCAGCCCTCAAATCCTCAGGGGTGTCTGTGGGAGTTGAGCAGATCAGCAGACGGAGATGGTTCTGGTTTTGGCTCTGTTATTTGTATCCCTACTATCTTTGGCTATTCCAAGGGCCTCGATTTCCTCATCCCAATTTTCTCAACAAATCAGGCTGGAATTGGATTATCTCAAAAGTTCTTTATAGCTCTAAAGGCTATAGGGTTTTTAACTTTATCCAGTAATGGTCTTCTATTGAGCTTATGACCAAGATGGCAAACTTTGGGGGAAGAATGCTTGGGCTCTAGGGGTGGGAATAAAGCCAGCGCTGGGAAAGCCTGTGCACCAGACAGTGCTGTTCTGGCCACAGGGAATGTGGATGGCACACCTGAGTTCGAGCCTCGTTTCCGCGGGATTGGACTCCCGGACTGGGTCGGCCTCCCCACCCACCGGACCGCTAGGGGGCGGTGCAGGCAGCTCCCCGGAAGCTGGCACCAGGCGCGGCCGGACCGCGGCAGGCGCCCGACTCTTGCGTCTTCCGGAAGCGGAGCGCCGGACCCACAACGGCTGGGTGTGCAAAGCGGCGGTGGCGGGCGCGGCGGAAGCGAGGAGACCTGAAGGGGACCCGGGCCTGGCTCCCGCGCCGGGGTGGAGCAGCATGGACGAAGCAGGCAGCTGTGCGAGCGGCGGAGGCTTCCGGCCGGGCGTGGACAGCCTGGACGAGCCGCCCAACAGCCGCATCTTCCTGGTGATCAGCAAGTACACGCCCGAGTCGGTGCTGAGGGAGCGCTTCTCGCCCTTCGGCGAGATCCAGGACATCTGGGTGGTGCGGGACAAGCACACCAAGGAGTCCAAGGGCATCGCCTTCGTCAAGTTTGCCCGCAGCTCCCAGGCCTGCAGGGCCATGGAGGAGATGCACGGCCAGTGCCTCAGCCCCAACGACACCAAGCCCATCAAGGTGCAGGTGCCCGGGTTGGGATACCCGCGGGGGTGGGAAGGGATGGGGCCTCCCTGCACCTGAAGCTGTGTCAGCGTGGGGTCGGGGTAGTACAGCCCCTCCTTGGGGCGCACTGGGCAGCGCCTGGCATTCCGGGGGCGGGAGGATGGCGTTCGAGAGAGGGGTGCGGGGGTTTGGACGGTGCGGAAAGAACGTCCGCCCCGACTTGAGCTGCAGAGCTGACTGGGCCTCCCTCCACTCCGGCCGTCACCACTACGCAGCTCTGGACTCCACCGCCCACCTCTGAACCGCCACTCTCATAACCCCGTTTACCATGTATAAAAACAGGTTTTGGTTTTGTTTTTGTTTTTGTGTTTTGCTTTTCTTCAGGCTGGTACTGAACTTATATACAACTTGATAAAAGTGTATGAAACTGGCCTCTCTGGTGTTGGGCGTTTGCCCAGCACCAGACGAAAGTGTACATGTATATAATGTTTGAATCAAGGTGACTAAAACTGCTGCTATTGTATATTTGTCACACTATTGTGATTTTTAAAATCCTCTTAACTAAGCCCTCTTTGTGAAAGTAGTAATGGCATACGTTTTGTTATTGCCACTTTTCTTTGAAAGCAACCAAAGTAAACTGCCTCAAGAAGAGCCAAATCAGGGCGCCTGGGTGGCTCAGTTGGTTAAGCGACTGCCTTCGGCTCAGGTCATGATCCTGGAGTCCCGGGATCGAGTCCCGCATCGGGCTCCCTGCTCGGCAGGGAGTCTGCTTCTCCCTCTGACCCTCCTCCCCCTCATTCTCTCTGTCTCTCATTCTCTCTCTCTCAAATAAATAAATAAAATCTTTAAAAAAAAAAAAAGAAGAGCCAAATCCATTGTGATGGTAGTGTAGTGGTATTGTTATTTTTTTTAAATTCTTTTTTTTTCTTTTTTTTTTATTCTTATGTTAATCCCCATATATTACATCATTAGTTTTAGATGAAGGTATTGTTATTAAATGCTTCTTTGTATACTCTTACTTCACCCTGGAGGTATTTATATTGTTTCCGCACTTGTGTAAAATTAAGATAACTGACACGTGGCAGGAAGGGTGATTTTGAGAGTTATTTGGCTTTATCTATGCTTTCAGCACAGTGCTTGGCAAAAGGTAGGCCCTCAGTATATCCTTATGGTCAGTAGTAGCCAAAATGCCATTCCTTACTGGCTGTGAACTCAGTTCAGGACCCATTCCTGAGGATCTGACAGTTGCTTAAACTGTACCCTCACCTGTCCTGTAGAAAAAGTTGCTGTGTATGTAATTCTGTTGGAGACTTCCACAAAATTCTCTTTTCCTCGACTTTTTTCCCCCCTTTTATTCCTCCCATTTACTACAGAAAACTGGTAAGAATATTATTAATACTGACATAAATGAAAGACAAAGATATTTCAGTCTCGGAGGTCTTCCCTATACCTCCATCCACAAAAGAGAAGGAGCACAGGAGTATACCAGCAGTACGGTAGACCACCATAGACATTCCCTTTATTTCCACCTCCCCAACTGTCTGAAATGGAGCAGAACAGATCATCAATAAAATGAATTGTAAGGCCACAGCATATGCTAGATCAGGGGTTGACAAACTTTTTCTGTAAGAGGACAGATAGTAAATATTTTAGGCGCTGTGAGCCACATACAGTCTCTGTGACATGTTCGTTGTTTTAACAGCCTTTTAAAAATGTAAAAACAATTTTTAGATCATGGGCTGTAGAAAAACAGGAAGCTGTGGTTTGCTGACTCCTGTCCTAGATTGGTAATTTTTATCTCCTTCTAATTAAATTAGCCTAGAGCGTTTTTTTATACTTTTGAGTATAACCAGAGATCTCTGGGCAACCCAAAAAGTGCCCCAAATCTCAAACCCATATAATCCCCTTTCCTTGATTAAATTCCTACAAGAGAAGTAAAAGTCCCAGCACTGAAATGTACCCTCCCTTTTAGCCGCAGAGAAGTTACTCCCCAAAATAATTCAAGTTTAAGTTGTTTTCCACATTTTGGTCCACTCAGTTTCAGCCAGAAGTTTGTTGCACTACAGGACCGAGCTAGACAGTCTAAGTTCATTCTTCAGCAGGTTCAGCTTCGTCTGTCTTTCACTGGAATGTAGTTTCTTTGTGTTTCTTTTTGTTTTTTCTGTATTTCCCGTTAAATTAATTCAGCTTCAACTTTTCTCATGTAGTTTGCTTTTGCAAAGTTCCAAAGGATCTATAAGACACATAAGAAAATTATAGCCCTGGGCCTGCAGCCAGAAAAGATTGGCTAAGTAAGAGTTATTCTGTGACCAACTACATTATCTGGAGGAAAGGGGTAAAGTCTTGGTTTTCAGCTTTGCAAGAATGTCTCTTATTTAGAGTCTGTAGTCTGAACATAAAGTCTCAGGAGAAATCTCCATTAGGTGGTTAATTATTATACATGTGTTCTGCTCAGACACTGCCTGCCTTGTTGGAAATTTGAAACACTCTAGACTTCTAAAATTTAGAAATTTGGGATCCGATGACACCTCCAGTCTCAAATCTTAACTTGAGACTCTTTCTTTTCCCCCAGTGTCTTCCCATATTCGTAAAGGTTTCCTAATTTATTTTTCTATTGATCATTCATTAGTGATACGTCCACTAGACTGACTTTCTAATGGGTCATTTCTGTATTACTAAGTACTCTATTACTAATACCTCATACACTGCTAGTGTAAGTTTATTGAAGGAGTAACAGTAGACTCTAGGAATATGTCTCCAGCTGTATCTTGTCAACAAGGCCCTATACCTCTATGACAGCTGTTTTCTAAGCAAACATACGATCTTCTGTTTCATATTTTTGAAATCCCATGGGTTTATAAGTTCTCTGTCCTTTGGGTTGCTGCCTCCTACTCTGGAATTCCATAAGTTGAGGTTTTCTCATACTTGAATGGTATACAGCCGCCCCTTTAAAGTAGAAGAAGGAAAAAGAAACCTTAAGGGCTTCGTGTGGTGATTTATATTAATTGTATTACATGTCTTCAAGTTATAAAAAAACAAAACTAGTCATTAAAATTCTTATCCTTATAGCTCTGTACAAATCCACAATCCTAATTAGAGATTTTAACATTCCTCTAGGATAATATAAAACCAAAACAGTTTTATAAAGTAATAAGTAACAATCTAGTATCATAATCCAAGTAATAAATCTAAGTAATCTAATGTCATAGATGATGTTTCAGTAAAACTAAATTGCTAATAGTAGAAAATGGAGCCTCAGGTAGTCCTGTGCATTTTCTTGCTCACATAAATCATTTGGATGGTCCCTGAGGTGATCCAGAATATGGTTATGTTACCTTTTTTAAAGGTTAGTATTAGAAAGAAAACAGTTAAAAATAATGACATTCTAGACTTAAACCCAACTATATCAATAATTACATTAAACATAAGTAGACTTAATGTGCCAATTAAAGGCAGAGATTATCAGGATTTATAAAAAAAGAAAGACCAAACTAAATACTATTTAAAAGAGACATAAAGATACAAAGTGGTTGAAAGTTAAAGGATAGAAAAAGCTTGTGTGATGTCATACAAAATGGTCTTCAACACAAAGAGTATTAACAGAGAAAGGGCAATTTCATAGGAATAAGAATATCAGTCAAAAAGTACATAAGAATCCCACATGTTTATGCAGCCAGTAATACAGCTTCAAAATACATGAAACATTATTGATAGAACTAAAAGGAGAAAGATAAATTTGCAATCAGGTTTTTATACTCCTCTCTTAGTATCTGATAAAACAACTAGATAAAATCAGTAAAAATGTGATATTTAGATAATACTATTAATCAACTGTAATTGGCATTTATTAGACACTGTATTCAGCAACTACGGAGTATACATTCTTTTTCAATGCACTGACTTCCTCTTGGCAAACAAAAGTGCAAAAGTAAGTGCAGACATTGGTATTATATAAAATGTCATTGCAGTAAAGATTGCTTTAAAAAAACTTTTTGACAAAACGCTATTACATTGTGTTTAACCTAACATGACTCTCACACTAATAATGAAGTAAGTATACTTAAGAAATAGGAAAACAGTTAACTGATTTTTTTTATATTATTTTTTGGATTTTGTTTGTTTCTTAGGTTTTCATTGCTCAGTCCAGATCATCTGGAAGTCACCGTGATGTTGAAGATGAAGAACTTACGAGAATATTTGTTATGATACCAAAGTCCTACACAGAAGAAGATCTGCGGGAAAAATTTAAGGTATTTATGTTTTCTAATCAGCTAGTATCTGTGGTAACTTACAATCCTAAATTGGTTGTATGGTTATTAAATCTCAAGTGTTGTTTGAGTTAGATGATTAGATTGCTGGTAGAGAATTAAGGAACTGTTTTTAAGTCACCTATTTCCATCTAGTTTTAAAATATTAAACCTAGAATAAACTAACTTAAAAAAAAAATAAAAACTGAAAAATATTAATGATGGTATTTTCCCCCATATAAGGAAAACACAGATTCAGGAAAATAAAGTATAAAGCCTGGAGTTTTAAATTAGGTCACATACCTGGTAGGTGGTGGAACCTGCTCTTGGTCTTTACACTTTCAAAGTACCCTCTCACCACTCTGTTGCTCTCATATAGAGGGGAGTCAAGCAAGCCTGAGTGTGTGAACTGTATTATCTAGTATTGATTATAAGCCTGTGGCATGTAGATGTATTTATTCACAGAAAGGCTCATCCTTTATAGAATTTTTGTCCTAAAATTAAGCCTTTGAAGGAGTTCTATTTAAAGGAAAAAAAACTACAGCTCTGAACCGTATAGCAAGATTATAGTCCAGGAAATTTGAAGAGAATTTTAAATCTCTTTTTAGCCATTGATTTTTATATATGTGATATACTTTCACAAAAATTATTAAAAAGCAATTCTTAAATTGTTTTGAGTTGTAATTTTTCATCCTTTTTCTAATAAGTTTCCCAACACTATGAATCAGGTGGGCAACAAGCAAGAAAGAAAAGAAACAAATAGTGAAAAGTAATTTTCAAATTTTCTCTGTCCTACCCCAAGTAAGAGTTGAATAAAATATCTCAAAAATAACAACTACCAAAAATATATATTCCATACTTCTTCCAATAGTAAGAAGGAAGTTTTTATCTTACATATTTATAAATTTTTATGTTTTTCTGAGTGAACAAATATGACATTTTTATCCAAATGTATAATAATTAAGTTGCTAACTGGTTACGTGAGAATTTTACAAAATAAAAAATAAACACTAAGGGGGCACCTGGGTGGCTCAGTTGGTTAAGCATCTGACTCTTGATTTTGGCTCAGGTCATGATCTCAGGGTCGTGAGGTGGAGCCCTGCATAAGGCTCCACACTCAGCTCGGAGTCTGCTGGAGATTTTCTCTCTCCCTCTCTCTCTGCCCCTCCCCCTGCTCACACACATACACTGTCTCTCTCTAAATAATAAATAAAATCTTTAAAAAAATAAATACTAAGAATTTGTATCCCATATTTCTACCAACATTGAAAGTAAACTTTTACCCATATTTTTCACATAGAGAATTGACTTTCTGAGTACGTCAGTGTGTTTTAGTGATACACTTTGAGAGGCTCCTCTTCAAAAGAATACATAATCAGTTATGTCCTGTTAGAAGGCAGACAGCTGTAGCTAATGTTTAGTGTGTCCCAGACCCTTTAGGTCTATTAGTTCATTTAACTCTTAAAATAACCCTTTGAAGTAGGTACAACTTTTAGCCCCATTTAACAGGTAAAGAGAGGCACAGAGAAGATAACTAAACTGCTCAGTTAATAAGGGACTGAGCTAAGATTTGGATATGGAAGGTTCAATTCCAGCTTGTAATCACCACTGAGCAAGACTTTGGAGCTTTCCAAACCATGTACACATTCTTATGTGCCCTCCATGACATGGGCAAATTATTTGATTTCTCAAAGACCCAGTTTCCTTGTCTGTGAAATAAATAGTATAACATATATAGATATACAAATATATAATATATTGTGTGTATATACATATACGTACGTATATACATACACGCATACATATTATATATATATCCTTGAAGAACTGTTGTAGCAGTAAGATAATATATGTAAAGCAAATGCTCAGAAGATGAAAATCATCATTATTTTGGTTGTGTTATTATTTGCCTATATCGTTAGTATGGTTCTTTTTCTAGTGCCTAATTAGTTTGTGACATTTGGATTCTGTTATTAAAAATGGCTGTAAATTCTAATTCTCCTTTCTAGTTTTGCCAGTAAGGGACACAAATAAACTTTAAGTTCTGAAATAATCTGTTCAGTTATTGATTTTGACTCCTCTAAGATCATTTCTTTTAACTCTCATAGGTGTATGGAGATATCGAGTATTGCAGCATTATTAAGAATAAAGTAACTGGAGAAAGTAAAGGTTTGGGTTATGTTCGATACTTAAAACCATCACAAGCTGCCCAAGCAATAGAAAACTGTGATCGAAGTAAGGATATGTTCATTTAACATATTAAAGACTTCTTAAAAACTTTTAATTATTCTAAATAACTGAATTTAACACTTGGTTTTGCTAATAACCATACCTGCTAATTTAATCCTAGCAACGGGAGTTTAAATATATGTATATACCTAAGATGAAAATTATTTTGGGGCTGTGATTAAGTTTTCATTGAGGCACTGTCTTGAAGAGAAATATGAGCAATTGCATTAACTTAATAAGTGAAAATACTGTTGCCACATTTTGGTTGTTATTTCTATAGTAATTTAAGATTTTTAAGTATTAAAAAATTGACTTACCCTTTCAGGCTTTTTTAAAGAATATTTTTTCTTTGTATTAAAAAAATCCCAAATTTTCTGTTATATTTGTTCATGTTTAACCTAAACCTTAAATAGAATTAAGTATATACTAATAAACATAAAGGTTGAAGTTGGGACTTAGTGTAATATTTGCCCACATAGGTAACTAAATATATATTGGGTTAATTTTGAGCTAGAGTGACATTAATTGGATCTTTTGCTGTTGCTGGTATATATAATGAAGAATAAGAATTTTAAAGAAGCCAGGGAAAATATCGTTTGTTGTCATACTCCTGGTTATATTGACCTTGAGAAATGAGGAATAATTAAATTGGTAGGTTTTAGGGTATTATAAAGATCTATGTGTACTGGAAAGAATTATTGCTAATCAGTAGAATTCTTTTTTTTTAAATTATATTTTATTATGTTACATTAGTCACCATACAATACATCATTAGTTTTTGATGTAGTGATCCACGATTCATTGTTTTCATATAACATCCAGTGCTCCGTGCAGAACGTGCCCTCCTTAAATAACCTTAAGATACACACCAAAATTTCCTCTCAGATCCTTCTGAATTTCTCAGTCAACCAGCATTAATTGAGTACCTATGGTATACTCAGCAATATGTTAAGTAAAAAGATACAAAGGGAATAAATATATAGCTTTTAAGGAATTTAATTATATTGGGTAGCCAAGATCTAATAGACAAAAAATAGTTAAAGAATAATAGAAGAATTTTTAAAAGGCTCTTTGAAAGCAGGGAGTATGTTTTATTTGTCTGTTTCTGTCATTCCTAGTACCTAGTACTGTTAGTTATAGGCCCTCTGTAAGGATTTATTGAGATCTCTATCAAAGATACTGCCATTTTTAATAGACTCAATAAAAATTTGCCAAATGAGAAAATGTTTAAAAATGTGTGGTGTGAAGTGGCCGGTTAGCTCAGTTCGTTAGAGCGTGGTGCTGATAAAAATGTGTGGTGTGGTCCAACAGTGGTGAGAAACAAGTGCACTGAGAGCATGAGAACACCTCTAGAGGTAAGACTGACATCTGGTATAGAGTAGGCAGGAAAGAGGGTGAGAGCAGTTTTAGCAAAGGCACAGAGCTGGGAGTAAACATGTCTTTGCTTAATACTGTGAAGGCAACAGTCTGAAGAAAGCGTAATAATCCTGTTGAGAAATTAGGAGATAAAGTTAACTAAATACATTGGCACCATATATGGGAGGTTATAAACAGTTCAACCTCAGTTAGGATTCCCTTGTAGATTGTTTTAAAAGCAGAAAAATAACTATTAGGACAGTTGATCTAACCACAGTATCAAGGATGGATTTCCAGAGAAAGAATTCAAAGTGACTGGTTTTATCCTTTTAGGAGCCACTGAATAATATGATGAAAGCTATGAACCTTCTCCTTTGAAATATGCCCATATGCACATATACATAAGCATTTTGTTTAAAGTTTCAGAGAGTTCATGGAACCTTCCCACTTTTTGAAGCTCATCTTTGAGCCCCTACTTAAAACCTTTGATCCAGAGGCACAGAGACCACTTAAAGAGTTGTTGTAATTAATTGAAGGGAATCTGACTTAGAAACAAAGGCAAAGAAATTAGAGTAAAAGATAACATCTTGTAAGTGTATTTCAAAGGAAGAATCTTGCTAACAGATTGAATGTGAAGAGCCCTATAGGATTTTGATGTTGAGCCAGGGAGAACGAGCCATGATGTTTTTTGTAATAGCGGGGAGACTGGAAAGGATAGGATAGAATTGCTGATCTTTCATGTCTACATTGACCCCACTTTTTATTTATTCTTTGCCATCTTCCAAAAAGCAAGTAAGTAGGTCTGGTGCAAATGGCCCTTGTGTAGATTTTGTTTTATACAATTACAGTTAAAAGCTAAGCACTAGCAATAAAGTATATTTGCAGGTGTGTTAAATTTGCTATGAAGTTTGAAAGTCATAGATTCTCTTTTTCAGGTTTTAGGGCAATCTTGGCTGAACCTAAAAATAAAGCATCTGAATCCTCGGAACAAGAGTATTATAGTAACATGAGGCAGGAGACATTGGGACATGAACCTAGAGTAAATATGTTTCCATTTGGTGAGTAAGGTATCCTTTATTTTAATAGTATAAGTAGTATATACAATTGGATTTGGATTTCATAAAATATTCTTTAGTCTGTAAACCTCACTTAGTGAATAAAAGTTAGTATGGGGTTTTTTGAGTTTTTCATGACTCCTCATGGTCTTAATATTTAACACTTGTGTAACTAGTATTTAACACTATGTGTAACAGAAAACTATAATTGGAAATTATTATATTATTATATAAATATATATTATTATATTTTATGTATAACAGAAATATAATTATATGTTTATATTATATATAGTTATATATTTCTATGTGTAACAAAAAATAATAATTCCAATTATAGTTTTCTATGGTTAGTTATGTATTATCTAAATATTAAACTACATCACTGCCACTTTTTTTGAGTGAGCTTCTGCCTCTGTGTAGGACCAAAAAGTATGAAAGACCTATCCTGATATCCCCTCAGTGTGAGTCCTAAGATTTTATCCCTAAGGTACTGCTGCTTTAAAATTAGGGCTAGAGAAAGGAGAGGAATGACAAAAGTAGAAGTTAGCCAAAGGGAGAAATGAGTCATGAAAGTAAGTCCTGTAAATGTTATTTGGCATAAACTTTCTTTTAGGTGAAACCCGTACCATATTTTGCAGTTTTGCATACTAAACATATTCCTCTGAAGTTAGACTACACATTTCTGCTTATATTTCTGTGTCAAAGGCAGGGGAGTGGGAAGAGTTGTCTGTTTTTTCACCATTGGTCCCTCTGATAGTGCTAATGACCAAGAACATACTACAAAACACAGTGCCTTGGTCCAATGCAATGGACTTAATGACAGCTCATCTTCCTTGTATCTAAAATGTTGACTCTATAGAAATTAAAAGATGTACTTTTTTTTTATATTGTTGGAGAACAACAATCTGAGTTTTCAAGTTTCGACAAGAATGATAACAGAGGCCAAGAAGCTATCTCCAAACGCCTGTCAGTTGTATCAAGAGTTCCTTTCACTGAAGAGCAGCTTTTCAGTATTTTTGATATAGTACCAGGATTGGAATACTGTGAAGTTCAACGAGATCCCTATTCTAATTATGGTAAAATAATGTCTATTACTTTTTAATATACTGTGTTTTGTTAAAATGTCTTTTCTCCAGTGGCACTTCTTATGTCAGATACTCTTTCTTTGACAACTTTATGTTTTCTTTTTCTCCACTTTAAACTTTCAAATACAATGATACCTTAATAAATAAGCCCCTGAGAATATATCTCCTTTATATAAGTCATTTATTTTTATTTATTTAAAAGATGTTATTTGTTTATTCGACAGAGACATAGCGAGAGAGGGAACACAAGCAGGGGAGTGGGAGAGGGAGAAGCAGGCTTCTCGCTGATCAGGGAGCCCGATGCGGGGCTTGATTCCAGGACCCTGGGACCATGACCTGAGCTGAAGGCAGATGCTTAACGACTGAGCCACCCAGGCACCCCAGGTCATTTGTTTTTAAAGAATATTTTAACTCCCACAATATAGTGTTCTCTCTTTCCAGTTGTACAACCAGAATACCTCAGGATGGGGTCCCTGTACTCCTGATTAATGCTAGGCAAAGTTCTAAAACCCTTAAAGCTCCCTCCTCGTCCCCAAGTGTCTCTCTTTTTTTTGTTGTTTTTTAAACTTTATACCTCAAAATGAAACTCCTTCCCTTCATTTCAAACATCTAATTGCTCTACTTCTCTCTCTACTTCTTCCCAGTCTTAATTATAGCAAGGCTCTGGGGCGCCTGGGTGGCTCAGTCAGTTGAGCGTCTGCCTTTGGTTCAGGTCTTGATCTCAGGGTCCTGAGATTGAGCCCCATGTCGGGCTCCCTGCTAAGTGGAGAGTCTGCTTCTCCCTCTCCCTCTCCCCCCCCACCCCGACTTGTGTTCTCTCTCTCAAATAAATAAATAAGATCTTTTTTAAAAATCTGAAGCAAGGGGCGCCCGGGTGGCTCAGATGGTTAAGCATCTGCCTTCGGCTCGGGTCATGATCCCAGGGTGCTGGGATCGAGCCCCACATCAGGCTCCTGGCTCAGCGGGGAGCCTGCTTCTCCCTCTCCCTCTGCCTCTCTCCCTGCTCATGCTCTCACTCTCTATCTCTGTGTCTCAAATGAATAAATAAAATCTTAAAAAAAAAAAAAAAATCTGAAGCAAGGCTCTAATATCAGCCATTTGAACTTATTAACTAGTTAATTGGTTAAACCTAATACCTAGTGTTGGCTTAACCATCTTCATAATTTTTTAAGGTTTTTTTTAAGGCTTTTTGAAAATGGAGTTATTGTGGCATAATGGAAAATGGTTGGCATTCCATTTCACATTAGACTCAAAATGCAAATCCCAGCACTGGCACGTAGCTCTGAGACCTTGGCAGTTTGCTTATCCTTTCTGAATCTCTTTCTTCATCTGTAAAAGGGGATTATTAATACCTTCTATGCCAAGGTTAGATAAGAATTAGAAATGCTGTATGTAAAATACCTAATGCAAGTCCTGGCACATAGTAGGCACTCAGGAAATCTCAGGAGCTTATTGGTTTGTTTAGAGAATTGGAGGGGTGGTATAGAGAAGTCATACTTGGCATCTCTTCTAGTACTATAGATACACTCGATTTAGTCCTTTCCGGGTGTTATGGATGTAAGGGGAAGTAGGAGAGTGAGTCACGTCATCGGGCTGGCAGGCCTGGAGTGGTACCACTTTTCACACAGACACTTGCACTTACTATTACTCTACCCAGCGCTGGTCTCTTAGCACGACTACCCGTCTGAGCCTACTTTGGACCATCTCCAACCCTAACCCAACCTTAGACTATCATTCTTTATCCTGACTCTAAGGCACACACTTTGTGTTTTTTGGCACATTCATTATTATGTATAATTCTATTTATTTTGTATTTCTTTCCCTTTTATCTGGTATGTTGAAATGTATTTGTTCCTTTACCTTCTATATCGTTTTTCTAGTTGAGTATGTCTGATAAATAAATATATGTGTTATTGGGCACCTTTTTATTAATAGAGGTATCATCATAGAGTTCTATCTGAATTAGTTTTATATGTTCATTTGCTATCTGAATTTTATTTTCATTAAAATGTTGGGGTGCTTGGGTTTAGAAAGGAACATGAAATTATAGCAGTGTTTTCCCCCAAGTGGGTTATATTGCATATATCGGTTATATATTATATTATATTATATTATATTATATTATATTATATTATATGATATGTATGGGTTATATATTACGAAAACTTTTTGGTTGTGTTACAGGCTCATGGGCTGTCCATATGTGGACTCCAGTATAAAATTATCCCCCCACTACAGCATCACCCTCCTGAATTGAAATCTATTTCCTTAGCTGAAAGCTCTCCAAAGAAATGTGAAATATGTGACTTCTAATCTGAGAGCCTCTGTTCCCTACCTTTTCTTTTTCATAAATAGCACTTTTCCTTTCTCTAGCACTGCAGCAAGCCTGATGACTGTATGCTTTTATCAGGCTATATATTCTCCTCATTTCATTTCCTACTCAGTATGATAGGGAAAATTTTAAAATTTCAAAGCAGATTTCAAAGAATAAAAATGTAAGAAAAACTGTTTGGCTTTAGGTATATCTATCATATAAGAAACACCAATATCCTAAAATTAAATTCTTTGGACAGAACTTACTCTAATAATTACACATTTTCCTTAAAATATCATGTTTATATTTTTGCCAAAATCTGGTTTAGACTTTGTAGGAACATAGCTGTTGCACATATGTATAAGAAAACTTTGTTTTCTGACCCATTTGACTCTGTGTTAACTAGTTATGTGATTACAGGCCATTTCTATATTGTTTGATTTTGTGGCAAGACAGGCTTTGGTACCTTGTGTTCTTTTTAACTCCTGATATTCTCTACTTTGTTTTAGGTCATGGAGTGGTTCAGTATTTCAATGTAGCATCAGCTATTTATGCAAAATACAAGTTACATGGGTTTCAGTACCCTCCTGGGAATCGGATAGGTGTTTCCTTCATTGATGATGGGAGTAACGCAACAGAGTAAGTACTATCTCAGGAGGGTTTACAGCAGGGCTTTGGGTATACATGATGTGACTTGAAGAATAAGAAGAGAAAGCAGTTGACCTCTTGGGTGAGGAAGTCACACAAAATAAGTTACAGGTCAGAGACTGAATATTTCTAGTTTTCTGTAAATTATCAGTTCTTATCTTTAGTCTTCTCAGAAAAATGGCAACGCAGATGGTAGCAGCACAGCTTGCATCAATGGTGTGGAATAACCCAAGTCAGCAGCAATTTCTGGTAAGTAGGTAAGAATTTAACCTCTATCATACATCAGTAGGCTATAAAATAAATGTGGCCTTTGTTTATTACCTATGTAAGAAAATTTTCAGAGCTACAGTACAAGATCACATAGAAGTCATGATATAGATCTCTTTAGCTCTTGGCTTAAAATCCTTAAAGTGCAGTTTTTCTTATTTTGTACCTAACTCTTCAACAGCAATTTGGAGGAAATTCTGGATCACAGTTGCCTCAAATCCAGACAGACGTTGTACTTCCATCGTGCAAAAAAAAAGCCCCTCCTGAAACTCCTGTGAAAGAAAGACTTTTTATCGTGTTTAATCCTCATCCTTTACCTTTAGATGTATTAGAGGATATATTCTGGTAAGATTTCAATTCCACGAAGTTACGTTTATAATATAATTGATTTAAACCAGTCATTTAAGCCCTCTCACAAACTTGAAACTTCCTATATCTAATACTTATCAGATAGAAATGATTTGCTCTGTAGTTTAAAAAATTCCTTATTTCTATCACCTTTTAAAATATATGATCATTTCTTTCTCTTCTTTATTATTTATACATCTTAATTCTCCACACAGAATTTCCTGTTACTTTGTTTTGAAGACATAAAACAGTATTGTTTTGGGGCGCTTGGGTGGCTCAGTCTTTAAGCGTCTGCCTTCGGCTCAGGTCATGATGCCAGGGGCCTGGGATCGAGCCCCGCATCGGGCTCCCTGCTCGAAGCCTGTTTCTCCCTCTCCCGCTCCCCTTGCTTGTGTTCCCTCTCTCGCTGTCTCTCTCTGTCTGTCAAATAAATAAAATCCTTAAAAAAAAACAAAACAGTATTGTTTTGAAAAATTGCATGCATAAAATGGACAAATCATTTGTTTCTTGATAGAAAATACATCTGTGTCGACCTTTCCTCTAGAATTCTTTTTATATAACTTTTCCTTAGTGATTGTAATACAGCTGAACAGAGTAGCATTTTCTATTTTGTCAGCACTCTGTTGGATCTTTAAGGATTATATTGAGTAAACAATTACTTGATTGTAAGGAAGAGTACATAATAAGTGTAGAAAAAGGAAGGCTCTTGTTTATTTTTGTGTTTTTAATAGAACTCCTTTAATCTTAACTTTTTTCTTTTTGGTCTTTTTCCTATTTGCCTTATAACAGGGTTAGCAAAGGAAAAAAAAATAAGCTCACTGAAGAGCTGCACAGAACATCAGTAGTTCGAATATTTTGACTTATTTAACTGATTCATGTAGTTTATTTCTTGAACATTTCCTTTGCGCCAGGCAGTCATCATGCTAAGTGCAAGAGACATTGTGTAAACAAAAGATATGATGTAAATAAGACATAATAGTTCTTGTCCTCTGAGAGCTAATCTCATGTAGGAGACAAGCAAGTGAATAGGATACTACAACCTAGTGAGGTTGGTGTTGTGAAAAGGAATGTCCAGGCTATGAAATACATAAGGGGAGCATCTATTTCTGAAGTTCTAAGAAGCAATGTATAATGGAGACCTGACAGATAAAAGTAACTTAGCTAGAGAAGAAAGGATTTGGGGGGCAGGGGTGGTTATTTCTGCAAGAGAGAATGTGAAAGGAGATGGTTAGAGTATGGAATTTGAGAGACTGGGAGGGAGGGTGAAGTGGGAGAGGACAAGGCCTATGTCACGAAAGACCCACAAGCTATGTTAGGGAGTTTGTCTTCACCCTGGATGGGATTTTTAAGGAGGAAATGATCAAATCTCTGTTTTAGAAAGATCGCTAGAAAGACAGGGTAGAAAATAGATTAGAGGGACAAGCCCAAAGGGCAGGGAAACAAGTGAGGAAGGTATTAGAGCATTCCAAGGAAAAGATAATGACCAGCTGAATGAGGAAAGAGACCTGAGTGAGAATGAAGAGAACTTGACTAATAGAGCACGTGTTTGAAAAGGAAGATTGACTTGAAGATTGGATGTGGGGAGAGGAATGGAAGAGGAGTCCAGAATGGACCCCAATTTTTGGACCTAAACAGTTGTATTTTTATCAATTTCATTTGATTTTTTTTTTTTTTTAACTTTGTTTCAGTCGTTTTGGTAACCTGATCGAAGTTTACCTCGTGTCAGGAAAAAACGTGGGGTATGCCAAGTATGCAGATCGAATAAGCGCCAATGATGCCATTACTACTTTACATGGAAAGATCCTAAATGGAGTCAGACTTAAAGTTATGCTGGCGGATTCCCCAAGAGAAGAATCTAACAAACGACAAAGAACTTACTGATTCTTGAGGTAAGCCCTTTTTAGTCTGAATTTTAAAAACACGTTGGCTAAATATTATAGCAAGAGGAATATGTATAGAGTTTCTTTTTAGGGATTTGGAAGCTGTCAGTTAAAAGCATTGTGACTTAGTGCTTGGCTAGTAAAACCAAAGGTTGGGTTAATTTCACAATATATTTTTTTAAACTTGAACTTTTTAAACTTAAATGTTTTCAGTGTTCACTGGGAGAATGTTTTTGCCCTTCTACAAAATAAAATCAGATTTCAATGTAGAAAGTTAAAGTGGGTTTTTTTGTTTGTGAATGTTTTAATATTAAGAATTTAATTTTTTACCATATGTTTAACTTTAAAATTGAAATAGTGCTAAAGATTTTTAATTTAGAGGATTAATGTCAATGTCTTGAGTTACAACTTAAGGTAATTTGTAATAACCTTTATAAAGAGTGTTTTGACATCTCACTAGTGAAATGCCTAAAAAGCAATATCAAATAATACGTCTTTTTGGACCTTTTGAACCTAGATGTTTTTCTCTGGACTTGTATTTGTGAGTTTGTGCATTAAAACCAGACATTTGAAAAGTATTCTCATGTGTATATATGTATTAAAAAAGGAACCCTGCCAATTTACCAAAAACTCTTGTCTATTATAATGATACATACAGCCATATGAATTTCTTTTTCTTTTAGTTTTCAGAGATCAAACTTATATTTCTTTTTCTGTGATAGTCAACACATATCTCCATGGCTTAGGGAAACATTCTTTAAAGTAGAAATGTTCAACTCTTTCACTTTTTTTATTCTGGAAATGAATTCTGAGTTTCAGGGGTAGCTGAGAGTTTCCCTGTTCCCACACACACCAGCTTCCCAAGTCCACTGCTGGTCAAATGGTAGCAGTTGGCAAGTACTTTAGATTGACTTGGAAGTTACTGACTTGAAAGCAAATTTCTTTTACCTCCGTTTTCTTTCTGACCAATTATGGCGACTAGCAGGTATCAGAGTGAATTGTCTCAATCCTTACTGCTGATGACCTTTTTTCTAATAGAGCAAGTCAGGTGATTAGTTCCTCCTTCCTAGAAGGCAGTTGGCAATAGGAAATGCCCGTTGGGCCCATTATGAATAATCCTAATTTAAAAATGTCTTGCAATGTTTTATTTAATTACAAAATTCATTCCCATTACCCAATACAATGTAAAAATATTAAAATGCCAGTGAAAAAGAATTAGCAAGTCCTTCTTAAAACAAAACTGTTTACATTTACAAATAAAATGTTAAGACCTGAATTCTGGTTAGACAAGCTATCTTCTAAAATAGCACACAAAAATGTGTTTGTGTCTGAATATTTTAATATATAGCTAACAATTCTTTTATTCAAAGAATCTTTGTCCTTAAAAAAGGACAGTAATACTAAGTTCTTAATATGGGGAAAATATATGAATTACTCTTGTGGTTGAGCCTTTCCTAGTGATTATTTGTATAGTATAAAAATATTAAAAATCAGAAGATCTGGCTTGGAATTCTAATTCCGACGTTTAACTGACTTGATTGGGCAGATCTCTTCACCTTTCTGAGGCTGATTTTTTTAATAGGGTTATTGAGAGAAAATTCATCAGCAGAATTCCTTATAAAATATAATAATGTTTTGCAAGTGTGAGCTAAAACTTGCCTTGGTGATTTCAGTGAATCTTTGACATATCATCTTACCAGAATGGTCAGAAACTAAAAGTGTAATGATACAAAATGTGGCCAGCTGCTGCTGTGCGAATGAAGCTTTATAATACCACGTTTTCCCTGTAAAAGTGATGTACATTTATCCCGTTCCCTACATCAGAGGAAGTACCTATTCTTCAGCATGACTATTCATAAAATATAAATCTATCCTTTTTCCCTTTATTGAACCATTGTACCTATTCAGAGCAAAGATAAAGTAGGTTCAGGTTAGCTAAAAATGGTAGGACATAATCAGCTGTATTGGTTTTGAATGTCTTAAAAGTTGCAGCACGTTTTTTAAATTTATTTTTGCGGTAGATTTTCTGTTTACTGTGGACTCCATGAGATTCTCCTCCTTTGTTGGTATATTAAATAAATGTATTATTTTAAGGTTCAATAAAATAATATGAAAGAGTTTCCCAAATTTTACAGATTACAGCAGGTGAATTTCTTTGGGAGGGGGAGCATTTTTTTTATTTGTTCCCTTGATTTCAAGGGACAAGCACCACTCATAAAGGCTGGTTCCTTTTGTCTCTGAGAAATAGGCCTAGGATTAGGTGAGCTACACCTATGAAATAGGAAAAGAAACTGGTCTAAGAATATAACTTTGAAAGTAATTGAGTTCTATTTTGAACTGGGTTTAATGTACAAAATATGTTTCTCTTTCTATTTGAGGAAAATAAAAATTTTAGTATTTCAGAGCATCCTGATTTTGCATTAATTCACAGCATTTTCCCTTCAGAAATTCAGTACCTGCTTGCATCGTCCTTCTGAGTAAGTTTGGTTTTGCTTATTTGGGGACATCTGTGATTAAGTAAGCAGATAACATTGGTTATTTTGAAATAAAAGAAATTCCTAACATTTTAGGAATACTAAATACAATAGCTATTTCCTTTCAGGTGATGATTTTCATACTTCTGTTGTGTTCTTTCTACAGAACAAAGACTAAATAATGACATAATCCTCAGCTGACTGACTGAAAATGTGACTGGACGCACTCCCTGTGGACAGTTGACCGCTTTTTTTTCATATACCTGATAGTCTGTGCACAACATTGTTTTGTCTGGGGAGCACGGATTGTTGACATGTATTTTTGAATTCACACTTCAGTGCTAAAACTAATATAATAGTTGTTTCTTAGAGCAATATGTTGTTATATGTAGCAGAAATAAAGTTTTCTTTGCTTGACTAAATCATGCCTTATTTATGTGAAAGAAGAGAATAAAACATATAACAGTGTTTAGAATTTGACAAAATGACATATTTCATTGATTTTGAGATGCACATTTTTTCACATTTTTATATTTCTGAAATTGGACACATCTTGATATCAATTGTGTGCCATACTGTAATTGACAACCTGTTTTTATTCCTTAATAGAACAGAAACAGAGGTGCTTCCTTCAGTCAGTTGCATCTGAGATTCAATAAAATATGGTAATTGCTGCTCAACCTACACATGCAGATTGGCTACATACTTACACTTAATCTGAGGCAAGAGCCAAAAGACATATCAGAAATATTTTATACTGTATTTTTATAGTTATGCCAAAATTTGTTGGTAATTTTATAAAGATCTTTGAAGATTATAGAGCAATGGTAATAAAAAAAAAGAGTTTTAGGTTATTATTGACAATAAGTTTAAATAAATGTTAGTGGCTTTGCAGGAGGGTGGACATTTTCCCTTATAAACACAAGATATAATGGCCACTGTAAAAACGTTACACGTAAGTAACTTTAGAACAGACTATGATAGAAAGAATAGTCATTCCAAAAAAGGATTAAAAATTAGGACCCTACTCTGCTTGTATTTTGAAAATCCAAGAAAAATTTTTAGCTGCTCTTAAGGTGAATAATATGTATCAAAAAAGGTATATCTAAGTCAGAAACTCAGCATCTTAAAGAAAGATAGAAAGATACTATAAATGGTATGCAGTTATTAAAACCACTGAATTACCTCCTCAATATGCTTCTCACATTCTGAGTTAAACTAAAAATAATGAAAGATTAAATTCACTGAGCATAATAGAGTATTGCAGTTTGACATCTCTCCATTGAAAAATTGAAATCCTTTTTTTGAATCAGTAATTTTAATAAATTTAGATAAGAAAATTTCCAATCTCATCTTCCCAGGCAGGACTTACTGAGAATGGAATCTTTGTGAACCAAAGGGCATATTTTGAAAGGAAAGTAAATGCTCTCGTTCGAAATGAAAAAAAAAAAAAAAACCTAAGTGAGGAGATGAGGATTAATTACCAACAGGTAGACTTATTCATCCTGAACTCATTTACTGTGCACATAGTTCCATTTTTCACGGATTGAAACCAGATTGTGTCCTACAGGTTATCAGACTCTACCACTCAGTTAATACTTGAATTCCCCCAGAAATAATATCTGGCAGCTGGTTAATCTAAACACTATAAAAGTAGGGAAGGCATTCTCTTAACTCATACCTGAGTCCATTGCATCTTCGATTAATCCTCATAATTAACAAAAGTTGATTCCCCACAATTTTCACCTTATTAGTCTTTAAGTTTTTCACTGGGCCATATGATGGCTTTCTTTCTTTTTATTTTATTTTATTTTATTTTATTTTATTTATTTATTTGACAGAGAGGGAGAGACAACGAGAGAGGGAACACAAGCAGGGGGAGTGGGAGAGGGAGAAGCAGGCTTCCCGCAGAGTAGGGAGCCTGATGCGGGTCTCGATCCCAGGACCCTGGGATCATGACCTGAGCCGAAGGCAGACGCTTAACGACTGAGCCACCCAGGCGCCCCGATAGCTTTCATATACCCTCCTGACCTCCAAATTTTCTATTTGGATGAAATAATCCCAATTTCTGCATTCCGCATTTAAAGTCAGGGAGCCAGTTTCAGCAACCAGTTGTGGTTTCAGTAAGGTGTCTTCTGTAGATTTAGTTCCTTGATTCTTTCATATAAATTCTAAAGAGATTTGTAGCATAGTTCTCTGCCTGCGAAACACTGCTTTTACACTGCAACCTTCTGTTGCATTTTCCAGCTGCATGTCTCAGTTGTCCCTTGTAGTTGAGCCCTAAAAGTTTATTTTTTAAAAGCCAGAGTGCCACATTTTTCTTAAAACGAGGAGGTTCTAAAACCTAAGAAATAGCGTTTAATAATCTAGTGCTCATGTCGTCACTTAGATGTTTACTCTTCAAATGCACTTTGGGTATAAGAACATGATATATAGATACTTAGATGCTCTGCATATGTCAGTTACTAAAATTGCCAACAAAGGGGTTTTTATTAGGTGTGTACTTCATTAACTTAAAAAAAAATTAAGCAATTCAGATCAATAAACTTCTCTTTCAAATATGTGGTTCAAATATAAATAGCATCTAAAATAAAGCCTGATCAAAACTTTCTTGTAAATTCATTGTCAGGTCTTTTATGGTAGATTATAGATGCTGAAAGCAGGTATCAGATTTGCTGTTTCTAGAGCATCATGTCCTAAGCTATGTTCCTTGAAATACTAGTGTCTTGAGAGAATTCATTAAGTGTTCTTTAGGGAAGTTTTCATGGTCAAAGATACTTAGAAAATGTTTGGTTCTTATTGCACAGATTATTTTGACCATGAACCTTCTCAGAGCCTTTAATATGCTAATATATATCATCCCTGTATCTCCAAAAGAAGACCATGGTTTGCACTGGGAAATGTGTTTTTAGAGGCACACTACTAACAGGCCACTGATACTACAACGAATGTATTTTAGGAAAGATTCTTCTGCAGTATATACTGTTTTTATTCAATGCTAGTGGTGTGGTTTTATTTAGAAGTTTATTTTTTATGCTTTTTTATCTCACCATAGGTAAAAAGTTAATGCAAAATACTAAGGAAATTATTACTCTAAAATTTTCATGTTCTCTGAATGTTATTCTCTTTTAATTGGGACCTACATGATATCAATGAACAGAAAGAAAATAGAAATAAGAGATTTTACCACTAGGTGGTGATAAACATTGCCACTCAGAAACAGTGAAGTGCAGCATTCCAGTTTTATTTAAAGCATTGAGCATGAAATGACAGGATTTGTATTGTCTAAAGCAGTGGTTTTAAACTTTAGTGTCCACAAGAATCACCTCAGGTATTTGTTTAAAATACAGGTACACTGAATTGCAAATTTGGGGCTGAGTTTCTCAATAAGCTCCCTAAGTGATTTGTTAGGGTAGTGAATAGCATTGACTTTGTAGTATATTGGCCTTAAGAGATTCTATATGTTGGACCTTAAATTGGACTATTGTAAAAATAAGACATTGAGAAGTTTCTGAGTCTTTTTACCTTAAGCATTTTTTAGAATTTAGCATCTGCTTTAATTTAATATCAGTAAATATGAATTACAATAAGAAATTGAAAAACACAAGCAGCCTTAGAGATAAAGCAAGATGTCAGGCCAGCTTTTTTATGTTAGCAAATACTTGTTTATGTTTGTATAGGATGGTAGTTATTTGCTTTTGCCATTCAAAGCTTCTATCTTAATTCATTTTTTATTTACATTTATTTTGAAGTAAATTATTTTAATGAATTATCATCAAAGATTTTGTCTCTAAATAAGTATATAGATGTATCATTCTTTTTAAATGGACAAAGGAACATGAAGGTGATATAATTATCATCAGTGTTTAAAAACTGAAATAGAATAATCACGGGAGAACAGAAATACGCATGTATGTATCTGAGTATTTTTACAGTCCTAAAGTGAATCTTCTTACAAAGTGAATGCTTTTTTTGATGTACTCACAAATCTGTTCATTTATAGGTACAGTTTAATTTTCAGTAACTTCTTAATTATATGCCTAAAACTCAGTGAGGTCAAGAACAAATGAAATACATATATATATGGCCTTTTCATTCAGGGGTATAGCCATATGCAAATTTTATTCCATATGTGGATAGTAAGCTCTATTAAAATCATAGCAACTATTTTTACATATGACTTCAGTAAAGAGAGAAAACATAAAGGTCATCCTTACTAGATAAGAAGTTTCATTTTAATATCTGAATTCTAATAAATGGATTGCATTATTTCCTTTTCTAGAAACAGTAACTCAAGGACACATGGATCCTGGGAACTGAAGGTATGGTATTACTAGGGAATCAGCTAGAAATATTTAGTTAACATATGAAGTTGGAGTTCGTTCATTATCATGACCACGTTTTGACCATATTTAAGGTAGAAAAGACTTGTCCTCAGTAGAATATGGAGGTCCCTGATCTTATACTTTGAGAAAGTTACCAGGCCCTATGAAAATCCATTTGAGTGGTTATCTGTCGCAGGAAAGAGAGTCCTCTGACTGTCTTAGATGAATTGCAGTCACTATCCAGATGTCAGGACCCATGGGAGCCAGCTCAGCTGCAAGCTGACTAAGGCCACAAGCACTGTGGTACCCTGGAGACGGCCTTCCTGACAGTGCTGCTGCAGAAGTGGTGGAGGGAGGGCACCAGGAGACTGTTGGAGGAAAATCATTTTTGTATTTGAAGTACAAAAATCAAGTACAGTTCTCTATAGAAATGGGGAAAATGTTGAGCAGAATAGGACAACCAAAGTGCTTACTCACAGATACTCCTATGAATCTGCACTCTTTTAATTTTCCTGCCGGTACTCCGTTTCTGATTTTGTAGGTGAATGCTGTTGCTGCTGACTGATTTTCTTGCTCATATATTACCATCATTTTTCAGCATTAGTAATACACAGGTCACAGCATTCATTAGCACAGAGTTCTTAGAGGGTTTCTGGGCTTGGTTGTTCTGTTCGGTTTTGTGTGGTTTTTTAATGCTAAAAGGAAAATTAAAGTCATCTAATTAAAGTCATCCTCATTTGCTGGAAGATTTGATACACAAAAATACATCATTTAATTTTTTTCCCTTTCATCCTTGACAAAGTTGTTATATTGGGCTTTGGCACTAGAAAATAGTTTTTACATTCTTAAATTATTGATCCTTTGGCACAAGAGACTTCCTTCCTCTTCCACATTAGTACATTAGTAATAAGAATGTGACACTTGGGGGACAGTGTAGAAGGAGATTGTGATCTGTGACTGATAGGACTGACTTTAGGAAGAATCTGCAGTGGTTGCTGAAAACTGAAACTGGCTGACTTGCATTGGCAAGGCCAAAATTGGACCAACAATGACAAAAAAAAAAAAATACTTGCAGAAATAGCACTCATCTTGGTTTAACCATCACAAACTCCTACTAGGGCCCATCTACCAGTTAGGTACTACCTTGGCTTAATCCTTCCACCAGAAACTCCTAGCAGGGCTCATTTCCTTCCACTTTTACCCTGAATCTGGGAATCCTAGGCACTGTCACATAGTCTCATCTTTCACCCAGCCCAGTCTTATTTCACTACTGTAACTCAAAGAAAGTATGCGAGAGGAAAGAATGAAAGTAGATTTCCTTTATATCATCCTGAAAGATGAGCAATATACTTATACTTAATAGCTTTCAGTTACTTGTCATATAGGAATGTATCATGTCTTGAGATCTTACTGATGGTTAACCTTCAGTTTCCCCAAGAGCAAGTTTCATACATGATACCAACATTGCCTTTTTGGACCTGTTTTCTCATCTAGAAAATAAAAGCGATAATAAAGGCAGTATAAATACAAACACCTGCAACAGTCCTATGACAGTTTTCTGCAAAAATACCCATGAAACATTGAAATAAAAAAAGTTAATGTTATTCATAGAAACTTAGGTAAGAATAATGGAAACTAGAAGGAATTTTTGCTAGGTAAAGCCTTACATAAGGGATAGATTTTTATAAATGGCTGACTCAAATTCCATGTCAAAATAACTTGTTAGTGAAGCAAGATGACACCTTAGCCTCCCATCATCTAACAGTGCTTAGTACCCTATGTATAAGAAAGCTGTACTAATCACTTGAGGCAACTATTGAGAGTCCCATCAGAAGAGGCTTTCTGGATTCTTAACCAGTGGCACTGAAGGTGTACTATCCTGGAGCTTTTCCTTAACCAAGTGGGCCACAGCTGATATACACTTAAGGGTAGGGGGGTGGTAGTCATAAAAGGGAAGAGTAATGACAAGAGCAGCAAAGTGACCCAAAAAGATCTCTTAGCCTCTACCTATGACCAGATTTAGAATACTTAGAGCAAGATTCTTTAAAAAAAAAAAAGTGTTCTTTCTAGCCATCTTTCCTAAGAATTTTGGTCTTATTGCAAGGAAATTCATTATCATCTGTGCTAAGCCTACATCTGATGGACTTCCTTGGGTTTACTGGAGGAATGAAATGGGTTTAACATTTCTGACTACCTGCTGGATCATCATCAGCACTTGAGTGGACTGAAAAAGAGCTGAAAGCAGTCCTCAGTGTCTGCCAGTTCTGCAGCTGGCCCTGCTAAATCTGTCCTCACTGAGAAATGAATAACTAAATGGACGAGATTTGAACAAGCATTTCACAAAGGAGGCCAGGAAGGAATCACAGTTCCGTTTTTTTGTGTTTGTGTTTTAGTTTTGGGGCAGAGGAAGGGAGAATTGGGTAAATTCCTTATTTTTTTAAGAAACATTAAAACATTCTCTTTTTTACTTTGACAGATTATGTAAGTTTAAGAATAATTTTTAAATCTATTAAATGTTCAGCCATATTAGTCATCAAGGAAATGCACGTTAAAACTCTAGTAAGATACCCTTACACTGTTAAGAACAGCAAAAATTAAAATATTGACAGTACCAAGTGTTGGTGAGAATGGGGAGCAACAGGAACTCCCGTGAACTGCTGGCAGTAGGGTAAATTGGCCCAACCACTTTGGAAATGTTTGACAAATACTGACTAACGTTGAAACATACATCTACCCTCAACTCAGTAATTCCACTTCTAAGCAAGTATCCAACAGAGATAAGAACACATGCATACAAAAATATATAGAGAAGTATATTCTTAGCATTATTCATAATAACCTCGAAGTGGAAACAACTCGTGTCAACAGAATGCATAGAGTGAGATGCTGCTCTGTAAAAAGGACATGAGCTAACTTGCTACATGTGATAATTTGGATGAATGTTATAAACATGATGATAAAAGAAACAAGCCAACAAGAAATGTGCTGTATGATTCCCAGTATAAAACAGTTCAAAAACAAGCAAAATACACCTTTAGGCAGAATGGAGTGGGGAGAAGTCAGAAATGGGGCTGATGGTGTGCTAGTGATCTTGTCTTTCTTCACTAGCATAGTGATAACTTTTTGAGCTATACTCTTAATGGTTTATGCATTTTTAAAAATTTATCTTACACTTCAATTGAAGGTTTTTTTCTTAATGAATTCAGCAAAATCAGCATGAGGCTAATGGGACAGACAATTCTGCAGTATGAGAGAAAAACAATATCTTGAGGCTTTTGGAAAAAGGGCTTTGTTTTTCCAGTGCATGTATAGCAGGAAATATTAGAAAATATCTGCCTCAGCTCCCATCCTGGTGCAGCAGAGCATTATGATGATGAGGGCAGAAGAGTAAGAGAGTGGGAAAAGAAAGGGAGAAGCCAAATTAAAATTTGTGTCAGAAACAATAGATAGTCCTAGTGCTAAAGAAAATCTAGCCCCAAATGAAGAAAGGTGAATATCAAACTGGTTTTCAGAAATCTGCAGGGTCTCCTGAGCCAACAAAAGGAAGATGTTCAACCAGATCAGAGCTGCCTTCCTCAGTGTTCTATATTGTGTGTAATAAGCTTCCCTTTAAGGGATTCTGCAGCTTAAAGATGTTACAATAAACCAAAGCACCAGAGTAAAAGATAAACTTTAAAAAGCACCTTCAGATAAATTTAGTGAGAGAAAAGGTACAGATTTAAAAGGCTGACTACAAAGATTTATTCTTTGAATAATAGGTGTTCCCAAAGAAAATAAGAACAAATTAAACAATAAATAGTTTTAATAGGAGAATCCTTGATCTAAGAAAAGGCTCAAGTCTAAATGAAGATCCTCTTTTTACACATTAAATGCCAGCTGGGATGGAGCAGAGTTTTGTAGTTTAGGATTTCTCCAATCAAACACATGTGACTGTAACAGAAAAACATTCTGTGATATGCAACACACACTACTTAACTTGCCCTTTATGGAAAAAATTACTTGAATATAATCACTACATTACCAAAATGAACCAAAATTAGGAAGAAAAGAATGAGGAAAGAAAGTATTGAAATCAATAAAACTATTAGGATAATGCAAATAATTTAAAACAGATTTATTAAATGATTTATCTCAAAAAAATTTTTTTTAAAGATTATTTATTTGACAGAGACAACGCGAGAGAAGGAACACAAGTAGGGGGAGTGGGAGAGGGAGAAGCAGGCTTTCCACTGAGCAGGGAGCCCGATGCGGGGCCTGATCCCAGGACCCTGGGATCATGACCTGAGCCGAAGGCAGACGCGCTTAACGACTGAGCCACCCAGGCACCCCTTATCTCAAAAAATTTAAATAGGGTTTAATAACCCCAGATTAACTTAATGAAGGCCAGGAAGAGATCACAGTTTCTTTTTTAGGATGTGAAATGAGGGGTAAAATCCTATCTCCTGTTAAAAAAATAAAAATAAAACTTTTTTACTTTGAAAATTAAATGTAAATTTAAGAATTTTTTGAGGGGTGCCTGGGTGGCTCCTTTGGTTAAGCACCCAATTCGCTCTCAAGTCTTGATCTCAGGATTGTGAGTTCAAGCCCCATGTTGGTCCCATGCTGGGCATGGAGCCTACTTAAAAAAGAGAAGAAGAATCTTTTGAAATCTGTTAAGGTGAGTAATAATAAAATTAATAACAGAATGTTTCCTGTCCAAATCCTTGAAAAAGATAAAAAAGGAATCGCATATTTGACAGAAGTCGAAAGAAATAAGAATAGCAATTATGACCAAGACTGTTTAAATTGTTTAAAGTCTAAAAACAGAATGAAATGATTTGCTTCTTCCATAAGACTTACCTTTAATCAAATTCTTTCACATATGCCTAATACTAAAGTATTTCAGAGTACAATTAGAGAAAGTATAAATAGCATATTCACTACATAAAATTACAATTTGTAGTGAAGACAACAAACCCTAGAGTTTATATGCAGAATACTATAGGATTAAAATGGAGAAATACAAAGGCCTTTAAAATAGTGTAGAGGGGCTCCTGGGTGGCTCAGTTGGTTGGGCCTCTGCCTTCAGCTCAGGTCATGATCCCAGGGTTCTGGGATGGAGCCCTGCATTGGGCTCCCTGCTTAGCAGGGAGTCTGCCTCTCTCCTCTGCTCATGCTCTCTCTCTCGAATAAAATCTTTTAAAATAAATAAATAGTGTGGAGATTATGGTGGAGACCTTAACATGTATTCTGTGAACTATCATAAGACAAACCAAGTAGAAGGGAGATAAAAACGGAAAAAAAATACAAATTTTTCTCAAATGGAATAGTTTACAAATCAATCAGATAGCAATATTGAATAATAGGCAGCTTAGGGGACCCAGAAACATCTCTTAACTTCTACACATCAGCTGATTTAGAGTATTTACAGCAAGATTCAAAACAACCCTCAAACTTGTTCTAAACTTTGTTTGGCCTCTTTGCCCTAAAGGCAAATTGCAAGGAAATCACTTCTCTTCCAAACCTGGACCCTCTGGGCCTCAGCTTCCTGGAGGAATGAAATGGCTCAGCATTTGGTGCTCACCTGCTGGACGTTCCGTCAGCATCTGAGCAGACTGTAAAGAACTGAAAGCAATCCTTGCAGCCTGATAATTCCCCTGAAGTGCATTTTACAGGGTAGAAGTTGTACAGGCTGTGTTCTTTGATCACAAGGTAATAAAACCAGATAATAAAAGCATAATCACCTGGAAAATAATTTTAAAGCCCTCTTCTAAATAGCTATTCTATCAAAAAATACAATGAAATAGAGTGAAAACAAAATGGCAAAAAAGTAGAGGAGGATATTTTTAAAGCTATGCTAAAGGGCAAATTGATAGCCATTGTTGCATAGAGGGGAAATGAATGAATTAAACATGTAACACTAGAAACAAAAGTAACAATAACGATAAGACTAATAAATAAATTAGAAAAAAGTAAAAAGGCACCCTAGCAAATGCATTTTTTAAAAATTCAAAATCAGAGGGGCGCCTGGGTGGCTCAGTCGTAAAGCGTCTGCCTTCGGCTCAGGTCATGATCCCAGGATCCTGGGATCGAGCCCCGCATCGGGCTCCCTGCTCAGCGGGAAGCCTGCTTCTCCCTCTCCCACTCCCCCTGCTTGTGTTCCTGTTCTCGCTGTCTCTCTCTGTCATATAAATAAATAAAATCTTTAAAAAAAAATAAAAAATAAATAAAAATTCAAAATCAGAAATAACAAAGATATGAAAAAACGGAGGAGACTTAAGTGCCATCCTCAATTATGTATTTTGATTAAAACATTTGTTATAAAATATTAAGTATACTAGTTTAGAATATCCAATCAACAAGAATTAGAAATCCTGAGCAGGTCAATAACCAAAGAAGAAATTCAGGCAGTTATCCGTGAATTGTAGATCCTTAAATGGGCCCTGATCACTTTATCCATTCTTCCAGACTTGAGAAGCACATTATTCCTCTGGTTTTTAAGTTTTTCCATGCAGCCTGGAAAAGGTGAGTACACACATCCATTTTGCATAAATAACATTACCCTGATACCAAAACTTAAAAGGCAGTTAAAATGAAAGCTATATATTCTTAGTTTGCCCATGAATATGGATGTAAACAAATCTAAATAAGGTATTAGAAAGTGCAAATAATATGTTCAAAGAACAATTCACCATGCCTAGTAGGGGGCTTATCCTTTGATGAAAGAGCAATTCACATGAAGAAAAATTATTACTATAATACTTAATCTTCATAGGACCATAATGAGATCTGCAAGTTGATTACTTACCCATTCTTGTGATTGTGCAAATGCCATGGACAGTTAGATTATATTTGGTTTCCTTGAAACAGTCACTAGCTGGAGAAATGGGATTAGCCTGACATCTGTAAGTGAAGCAATGTCTAACTCTTCTCTCTAACTACATGATTGCTATATAATGGAGACACAAAGTATGGATAGATATCAGGAGAGAACCAAAATGTCTAAAACAGCTTCTTAGAAAAATAGCTCAATTTATTGAGCCCTTACTATTTGCCAGGCATTAGGCTAATTGCTTTACATCTCAAAACCTATGAAGTATTGTTCTTGTTTTATCAAAAGGAAGCTAAGGTGCTCTGAGAGATGAAGTAATTTGCCCAAGATTACACAGCCAGCAAAGGGGGAAGCTGCGCTTTGGACACAGTCTTCACTGAAACCCATATTCTTAACCAGTACACTAAATATCAACAGCTGTAACAAATAATTCAGAAACTACCATACGCACCAATTGAATGTTTACAACAACAGGTCCTTCCAGAACTATGGGATAGCATGGGAATAATGCTTACTATTTAGTGAAGGCAAACAGTATACAAAATTGCATATAGTGTGGTTTATAAATATTTAAGTTAGAGTGAGTTTGAAATGAAGCCAATGTGTGTGTGCTTTTCACCATTTTCCATTTTTCCTTGGTGAACATGTATAATTTTTAAAAATCTAAAAAATACACTATCCCCTGCAAGACTGAAAGCTTTCTGTAAGTAAAGCCTGTTTATTTTTGTAACCTGCAACCCAGCTATGCACTTTACACATAATGGGCACAAAATGGTTATCTATTTGGATTACAACATAAAGGGTCCTATATATGTCTCTTACTACAGAGATGCTGTAAACAAATCTACATTTTCTATAAATATCCTAGTGATTGTTCAGATGCCATTTTTTCAAATTGAGACCCTACTTACTAGGCTGATTCTTAAAGATTCTAATTTCAATTTCAATTTTATGTTTCTGGTGTTTTTATAAATGTATTAGTGGCTGAGTCACAGTCCACATGCAAATCTTGGTGATATTTTAAAATAATAGATAACATTTATTGAACTCTTGCTAAGTCAATACTGTCATAGGCACTTTAAGACATTTTCCCATTTAGCAGTCCCAACAGTTCCATGGAATTAAAACTGTGAGACACAGAGACGTTAAATGACTTCTGCCAGGACACATAGCAAGTAAATAATGGAGCTGATAGTCACACTCAGGAAGTATGACTCCATGTCTTCGCTTAAGTTCACACACTGTAATTCAAGCGCTGTTCTTTGTTTAAGAATGAAGTATAAAATATTTGTCACAAAAATAGAGCATGTGATGGACAGAGAATTTTATTTCATTTTGTGGCCCCTTGAGAGAGTGGGGTGATAGAAAAGGAGAGAAAAGTATAATTGAGATGAGCGGAAGTGAAGAAAGCAAAAGAGAAGGACTACAGATGGCAGAAAAAGGAATGATGACTCAGTGGCTTTGGGGTGAAAGCATTGCTCCCTTTTTTACCTTGGTTGCACAATCTTAGCAACTATATTGAGCACCTATGTACTGAGTGCTCAAGGACACAGTGGTGAGAAGAAAAAAAATAGCTTCCTTGCCCTTATGTATATAGTCTAATTCTTATGTAGTTTGAAGAAATAGTGTACTGTAGGGTCAGCTGCCACTTGGGTAGAGCAGGCTGGCTCCTCCCAAACCTCTTTCAAAGGATTCACGCAAACAAAAGAATTCCCTATTACTTTCCCCCTTAATTTGTACACACCTAATTCTTTTCGTTTGTTTTACAGATCTTTTTGTTCTGTTTTATTTTTGAGGTAAAAATTATAGTGCAGTATGCAAATAATAATTATAAAGTTCAATAAATTTGACAAATGCATATGCTCTTATAACTGTTGGAGACGGTTTCCGTATGTCTTGTAAGCAGAGGCAATGTCTCTCTTTTCAGGAATGTTTTTATAGTGAACAGTCTTGAAAGGTAATGTCCCCTCTGGAGCAAAAGGCAGGTTTGTTTACTGTCCAGTATGATAAAGATAATGTCTTCTTCCAGAGCAAAGGGCAGGTACACTTACTGCTCTTTATAAAAGATTCAGGTTCCTGAAGGTTGAAGATCTTCAGTTCTGACACAAGCTTACTGCATACACAGCACCAATCTGGGCCCCTTTGTTACCTGTTTAAGGTTTAGGGGATAAGAGGAACCAATGCAGACATGATGCTCAAACTGCTTATTGTGCTGTGGATAATAAAGTTCTTTGTCTCTGACCCAGGAATTTTGTGTCTGTTGCTAGCATCCACAAGATTGGCAGGCTAACTTGCTATCTGGCAAATAGGGTAAAACCTCAGACCCTTCATGGTTCTTGACAGCCGCCCTCCTTCAAGATATGGACCTATCCATTGAAGCAGCAAGTTCCCTCCTACCCCTCTCCCATCAGTCTCACAAGAGATGATCCTATTTCTGGTTGTTTTCTTTCACAATAGATAGTTTTTTGCCATTTCTAGAACATCACATACATGGAATCATACAACAGATACTCTTGTGTTTCCCTGTCTGACTCAGCAGGTCTGTAAGATACATCCATGCTGTTGTACATATCCTTGGTTCATTCCTTTTCATATCTGAGTAGTATTCCATTGTTAGAATAGTCTTCAATTTATCCATTCCCCTGTTGACAGACATTTGGGTTGTTTTCAGCTTGCAGAATAAAGCTGCTATAAACATCCACATGTTTAGTAATATTTTATTGTATATAGAAGATTGGGAACAAATCACTGTAGAGATTCCAGATTCTATTATCTGCTTTTGAAGACTGCTCATTTTTTTCTTAGAAGGCACTTAATCTATCTGGACCCAAATTTCCAGCTCCAACTCTTTTGCAATGGGCTGCAGCTGAAATTTCTCTCGCAGTTTTCAGCCTTCCACCTTTTGTTTTTCACCTGCCGCCTTGAAGTCTGTTCTGCACGGGTACAGCCAAAGAAGTCAGCTAAAAATTAGGATGAGGTTCATTATAGATTTGGGACTCTCCATGTTGTGACTTTCCTTTTTTGATTATCCTCCCTGACTTCAAAGTTGTTTGGGCATCTCTAAACTCAGCCAATTGACTCCTCAAAGCAGTAAGACTGCACTTTTCTGCTTGAGTTCTAGCATCCCTGCACCCAAGAGGACATGAGAGTACCCTCAGGTAAAAAGCTTTATAAACAAATCTCACCCAATGTGATTCCCAAAATGATTATTCCCCTCAGTTTCTGCCTGCTTTTGGTCATTCTCCATGCCTTCAGATAGCTGTTTTTTAATATGTTGCCCAGAGTTTATAATTGTTATGGAAGACTTAGATAAAAGCTGCTCTATCATTTCCAGAAGCAGAATTCTGCCTAGTATATCTTTATCCCTTTAAGTCTTCTGTGTCATTTTACTTTGAATGTATCTCTTATAAGCAACATGTAGCTGGTTTTATATTTTTATGAAATCTGATTCTGTTTGCTATTCAATATGTTGGTTTAATCCTAATTTACATTTATGTGATTAATGAAATCTGGATTTATTTTTTACCATTTTATGTGTTCTGTTTACCATTATTTACATTTGCTTTAGTTCTGGTTTTTCACTAGATTGAAAAGCTTTTCTGTATTTTCCCCCCATCCTTTATGCTTTCCTCATTTGGAAGCTGTAAATTGTATTTCTCTTCCTTAGTGGCCACCCTTATATTCTACATATATATCTGTAAAATTTTTACCGAAGTCTAAAGTTATTCAATATTTCTTCCTTCCAAACAGGAAAAGATTACTGCATTTTATTTACCTGTTACCAAATTCCTATCTTTTATTGTTGTCTAAAAACTTAGCATCAACTTTTTTTTTTGGTGCAATTGTAAATGGGATTGTCTTCTTAATTTCTCTTAGTATCTTTAATTACTTCATTATTGTATAGAAATGCAATAGATTTCTATATATTAATTTTGTATCCTGTGACTTACTGAATTCGTTTATCAGTTCTAGTAGTGTTTTGGTGGAGTCCTTAGGGTTTTCTGTATATAGTATCAGGTCATCTGCACAGAGTGACAGTTTGACTTCTTCCTTACCACTTTGGATGCCTTTTCTTTTTCCTCATCTGATTGATGTGGTTAGGACTTCCAGCACTATGTTGAATAAAAGTGGTGAGAGTGGACATCCCCTGTCTTGTTCCTGATCTTAAAGGAAAATCTCTCAGTTTTTCACCATTGAGTATGATGTTGGCTGTGAGTTTTGCATATATGACCTTTATTATGTTGAGATATGTTCCCTCTAAACCTACTTTGTTGAGAGTTTTTATCATGAATGGACTTTGTACTTTGTCAAATGATATTTCTGCCTTTATTGAGATGATCATATAGTTTTTATCCTTTCTCTTGTAATGTATCATATTAATTGATATGTAAATATTAAACCATGCTTGCACCCCTGGAATAAATCCTATCTAATCGTGGTGAATGATTTTTTTTAATGTATTGTTGGATTCACTTTGCTGTTATTTTGTTGGGGATTTTTGCATCTATGTTCATAAGAGATACTGGCCTGTTGGGTTGCTTTGATTTGTTTTGCTCTGTAGTGTATTTATCTGGTTTTGTTGTCAGGATAATGCAGGCCTCATAGAATTAATTTGGGAGTATTCCTTCCTTTTCTATTTTTTTGGAATAGTTTGAGAAGAATAGGTATTAGCTCTTCTTTAACTGTTTGGTCGGTGCTCGCTTCGGCAGCACATACACTAAAACTGGAATGACACAGAGAAGATTAACGTGGCACCTGTGCAAAGGGTGACAGGTAAATGTTTGGTGGATTCACCTGTGAGGCCATCCAGTCCTGCACTACTGTTTGTTGGAAGTTTATTGATTACTGATGCCATGTTATTGCTAGTAATCAGTCTGTTCAAAATTTTTATTTCCTCCTGACTCAGTTTTGGAAGCTTACATGTTTCTAGGAATTTATCCATTTCTTGTAAGTTGTCCAATTTGTTGGCATATGATTTTTCATAATATTCTCTTACAATCCTTTATATTTCTGTGGTGTCGGTTGTTATTTCTCCTCCTTCATTTCTGATTTTATTTACTTGAGTCCACTCTTTTTCTTCTTGAGTCTGGGTAAAGGTTTACCAATTGTGTTTATCTTTTCAGAGGACCAACTCCTAGTTTCATTGATCTATTATTTTTTTAGTCTCTATTTCATTTATTTCTGCTCTAATCTTTATTATTTCCTTCCTTCTACTGGCTTTGGGGTTTGTTTTTCTTTTTCTAGCTCCTTTGGGTGTAAGGTTAGATTAGCATCAACTTTTTATCATAAATTTTTTTAAATCAATATTCAAATATACCAACATATTTTATGCTCATTATTGTTCCTTTTTGTTAAATAACAACGTAGTGACATATAATTTATATACCATAGAGGCACCATGGTTTTTTGCATCTAACTTCTTCCTCTTGGATTCACTTTTCTTCTTGCAACCTTTAGTAGTTATTCCAGTGAAATGTGTTTAGGAGTTTTATTTTGTTTGTTTTTTCATTTTTATTTTATTTTTTAAGATTTTACTTATTTGAGAGAGAGAGTACAAGCTGGGGAGAGAGGCAGGGGGAGAGGGAGAAGCAGGCTTCCCGCTGGGCAGGGAGCCCTATGTGGGGCTCGATCCCAGGGTGCTGGCATCATGACCTGAGAGCCAAAGGCAGACACTTAACTGACTGAGCCATGCACACACCCCTTGTTTTTTTTAAAAGATTTTATTTATTTATTTATTTGTCAGAAAGAGAGAGCACAAGCAGGGGGAGCAGCAGAGGGAGAAGCAGGCTCCCCACTGAGCAAGGAGCCCAATGCGGGACTCGATCCCAGGACTCTGGAATCATGACCTGAGCTGAAGGCAGACATTTAACTGGCTGAGCCACCCAGGTGTCCCTATGAGTTTTGTTTTGCTTTTGTCTCTAAGTGTCTTTATTTTGCTTTCACTCTTTGGATGATAGCTTTTGCCTGAGTATAGAATTCTACATTCAGAGTTCTTTTCCCCTCAGCAGTTTGAAGCTGTTATTCCATTGTGTTCTATCATTTGTATTTCCCAGTTAGAAATCTGATATTGATTTAATTCTTTATCATTCCTTTATAATTATTTTTTTCCTCTTTGGTAATTACTTCTAAGATTTTTCTCTATATTTTGTCTTAGTTTTGTTAAGAAGTAGTTGATAAATATCACCATATAAGGGGTACAGCATGATGGCTTGATTTACTTTATGTTTGATATGCTGCAGTTTACCATGATGTTTCTAGATATGAATTTATGTTTATCCTGCTCAGTATAGAATGCACTTTTAATCTTAGGGGTTATTCTTCAATTTTGGAAAGTTCTTTGCCACTATCTCTTCAAATACTGCTTCTTTGTAATTTCTCTATTTCCTCCTTTTGGAAGTTCCATTAGATAGAGTCTCTCATTTTGTCCTCTGTGTCACTTATTTTCTTGTGCTATTTTTAAAAATCTCTTTCTGTAGCATTCTGGGTTAATTCTTCAGTAATGGTTTCTAATATAGGATATCTCTCTTAGACTGTGTGCAGACTAGAGTGCCCATTGAGTTTTCTATTTCAATAGGTATGTTTTTCTAATTTTTAATTCTTCCTATCTATTTTTATCATGCCTGATTTTGCTTCATAATGTCTTATTCTTTTAAAATATGTATATCTTGCTTCATCTCTTTGAGGATATGAAACAGTCTTTTTTCTTTCTTTAGATTGTGCTTTTACTTCAATTTAATCTAGAGAAAATCATTGTTTTGATTATTGATTTTATGGCAGTGTTTCTTAATGGTAGATGTCTTCATGTGCATTGGAACTTTGATTTCCCTATTTATTTTGAATGGGAAAGTTGAATGGGAAGGCTTGTTTTGTTATCTACAACTTTCTATCTAAGGATTTTGCACTTGGCCAACATGCTCCCTGGGTCTCTAAGTCTCAAATCAGGTCTTACATTGACAATTTGAGATTTCTCCCCTGTGTTGATTAGTTATTGCCAATAGTCTCAAAATCTCAGTGGTACACAGCAATAAGCATTTCTTATGCTCACAAGTCTATGGGACAGCTCTAATTCAGACTGTGGGTCTGTAGTCAGCTTGGGCAGTACCACTTGTGTTCATTGTTGAGCCCAGGCTGAAGGAGAAGCAGCTATCCAGGGGAAGCTCATCTCATGATAAAGGCAGGAACACAATAGAGCAAAACCCATCATGCAAGCATTTCAAGCCCTTGCTTATATAACATCTAAAAACATCTATTGGGAGGCGCCTGGGTGGCTCAGTCGTTAAGCGTCTGCCTTCGGCTCAGGTCATGATCCCAGGGTCCTGAGATCGAGCCCCGCTCTGCAAGAAGCCTGCTTCTCCCTCTCCCACTCCCCCTGCTTGTGTTCCCTCTCTCACTGTGTCTCTCTCTGTCAAATAAATAAAATCTTTAAAAAAATAAAAAATAAAAACATCTATTGGCCAAAGCAAGTCTGATAGTCAAGCCCCAAATCAAGGAGCAATTTAAATATATTCTTCAAAGTTAAAAATGCAAAGGGTGGACACAAAGAAGAGTGAAGGTTTGAGGTCAGGAATCAGTTCAATCAACCACAGTCCATCTTCTTGGCCACAATTATTTGTATGTGTCCCACAGAAAAACAGATTCACCCTTATCCTAAGACCCCCAACAGCCTCATCTAATCATGGCATTATGATCAATATCCAGTAATTCATGATATACATCAAATTTGAATGTTGTTCCCATTGATCTGGAAACCTGTGAACTAAGATGTATGGGGGGGGGGATGTGTGTGCAATCTTCACACACTATCTTTTTTTTTTTTTTTAAGATTTTATTTATTTATTTGACAGAGAGAGAGATAGTGAGAGCAGGAACACAAGCAGGGGGAGTTGGAGAGGGAGAAGCAGGCTTCCCGCTGAGCAGGGAGCCCGACGCGGGGCTCGATCCCAGGACCCTGGGATCATGACCCGAGCTGAAGGCAGACATTTAACGACTGAGCCACCCAGGCGCCCCTTCACACACAATCTTATATACCACATGGAATGATAGAACCTGGAATAGGATAACTACAATTAACTCCTAGTAAAAAGGGAGAGATTAAAAGGCATTATTAGCATTCACTTGTTCTAAAATACCAAAGGAAAAATGTTACCAGGTACCCCTATTCTGAAAAGAAAGAATTTTCCTTAATTAGACCCTAATTCTGCTCCCTAGCAGTGTGTCTCCAATCCATTGTTCTCTACTGCTCTTAGTTTCGCCTCCCAGAGGGTGAATTCTTTAGATTACACAACATTCTTAGTTACAGCAATATCCTTAAGTTTAATATCCCGCCCCTCCACCCCAGGCTGAATCTGAGACTCCCTTACTGCCTGGAGATGAAGAAGTTTATTTGCCAAATAAACAAGTTCTGGACTCTGAATTCCTCTAAATTCTTCTTGCAAGTTGGCAGGGGTTTTTCTCCCCCAAATGTATCTTTTTCTTATACCACCTTATAAAATAGAACTAAAAGTAACTGGCTCACACTTTGAAAATATGCCTAGAAATCGTCCCTGCTATCCTTCATGTTACCACAGGTAACAGTTTTACTAAACACATGTTGCCATTTTTCGACTTCTGTAATAGTTTTCATGCCATCCATCACCTGTCCTCTAAGCTAATAGCATGATTTAGGTTTTTGTTACATAGCATCCCAGTATTAGGTTTTCTGTATCGGCTAGCTATTGATGCATAACAAACAACCACAAAATCTTAGTGACACATAACAATAAGCTCTTAATTCTCTCGTGGGTCTGCAGGTGAGATACAGCAGCTTAGGTGGCAATGGCGAAAGCAGCTCTGCTTCACATTGCAGGGCTGTGGGCAGGTAGGGCAGTTCTGCTCTGCAAATAGTCATGCTAGGGCCCAGGTTGAAGAGTGGCAGCTACTCTGGGGAAAACCCTTTTCAGTGAGGTGACAGAAGTACAAGAAGGTAAGCCCCATCAGATGAGCACAAGCCCCTGCTTTCATCACATCCACTAATATCCCACTGACCAAAACAAATTCCATGGCTGAGCCCAAAGTCAAAGGGTGGAAAAGTGTATTGACTTTTGATGGAAAGAACTTCGAACTTAGAATGGCATAGGACATGGAGAGGGGAGAAGAATTTGGGCTAGTAATTGATCTCATCCTCCATGGTAGTATGTGAGATGCTGGTTGCCAGCCTGCACTTATGTTCTGCCTCCAGAAGCCCCCAGCCTCCCATAAAGCTATAGGGCCAAGAAGTAGCCAACAGCAGCTTTTTAAAGTTTCCTTGTAAGGGAGTGGAAGGAAGCGAGGATCCCCCAGCCCGGCACCTCGTTTTAGGCAGCAAACCTGTCCCTGACCTCCACCTCATCTAGGACACTTCTATTCTCCCCAAAAGAGAATGTACACTCTCAATTGCTTCTGCCTACTTCACGACCCACTCCAGCAGGCCCATGGCTCCAGCCCCCATTTGTTCATAGCATTTCTTTTCTGTTCCTACCTCACAGAAATGCTGTATCTTATTGAACAAAGTTGTGTCTTTTTTTTAAAGCTGTGTGTTTTTTCTTTCATATGTGTCACAGCCATGGGATTGGAGCAGGGGGAACCTTGAACCTTGAACTTTTAATAGCATTACCACCCAAAGTTGTAGAATACTGTATGAAGGTTCTCTTTTATTTCTGTGATGGTTTTTATTTTTATTTTTTTTAATGTTTTATTTATTTATTCATGAAAGAGAGAGAGAGGCAGAGGCAGAGGGAGAAGCAGGCTTCCCAAACAGCAGGGACCCCGACGTGGGACTCGATCCCAGAACCCTGGCATCATGACCTGAGCCGAAGGCAGATGCTTAACCATCTGAGCCACCCAGGCGCCCCTATTTCTGTGATGGTTTTTAAACATAAAATCTGTTCTTAATGTCTCTTGGTACTGAGGTATGATTAAATTTAGTACATTACAAAAAAGAACCAGTTTCCGGGCACCTTGGTGGCTCAGCCATTAAGCCTTCGGCTCAGGTCACGATCCCAGAGTGCTGGGATCGAGCCCCGCATCAGGCTCCCTGCTGTGCGGGAAGCCTGCTTCTCCCTCTTCCACTCCCCCTGCTTGTGTTCTCTCTCTGGCTGTCTCTCTCTCTGTCAAATAAATAAAAACTCTTAAAAAAAAAAAAAAGTTTCTTAAAGGATAGACATAAATATTCAAATTCAGTACATTTGGAAAAGTGATCAAGCTAATTATATAAAAGGAAAATAGGAAATAGTCCTCTATTCTTCCCAGTAAATCCAATCATTAAGATACACTACTTTTATTTTTTTATTTTTTTATATACATATAATATATTACTTGTTTCAGGGGTACAGGTCTGTGATGCATCAGTCTTACATGATTCACAGTGCTCACCATAATACATACCCTCCCCAGTGTCCATCACCCAGACACCCATCCCTCCCACCCCCCTCTACTCCAGCAACCCTCAGTTTGTTTCCTGAGATTAAGAGTCTCTTATGGTTTGTATCCCCCTCCAGTTTCGTCTTGCTTCATTTTTCCCTCCCTTCCCCTATGATCCTCTGTGTTGTTTCTCAAATTCCTCATATCAGTGAGATCATATCGTACTTGTCTTTCTCTGACTGACTTCTTTCGCTTAGTATAATACTCTGTAGTTCCATCCACATCATTGCAAATGGCAAGGTTTCATTTTTTTTGATGGCTGCATAATAAACTACTTTTAAATGTGTATATTAAATATTAGTATAGCCTGATTATCCCATTCTCTTTGCCTTATACAAGTTTTTACCTCTTTTTTGTTTTTTTTACTTTTTTACTATATATAAGTTATTGCAGGAAATTTCAAATATATAACATACACAGATTAGTCTAATGACCTCTATGTACCCATGACGGAGCTTCATAATTATTAATCATGGTAAATCTTATTTTATTTATACCAGGGTTTGAGAGACTATAACCCACAGGTCAAATCCAGCCTACTGCCTATTTCTGTTTCTGTAAATAAAGTTTATTGGAACACAGCCATGCTCTTTGTCTACATGTTGCTTCTGCCTACTTTCATGCTACAATAGCAGAGTTTAGTAGTTGCAACAGAGATTGTGTGGCCTGCAAAGCCTAAAACATTTATTATCGATTTACAAAAAAAGGTTTGCTGACCCTGAAGTATACTCTGACCCACTCTCCTCAGCAAAAATATCTCTTTCCTATTTCATTTTAAAATATTTTAGTATGTATTCTAAAAGATGAGGACTCCAAAAAACAATACCATTCTTATACTAAAAAGTTAGCAATAATTCATAGTTTTGTTTCTTCTACAAGTCTCCCACTGAAGACCAAGTGAGGATTCTTTAACATTTCTCTTTCTTCGTGACCATTATTCAGGTCCACTCTAGGCCACCCATTGTCTAACAAACCATTTTCTCACCTTTGAAAGAGCTGCAGGCTTTTTATTTTCATTAGTAGTCCATTCTCAGTAATTTTAACAGCTTAACGCTTTATCTGTAGATGACCTCAAAGAAGAAGATATTCTGAAATTAACAAAGCATGTGAAAAAGTTAATAAGCAATAATAGCATAATCATCAGAGATTTCAGCAAAATTGCAATTTGTGATATATTAAAGGTCCTATGAGAAAATATGGCATATAAAGGCAATCTCACATTTTGAAAAGTCTAATGGTATTAGAGATTTGGGGCACACTGGTTTTTCTTGGGAAAACCAAGGAGTTCACTTTCAGAGGTTTTAACAGCATTTCTTAAAAAATTTTATATTGAAATAGCTTTTTTTTCCAGTTTACATGGCAATTTTACAGGAGCTATCTCATTTAATGTTTACAGAAACCTAGTGAGGGAGAGCTTATTTTCACATTAGAAGATTCCACTGAGACACAAACCCATGTCATCTGCTTAAAGTCCACCAACCATGCTGCTGAACCAGCGGTGACAAATCTTTCCAGAGAGCAGTTTTAAAAAGGTTTTATCACCCTTTACAGGCCTTGGTTATATAAATGTTCTATGTTATGCAAGAATGATTAAGTGCATTACCTCCGAGATATGCTAAAGATCTATCTATACAGTGAAGATACTGCAGTAAACTCTTAGGAAATCTGTACCTTTGGAGCTTAGGATTTCAAGCACAGAGTATTGTATAGTTCAAAATCAAGGAGCAAGAAACAATCCATTATCTAGCTTTCATAACTCCTCTTGAGTATTTCTTTTACATCTTCATGATGGGTCCAGAGCACTAGTGGAGAGCCGGTCTTAGAGGCTTGGAGAAATGGCTCATTCCAGGGTTTGGGCAGAGGAAGTCCAAACTAAACCTGGAACATCTTCTTGTATTAGAAAGTAAGGAAATGCTTCCCAAAATGATGAAGGGGAAGTCAAAAGGACACAGACACCAGCTCGAAGTGAACACCACTAGATAAATCTGGGATGATTTGAGCATTAAAATAATAGTAGTAGTAAATTATAACCTATTGAATAATATATGAATCCACGAGTCCACTGATATAAGTAAGTTGTAAGTTTGATGAGAATGAGCTATTTACATTATCTCAAGTATCTCCCTACAAAATATTTATGGATTAAAAAGGGAAATGAGGCCACTTTATAATAGTGGAGCCTGGAAGACATCATTTTAATCACATGATCAGAGTGAATACCCCAGTAATGGGACAAACTGAAAATGTGGGACCTACCCCCACCCGATAGGGTGTAATAAGAATATTTCATCGCTTCTGTAAGATGCCTGCCAAAGGACATAACCTTATTGTAAGGTAACATTAGACAGAACTGAATTGGGAAACATTCTAAAAATTACTGACCCATAATTTTCAAAAGTGATAAGGTCCTGAAAGTCAAGGAAAGATTAAGGGACTATTTGAGGCTGAATGAAGACATCTAAGGAGACATGAAACTAAATACAACACCTAACTCTGGACTAGATCCTTTTGCTATAAATGGCAATGGAACATTTGCAAAACTTGAACAGGGTCTAAGGATTTGATGGTAGTAATGTGTCAATGTTAGTTTTCTGATCTTGCTTGGTTGTATCATGGTTAAATAAGAGAATGTCCTTGTATATCAGAAATACACACTAAGGTATTAAGGGGTAATGGAGCATCTGGCCAGAAACCTATTCTCAAATTGTTTAAATAACAAAAGTTCTTTGTACTTTTTTTGTAAGTTTTCTGTATGGTTGACATTGTTTCAAAAAGGAAATTTTTTTACAAAAATGCAAAACTACATGCACATAAAGTTACAGTGGACTCTCACAGATGTCTGTTAGATAATGCCATTTTCCTTGGCCACAGGTATAGTTTCGTTACAAAGATTTCTTGCCAGTTTTTGTACTTGACAAAAACTTACATCAAAGACAATTGTCTATAAAAGCTTTAATAATATCACATTTGCTTTTCTGGTGGAAAAGAGCAAGCAGTTTGAAAGACAAAACAAGAAAACTCATCTCTTCAACAAATGTTTGTCGAGTAACATATCAAGCTCTGTGGTAGGTACTGATTTTCTCTCTGTGGCGGGCACTGTGGTACACTGCCCGAATCCCCTTTCAGAACTGAAGGCCTGATTGCCCTAGCTTTTAGGAATGCTGCAGACAAATCGGCCCTCACCTGTCAGCCCCCTTTAGAGATTGTTTCAGCTAAGAGAATGCCCTTGCCTAAGGTCACACTCCCTCCCCAAGGTGTTCTGCATCCAATCACTGGTTATTGTGAGGGTATAAAGGCCTGGCCCTCTTGCCCCACTCAATTCAAAGTGTCAAAGAAGGGTTGAACCATCTAAGGAACATTCCAGAGGACAAAGGCTTTCATTGAGAATCTATCACAGCTCAGTTTCTCCCCCTGCCAGTTCTTTTCCCTTCGCTTTGCCTTCCCTTACCCTTACATAGACGATGGTCCCTAGAACGCTCTTTATGAACCTCCTGCCTGCTGACTCAGAGTCTGCTCCTCAGGAAAGCTAACCTGTGCCATCCTCTCTCCATGATTTCTCTCTGGAGCCAAAAAGGATCATTACTTTTCAATTTTTTACTATTAAACAAGGCTATAATTTATAAGGTTAAAATTTTATGACCTCCCCTCTTTTTATTTTCCCCACATTGAAAAGATTCATGGCCTTCCCTCTCGCCCGCTCCACTTTCTGTTTCTTGATCAGCTAGCACGAAATGGGAAGATGCAGAGACTAAGAGAATGGGAACAGAAAGAGCGTAAGTGGGAGCCAGATTCTGTCTTGGGAAGGCAAGATTGAGACAAGTTTGTCTTGGCCTCTACCTCTCTTTTCTTTGCTATTTTCTCCCTCTTTCAACCCCTGCCTCCCGGGGACACCTTTTCCAGGTACTCCTGTTGCATGGCTCTTCCTTTCTCAAGAGAGTAACTCATTCTCACTAGGGTGTGTGGATGGAACGTGTCACTCTCCTTAAAAGAATTTGCAGTAGAAAGAGACTGTTGGGGTTTTTTGGGGTTTTGTTTTTTTGTTTTTTGAGGCTTACTACAACAGAGCACTTCCACAGAATGGTGAAAGGAAGCAACAAATCTATTGACATTAGTAAGAAAGATGTTTTTGGCACCCCACTGAATCATCCGCATAGGCAATCCTCTTCTCCATTTACACATCAATTGAAGTTCTCTTATACAAAGTCCTTGGGGAAATATCTTGGGAAAAGCTACTATTTGGAACCACTCCTATTTGAAAAACTGCTATAAATCCTTTACCCCAAGCATTGGTTTGTAGATTAAGTCATTTTTTGCAGAAACAGAGTGAGGTTTAATTCTTAGTAACATAAATTAGCTCTATTTCATTCGTTAACTTCAAAAGCAGACCATGAGCCATACAAGTAAATGTTTAGGTTAAGGAAATGATAATTTGGGGTGCCTGGGTGGCTCAGTAAATTAAGTGTCTGCCTTCCGCTCAGATTATGATCCCAGGGTCCTGGGATTGAGCCCCCCCATGGGGCTCCCTGTTCAGCGGGTTTGCCTGCTTCTCCCTCTGCCTCTGCCGCTCCCCCTGCTTGTACTCTCTCTCTCTGTCAAATAAATAAACAAAATCTTAAAAAAAAAAAAAAAAAAGGAAAGAAATGATTATCTTTAGGGCTGGTGAGATTTAAAATTCTGCCGAAGCAGGGGCGCCTGGGTGGCTCAGTGGGTTAAGCGACTGCCTTCAGCTCAGGTCATGATCCCAGGGTCCTGGGATCGAGCCCCGCATCGGGCTCCCTGCTCCGCCGGAAGCCTGCTCCTCCCTTTCCCACTCCCCCCGCTTGTGTTCCCTCTCTCGCTGTGTCTCTCTCTGTCAAATAAATAAATAAAATCTTTAAAAAAAAAAAAAAAATTCTGCCGAAGCAGGTAGTCTTGGATATCACTTTTTTAAACTGTTTAAGTTATATGCATGTGATGTGCTGTTTTACAAAGCATATATGCTTATTTCCACATTTTTACTTTACTGAGATAAAATATCATATGAATGCTGTAACTTAATGCTTCAAGGTCTGGTTTCAACAAAGACATTAAGCTTGTTAGTTCATTATTTGCTTAATCTGTTTTCTGTTTTCAAAATTGGTCCTTTATTGGTCATTTTTCAGTCTTTACATATGCGCCCTTATTTGTTTTTAAAATCTCCACACCCAGTGTGGGACTCTAACTCACAACCCCAAGATCAAGAACCACATGCTCTACCGACTGAGCCAGCCAGGCATCCCAGTGCCCTTATTTATTTATTTATTTTTTTGACAAGATGTAAAAGTGGTAGCTAATGGCTCGACTATGATAACTGGTGTCCTCTGTGTTTTGGATAATCAGGACATGAGTTTCATAAAATCGTAGACCTCAGAAATTAGCGATGTGAAACTTTGTTATGGTTTGAAATATGAATTAACCTCAGCTCTTTCATTTTAAAGGTTATATCCCTAGCTCTAGTTAAGAATTGGGGTTATTTGGGGCGCCTGGGTGGCTCAGTTGTTAAACATCTGCCTTTGGCTCAGGTCATGATCCTAGGGTCCTGGGATCAAGCCCTGCGTCCGGCTCCCTGCTCGGCGGGAAGCCTGCTTCTCCCTCTCCCACTGCCCCTGCTTGTGTTCCATCTCTCGCTGTCTCTCTCTCTGTCAAAAAAATAAAATCTTAAAAAAAAAAAAAAGAATTGGGGTTATTTGATTCTTTCTCATTCCATGAGATTTTAGACCTATTCATGTAATCTCTGGTATCACATTGATTTTTATATTCTAGGACAGTTCCAAAGGAGCCAACTAAAGATCGACACATTTTTTCTCCTCTGTTAACAATTTATGCTTGTAGTGTTCCCATTAGTTTAAAGAGAAGTGTCAAAGACCTTTCCCCAAAGAGTTTCCACCTACTTGTATAAGTAGAATTACATGTACAGCACAAAATTAATCTGTAGTGTCTAATTCTCATTGTTCATATGAGTCACTTTTTAAAAACGTGTCACTGAGCACATAATATATACACTAAAAGCATTTATAGAGAAAGGATTGGAATTAAAATGAGGATTAAGAACGGGGTCAGAACAAAAAGTGGTGATTATGGAAATAGGGTGGAAATTACGGAAATGGTAATTATCGAAATGGAATGGAAAATAAAATAATTTACCTTCAGATAATTTTATAATCTTTTCATGTTTCTATTCACTAGTAGCATGAAAGTCATATTTAAATCTTAACTTCCATTAGCAGAAATGTCAGTAAAGTCACTTTGTTTTGCCAGGTAATAAGATGGCCTCATTTTCTTTTCTGTCTTTCATATTATTTGTGTCTCTTAAGAAGAACATCAGAGAAAAAGAACTTCGGGGCGTTTTAATTTTTAAACATATTGTAAAAATCAGTAAATTAATTTTATTATTTTAGAATTTTTTTTTCTTTAATCCTACCCCATTCTTCTGGGCCTAGCTGACTTTGGAGGATCCATAAGCATTTCACTTACTGTACTATGCCAGAAAGCATCTATAATCCATTAGAAAAAAACACAGTTAACATTTTAACGCATGCCTTTTTAGTCTTCTTTTCTAGTTTTATATATTACTTGTAATATATAGATCATATTTTTTATACAAGTGATACCGTACTACTCATACAATTTTAAAACCTACTTTTAAATTTCACTGTATAACGAACATTATTCCACGTTGTTTATTATTCTTCTGCAACGCAATTTTAAATGACTACAAAGTATATTCCCGTAAATATGACTGCACTTTACTTAAAATCATTGTCCTACTGTCAGATCTTTAGTTTATTTTCAATTTCTTACTATTATGAATCACACTGAGATTGACAATGAAAAAGCTTGTAGCTAAGCATTTAGGCTACAGGTCTATTTCCTTAAGATAAATTCTCACATGCAGAATTGATGGATTAAAGAATGCACATATTTTTCAGGCTTTTGATCTGTGTGACCAAATTGCCTTTCAGAAAGATTGTACCAAATGATACTTCCATGAACAATGTATAGGAGTACCCGTTTCTATAACTTCACCAATGTTGAATTTCATAATTTTTCACAGTCTTTGGTGAATGACAGAATGGAGGGGGAAAAAAACAGTATCCCATTTTCCTAATTGAAAAAAAAAACCAGTATCTCATTTTCCTCATTATCAGATTTCCTAATTATGCAAATCAATAATGCTCATTACAGAAAAATAGTTTGTTAAAGATGAAAAAAGGAGGGCGCCTGGGTGGCTCAGTTGGTTAAGCGTCTGCCTTCAGCTCAGGTCATGATCCCAGGGTCCTGGGATCGAGTCCCGCATCGGGCTCCCTGCTCCATGGGAAGCCTGCTTCTCCCTCTCCCACTCCCCCTGCTTGTGTTCCCTCTCTCGCTGTGTCTCTCTCTGTCAAATAAATAAATAAATAAAATCTTAAAAAAAAAAAAGATGAAAAAAGGAGTCATAATGCCAAGAGCAACAGATAAGCAGCATTAACACATTCTTTGTATATATTAGACATTTTCTGTTATGGTTTTTGCTTTTTTTGACATCATGCTTGCATTAGACGGATTTTTACCTATGTTTACTTCTAATGATTTTGACAGTTTGCTAAATTTTAAAACTTCTAATTGCGGTAAAATACACTAACATAAAACTCACACCTTAATCATTTCTAAGTATACAGTTTAGTATTGTTAAGTACATTCACATCATTGTGCAATCGATCTCCAAAACTTTTTTGTCTTGTGAAACTCTATTGTCATTGAACAATTTCCCATTTTCCTCTTCCCCCAGCCCCTTCCAACCACCATTCTACTTTGTGTTTCTATGAATCTGACTACTCTAAGTACCTTATGTAAGTAGCGTCATATAGTACTTGTCCTTTTGAGACCGGCTTATTTCACTTCACATATTATCTTCAAGTTCATCCATGCTGTAGCATGTGTCAGGATTTCCATCCATTTTAAGACTGAATAATACACACCACATAATGCACACCACATGTACACACCACATTTTGTTTATCCATTCATCGTCAGTGGACACTCAGGTCGCTTCCACCTTTAGCTATTTGGAATAATGCTGCTATGACCGTGGGTATACAAGTATCTGTACACGTCCCTGCTTTCACTTCCTTCGGGTATATACCCAGAAGTGGAATTGCTGAATCATACAGTATTTCTATATTTAATTTTTTGTGACGAACTACCATACTGTTTTCTGTAGTGGCTGCACCATTTTCTATTCCCACCAACAATGCACAAGAGTTCTAATTTCTCCACATTCTCACCAACACATTTTTGTTTGTTTCTTGGGTTTTTTTGTTTTTTGTTTTAGCAGCCATCCTGATGGATGTGAGGTGATGATTTAAATTTATTTTCTCTCTTGGGCGCCTGGGTGGCTCAGTCAGTTAAGCGACTGCCTTCGGCTCAGGTCATGATCCTGGAGTCCCGGGATCGAGTCCCGCATCGGGCTCCTTGCTCAGCGAGGAGTCTGCTTCTCCCTCTGACCCTCCCCCCTCTCATGTGTTCTCTCTCTCATTTTCTCTCTCTCAAATAAATAAATAAAATCTTTAAAAAAAATAAGTAAATAAATTTATTTTCTCTCTCACCCCCTCTCTGCCTCTCTCCATATCGTGAATCTGCTTCTCTCTGATTATTAGCTTTATGATTTGGGGACTGAAATCCACATAAGACTAGAAACATGGCCTCCAGTGAAACCACGCTCATCATCCTCATGGCTTAACAACCAAACAGAAATAGAGGTGCTTCCTCTTAGCCCCAACCTGGAAAATATCAGGGAAGGACACTTATTGGCACAAACTAAATCATACGCTCATGCCTTGGACCAATCATAATGGCCAGAGGGGTTATACTATGATTAACTCTTTCTTAGTTATAAGTGTATCTTTTTGAGAGGTGGGGGTTACTCTGTAAGGGATAGAACCCCCCTTCAGAGCATAGAAAGGATGAACAATTCCCTCAAACAAAGGATGAGATTAGTAGGACAAATATGGCCATTTGAGCTGGGTAGCCAACCTAACGTGTACCTTCTTATCAAAGAAGCCTTGATAATTATGTCTGCTACATGTTTGAAACCTTGATAGCTAGAGTTTGAGTTCTTTATTCCCTGCTGTCTTATTTTTCTCCTCTTTAACCACAAGAGATCTGAAAGAAAAGCAGAATACTTTGATGAATGATTTCCTTCATTCCAAGTTGCCTATCTTCTTTCAGACCCATTGTCTAAAGACAAGGCCTACATTTGATGAGAGGCGTACTCTATTTTAAGAAAGTTTTTAACTAGAAATTGTGTATTCACCTGTAGCATTTCAAAATGCATGTGTTTATACTCTTATACATGTACTTTTCAATTCTGTCTTCTCTGAGAAGGTCAAATATTACATACCATCTGTTTCTGTGAACAGAAAGCACATTTTCTGATGAACAGCGCTTTTTGTAACTAAAAAAATAAGACTATGATTTTTATGTATCATGACTTAAAACCCCCATGGAAGGAGGCCAAATCATATGATTTATTATTAAATGAAATGGAGAACATAGTTTCAACAAAACAAATGCTCAAAGCTGGCCCTATCAACTCTTTTATTACATATTATTTTAGACATTTCATCCCGGTGTCACCAGAGTTCTGATCTGTGATTAACATGGTATCTTAGCATATGACAGTTATGAAGTTTATGATTTCAATGATCATTTACAATTAAATAAGTAAATAATATTGATTACTATACTGATTGTTTCTTAACCTAGATTAGTTATGCTAATACTAAAATAAATTGCATTGTACATTTCATTCCAACATTATTGTGATAACACTACCATACACATCCTGAACCTGCATGTGCCGTGCGGAACACCATCCTGGCTAAATGCAAGTAATGCCTTCTCATTAGTTACCTAACTCACACCACACCTGTTAAAATAGCCGAGATCAAATAGTTCCCTAACATGCTGTGTTGGAAAGGCTTGGGGAAACAGACACTCTCATCCTTTGTAAGCTTAAATTGGTGCAAGCCCTTGGAAGACAATTTGGCAATATTTATCAAAATTTTAAAAGCATACACCCATAGACTAGCAATTCTACTTCTGGGAATTTATTTTATAGATATGTCTGTGATATAGCATGTCTGTGAATTAATTTACATATTAGGATACATGCTATCAATTAGCTAAAAATTATAAACAAATTAAATAAGCACCTGTGATAGTTAATTTCATATGTCAGCTTGGCTAGGCCATGGTGCCCAGATATTTGGTCAAACATTATTCTGGATGTTGTGTGAGGGTGTTTTTGGATGAGATTTTCAGTAAATCACTGGACTTTAAGTAAAATGTATTGTCCTCCATAAAGTGGGTGGACCTCATTCAGTCACTAAAGATCTGAATAGAGCCAAAGACTGACCTCCCTCAAACAAGAAGGAATTCTGTCAGCAGATGGCTTTTGGACTTGAACTGCAGCATTGCCTCTTCCCTGGTCTCCAGCCTTTCAACCCACCATGCAGGTTTTGGACTTGCTACCCTCCATAATTGCATGAGCCAGTTCCTTAAAATAAATTTCTTTCTTTTACATATCCACACTATTGGTTCTGTTTCTCTGGAGAACACTGACTCATATGAGAATTGATTAAACAAATTATGGTGCAGAATACAGTATTTCTACAGGCATTAATATGGAATATTAATAATACCCAGGAGGTATTCTTCAGTTTAAAAACCTCAGTATTGAACTTCAGGTAAATGATACTGTTATATAATTTCTACTATTATATTAGCTTCTTTGCATATTGAACAGCTCTAGAGAGACAAAAGAAACTGGTACCAATGGTTCTGCAAGGGAGGGGAATTGGATACCGGCAGCAGGAAAGAGAAAGATTTATTTTTACTCGATATTCTTTCCTAGTTTTTGATATTATAAAGTGTTTACATCAACTATTCAAGAAATAATTGATTGTTTTAACATATTCTTATTTTAGCTTAAGCCACATGTATTTGTCATTATCTATTCTTATGTTGCTTTTGAAAGGGACAAGGGACAGAAAATAGTGTTCTACATCATTTTAAAAATAAAAGTTTTATTTAAGGTACTTGAGTGGCTCAGTCAGTTAAGCATCTGCCTTCAGCTCAGGTCATGATCCCAGGGTCCTGGGATTGAGCCCCACATCGGGCTCCCTGCTCAGTGCGGAGTCTGCTTCTCCCTCGCCCCCTGACCCTCCCCCCTGCTCATGCGTGCTCGCTCTCTCTCAAATAAATAAAATATTTTAAAAATTAAAAAAAAAAGTTTTTGAGGGTTTAGAAGGGAGGGGGTAGGGGCATGGGTTAGCCCGGTGATGGGTATTAAGGAGGGCATGTACTGAATGGAGCACTGGGTGTTATACACAAACAAGGAATCATGGAACACTACATCAAAAACGAATGATGTAATGTATGGTGACTAACATAACATCATAAAATAAAAAATTTTTAAAAAGTTTTATTTAATCTGAATCATATTAGTTTGTGTTATGGCATACAGTAATTTTTATATTCTGCATTTGAAACAGTAGTATAGTCATTTTAATTTATTAAATTGGTACATGCATTATCTGTGTTAAAAACATAATAATATAATATAATACAAATGCATGTTTTTCTGTGAAACTTTCATATTTGTAGTTTAAAGTTTGAGTCATTAAAAATGCAACCAACAGGGGTGCCTGGATGGCTCAGTCGTTAAGCGTCTGCTTTCAGCTCAGGTCCTGATCTCAGGGTCCTGGGATCAAGCCCCACATCAGGCTCCCTGCTCAGCGGGAGGTCTGCTTCTCCCTCTCCCACTCCCCCTGCTTGTGTTCCCTCTCTCGCCGTCTCTCTCTCTCTCTGTCAAATAAATAAATAAGATCTTTAAAAAAAAATGCAAGCAACAGTTAAATTATATGCTTTCACAAACTCAATGTATTTATTTCATTTTCCTTTATTATTACTATAAATTCAAGATTTCTTTTAATCCTTTTACCCTAATAATTATATTAATGCTTCATAGAACTTTTAAATCTTTTTTTTTTAATTTTATTTATTTATTTGAGAGAGAGAGAGAGAGAGACAGCATGAGAGGGGATAGGGTCAGAGGGAGAAGCAGGCTCCCCGCTGAGCCGGGAGCCCGATGTGGGCCCGGGACTCCGGGATCATGACCTGAGCCGAAGGCAGTGGCTTAACCAACTGAGCCCCCCAGGCGCCCTTCATAGAACTTTTAAATAGTAACTGTAGTTAACAATGCTGTGTCATATATTTGAAAGTTGCTGAGGGCACCTGGGTGGCTCAAGCCCTGGTCCCAGTGTCCTGGGATCGAGTCCCGCATCAGGCTCCCTGCTCAGCGGGGCGCCTGCTTCTCCCTCTCCCACTCCCCCTGCTTGTGTTCCCTCTCTCGCTGTGTCTCTCTCTGTCAAATAAGTAAAATCTTAAAAAAAAAAAAAAGTTGCTGAGATTGTAGATCTTCAAAGTTTTCACACACACACATAAATTGTAACCATGTAAGGTGATGGATGTGTTAACTAACCTTATTGTGGTAATCATTTTGCAGTATGTACATATATCAAATCATCATATTTTACACCTTAAACTTGCAATGTTATATGTCAGTTGTATCTCAATAAAGCTGGGCGGGGTAAGAACTTTTAAGATTCGCATCCCAACTCCAGTAATACTTGCTAGAGATAAACGTCACAATGAAATCCATCAAAACATGCTACCGTGTTCTTCCCACACACAAATGATCCCTGTCATCTCTCCATTGCTGTATTACCGTAATTCAGTCAAGTCAGTTGTGGATCATAAAGGTTCTATTTTCAATCTATCTTAACCAATTACTGCATTTTAATCTAGTGAAGAATAATCCATTCTGAAGAAGAAATTCTCAATCATCTCTCAGATACCCAAAGTATCTGAGATACCCAGCCAGGCACCACTGGTCTCAACTTCTTAATGTTATTTTTGTAATTGCTTTTCCATATTTTAAAAAATAAGTCACCAGTAGTCAGTTTCCTATGATTTTTTTCCTTGTGTATTTCTTCTGCTAAGAAGACTTATATTGTTCTAGTTGTTATCTTTACAATACAACTCTATATAATGCCCCAATCCTTTGTTTGTAGGTGTATTTACTATACTATTTTCCTACCATAAGCATTGATTAAATTAATATTTTCTCCTCCATCCCCTACTTTTTTCTAGTACACAATTTTATATTGTATTTATCCATTGACTTTGAGCTATTAAAGATAAAGATAAGGAAATCAACACTTTTATATGCAATTTACTTTTTCTTTCCCCCTGTGACTCTTGTTAGTTTTTCATTTTTGCATTGTCAAGCACTTAAGATTTATATTTCCTATTACCCTAATCCCTATACTGGTTTTACTCTTAGATAAATATATTCATTGCTCCCAGACAGTCCTCTGTAGTAGTTTCGTAGGTCATCTTTTGTTTCACCTATGCTTGTCATCTGATAGAATCATTAGGTAGTACTCAAGAGAATAATATGCATGCTCAAAACATTGTGCTTTTACATTTGAGTAACAATTAACATCTTTGGATGCTGATTTCCTTTGAAGATCTTCTAGCATTGAATATTGCTGTGTAGAAGTCTGAACCTAGCTTTATATTTTCCTTTTCTTTGAAATTTAGCAACTTTAATGGACTATGTCTATTCTGGGGGAGTTTCTCCTTGGATATATTGAGTCCTTTCAAGATGTAGGTTCAAGTATTCTTTTATTTTAGGATAACTTTCTAAAGTTATGTCTATCAGTATTATTTCTTTCTCTTTGTTTTCCTGACACTTCAATTATGCAATTCGCTCTCTTTTGCTTGCCTTTTATATCTATCATTGTTTTCTAATCCTTTAAGAAATTTTAAATTTCCATTTCATTTTGCTTGCTTCCTCATTTCCATGCAATTATGTCCTTTCCTATATTTTCAGCAGGACCTATTTGCCCATGTATTCCTTCCCATTTTGCTCTCATTTTCCTGATGGTTGTATTTCTTTCTTCTACTCTTCCATGTGCTCTATCATCTCCTTTCTTCCTGTTGTGTTAACATCTGCTCCATGAACTCTTGTATCTCTGCTTTACGGCTTTTCCTTGTAGAGGAGATTAATTCATTCCATTCTTAAGATTCATAGTAAAATGTTTGATCATAATTTTCATCTGCTCTATGGAAACATTTTTCTGGTAAGAGTGCTTTATCAATCCTTTCTTTCTTTTTTTCTTTGTGTAGCAACTTTGTAAAGATACTCTGCATATTCCATTTTGATTAGTTGTCTCTGAAGCAGCTGGGTTTTTCTATGCTACTGCTATACTTGCAAGAAGGACCAGGACCAGTCACAGGCCAGCTGAATGTTTTTCATAACCTTGGTTTTGTGTAATTTTGTTTAGCCTTTACTTCTCAGCCAGTGGTGACAGGCAGTAAATTTTCACAATCCATTTTTTTATCCCATTCTGCCAAAGAGACAGACTGCTTACTGTAAATATAGCTTGTCTCTATACTTCCTTGTTTAGACCCTCTTCCCCTGCTTCTCAGAACCAACCCAGGTCCAGGGTATTCTCATGGCCAGCAAGTGGACCTTGTCCCTAGTGTTATAAACAAGGGATTTCAATTATGAAAATAAAGATGTACCTGTCACTTTTAAGAAACATTCTTTGCTGTCTCTAAGATTTATATCCATAGACCCTCTCACCACTTTTGCTAAGTGTGCACCCTGCACGATCTCCCCTGCTTTGGGGAACCATTGCACTTGTTTTATGGTTTGTGATTTTAGCTGTTTCCTTAGTGTAATGAGAAATACAGCTTATGAATTTCTTATTTCCTTCCTTCCTCCCTTCCTTCTTTCCTTCCTTCCTTCCTTCCTTGTTGCTTTTGTATGATTTCCAGTGAGAGAAGAAAGAAATGACATCTTCAAAATGACATTTTAGACACATTTGACAGTAAAAACAACAGGATTTGACAATTGATTAGATATGAGGAATGAGATTTCTGGCTTGGGCATCTAAGTGGAATGTGGTATAATTTGCTGAGATAGGAAACCCTAGAGGTTTGGTAGGACAAAAATCATTGAGTTAAATTTAAAATGCCTGGAAATATTAACTGGAAATGTTAAGTCAGAAGTTAGAAAACAATGTCTATAGCTCAGAGAAGAAGTTTGGATTGGAGGGATTACCTAGAAAAGAGAAGCATCTGGGCCCTGGATGAAAGCTTAGAGAACCCCAACATTTAGAAGTTGGTAAAAGAGGAGCCATGAAGAAATTGAAAGAAGTGAGTCAAAGGATAGAAGGAAAATCTCCCAGAAATCAAGAAAGAAGACTGAATGCTTCAAAGAAGAAGTAGAGAACTTGTCAAATGTAGCCAAAAGGTCAAGTAAGATGTCACTAGAAAGGTGTGCATTGGATTTGGCTACATTGAGGTAACTAAGAACAACATATGGCGATTAATAAGGGCAGTCTTGGAGCCCAGACTGCAGAAGCCTATGGAGAAAATACGAAGCAAGGAGGTAAAGAAATTTAGCTATGAAAGGGAACAGACAAGCATACAGCAGCTGGAGAGGTGATCAGATCAAGGAAGGCTTTTTAGAATGAACAACACTAGAGCATGTTTGTATATTGTCAAAAATGACAGGAAGAGGGAGTGGTTGATAACTCAAGGAGCAAAGTCCTTCAGGTGGCTAGGGCACCTGGGATTCAAAGCACCAGTGGCATTGGCCTCTGATAGGAGGGGGAATCCAGGATTGTAGATGGGTCAATGTGGAAAACAAAAAGTTCCTGTTGGATGGCTTCTATTTTTCCCAACAAAGAATGAAGCAAGATTATCAACTGAGAGTTTTGACATGGTATGAAGTAGCAGATTTAGGATGGAGAAGAAAGCATGAAATAGTATTTTTGAGACCCAAAAAGAAAGCTACAAGGAAAGTGGTAAGATGGCTGTGTTGCATAAAGGGCACTTTGGAGGACTAAGATTCCAAAGGTAAAGTTGAAGCCAATGTAAAATTTTTTCCATCAGCATTTAGCTGCTCAGATGCAGAACAAGAGAAGGTGGGGTAGTTGAGTTCTTACAGGGCTGGAATTTAGCTAATCAGGGAAAGCAGCACAGGAATTGGAAATAGTTTATTACAGAACTATAGTGGTGGGCCCTAGAATATAAACTGGGCAAAAAGGGGCATGAAGAGCAGGAGGGCACTAATGGATAGTGAGGAAGTGGTGGGATGGACAGAATTGGTAGCTTTTATTGTTCTGGCTTTGTTGGAGAGGTGTCCTCCATCCTTGGAGAGGCAGGTAGGAGCACATTTATTTTTTTCTCATCTTAATCAAACTCTGCTTATCTCCCCATGGCACTTAGACTGATGTAAACTGAACTTTGTCTTTTTGCTTCCCCATAGGCCAAAGTAGTAGTTTTGCTGAAGTCTACCTAAAATCAAGGGTAGAGGACTGGAAGATAAATATGCTATGGAACATGTTATGTCACGAGGTGGGTGGGGGAGACCTTCAAAATTGTGCGTGTGTGTATGTGTGTGTGCACGTGTATTTGTGTGTATTTCTTGATTCCATTATTCAAGAAAAGAAAAAAAAGGGCGCCTGGGTGGCTCAGTTGGTTAAGCGACTGCCTTCGGCTCAGGTCATGATCCCGGAGTCCCTGGATCAAGTCCCACATCGGGCTCCCTGCTCGGCAGGGAGTCTGCTTCTCCCTCTGACCCTCCCCCCTCTCATGTGCTCTCTCTCATTCTCTCTCACACAAATAAATAAAATCTTTAAAAAAAAAAAAAGAAAAGAAAAGAAAAAAAAAAAATACTACCCTGCTTCTTACAATGAATCAAATTCTGGGTCCTTCATCATGACCAGTCTACTTCTGGAACAGATTTGTGTCTGACTCATCCCGCAGCAATAGGTTTAAAAAATGCACAGGAGATCAAATGGTTAAAAACAGCCAAGGTATAGCTAGTGATAACCAGTCCTCAAAAGAATCAGTTGCCCAGACAGAAACCTTTGGAAGGATGAATGAATTAACCAAATCTTACGTATCTGAACTATATGATATAGGGAATCGATAGTTAAAGGTAACATAAAATAAATAAAATAATTAAAGCTAGGTAGCATTAAATGTAAGTCTACCTGCTTTCTAAGATTTCTTTAATTTTTTGTCTGCTTTCTTCATAGCTTCAATGCTCATAAAGACATCTCATCAGATTTTTGCCATCCTAGAACACGCTCTGATATCATTTATCGTTTTTCGCTATACACAATTTTACTACGTAATTAAGCACAATTATATGTAGCCAACTATAAAAGACATGTACTGGGGTCCTGATTTTGATTTATAGTTCTTTCTCACTGAAAAACTTGCCAGATCTCTTAGCCAGACATGGCTACTAAAACAGTCATACCTGTTTTGGTCTAGTCTAATCTCTTTTTCCTGGTTCTGCTAATTTTCTCTCTTGGTTTCACCTAAATTACTCTGTGTTGAGCCTTCACTTTTTAACATCAGGATATTTATTTTTACTCTCCATTTATGCACCTTAAAATTCACTTTAAGCATAGATTTTCTTTCCTACCCTATCTGTTAATTGTTAAATAAGTGGTTCTTCCTTCCAAACTGCTGAAAATGTCCTAAAACTTGTTACATAGTAGACAAAAGAAGCAGTTTTTATCTTACTCCTGAGTCTCCGTTTCATTTTCTGCCCAGAATTGTAGTAACAGGAAAAACGTTTTAAATTTTATTCCCTTTTTTAAAAAAGATTTTATTTATTTGACAGAGAGAGACACAGCGAGAGAGGGAACACAAGCAGGGGGAGTGGGAGAGGGAGAAGCAGGCTTCCCGCGGAGCAGGGAGCCCGATGCGGGGCTCGATGCGGGGCTCGATGCGGGGCTCGATGCGGGGCTCGATGCGGGGCTCGATGCGGGGCTCGATGCGGGGCTCGATCCCAGGACCCTGGGATCATGACCTGAGCTGAAGGCAGGCGCTTAACGACTGAGCTACCCAGGCGCCCCATTAATTTATTCCTTTTTAGTGACAAGAATATCTTCTGGATCAGCGTCATCCTATAGAACTGTCCATGGTGATGGAAGTGTTCTCGTCTGTGCTGTCCAATAGAGTAGCCGCGAGCCACATGTGGCTACTGAGCACTGAAATGTGGCTAGTGCAAATGTGGAACTAATCTTAAACTCGATTTAATTTTAACTGGTATCAATTACAATTTAATACAATTACAATTTAAATACAAGCTACATGTGGCTTGTGGCTACTCTGTTGATCAGTGCAGTTCTAAATTATATTCCACCTTAAAAGCAGATTCTGATTCGTCAGGAAAAGAGGCTATTATACATTTTTCATAATAATGTTAAATACAGAATACTCTGCAGTAATTCAGAGTATTTATCTTTCAACTATTTTAAACCCAGGGCGCCTGCGGCCACACTAATGTTATGCTGATGTCTGCACATTGTTCTGTGGTCATTATATCCTCCTGGGGGGCTGATAATGGATGAGTTCCCATGGCTCTGTATTTGGTGAAAGGAAAAAAGTCTCTTCTGAGGTCTTCAGCTATAGAGAGAGTTGATCACTGAAGTTTATCAAACAACGATATCCTCACAATTAATTTCACAAGGGATTTTTCTTGACAACTAAAAACAGAGTCTATGTGATAGGTTCCAAAGATAGCCATGACCATGCATCTGGGTCTTTCATGCTTGTTCCCAGGACAGAACCAAATGGATGATTACATTATTCCTGGGAGTTTAGGAAGATGAGATGGTAAGCAGATGCCCCCGCAAAGAGAGGCAGGGAGCCCTTAAGGAAACAAACCATATGAGCTACCTGGGAGATTATAACCCGTGGATGTTAAAATGCAGTTAAGTAATTGAGGACCAGAAACCTTATTCTGGAAGCAAGGCCATATTTAAGTTAATTATTTCCATTTACCTTGCCCTTACTCTTCAGTGAAGATATTTTGGAAATGTCAGCATGTGCTGGCTCTGCTAAATGGAACCAAAGGGAAGAACTTTCTGTTTGTGCCGAAATTCCTGGGAGCCAAGTGCGGATAGGTCAGGGGAGTCGGAATGAGTAAACCTAAGGAAGGTCAGTCTTGGAGAGACATATCCAGGACACTTCCCTATATTGACACTTATTTCTGGACCTCTTCTTTAAGAAAAGCCTGGAGAATATGCTGGCTAATTGAATATAATAATAAAAAAAAGAAATTAAAAAAAAGAAAACAACAGGTAATGAAAGAAAGAAAGAAAGAAGAAAGAAAGAGAAAGAAAGAAGAAAGAAAGAAAGAAAGAAAGAAAGAAAGAAAGAAAGAAAGAAAGAAAGAAAGAAAGAAAAGAAAGAAAGAAAGAAAGAGTAAAGCCTGGAGGGTATGATATATTGTTTTGCTCATCTACATATATTTAGTCCTCAGATGTCAAAGGCTCACCTCCCTAAAAGGAAATTGGTCTCCTGTCTGTTTAGTTTGTGAGTTAGATTTTGGAGAGAAAAAAACAAAAACAAAAAAAACCCCAGAATCTGTATTTTATGAATTACTTTTGGCAATTTCCTCTCTGTATCCTATATTGAAGAATTTGACTATCATTGTTTATCAATATCTCCAAGTCAATTTATTTATTTATTTATTTATTTTAAAGATTTTATTTATTTATTTATTTTGAGAGAGAGAATGAGAGACAGAGAGCATGAGAGGGAGGAGGGTCAGAGGGAGAAGCAGACTCCCTGCCAAGCAGGGAGCCCGATGCGGGACTCGATCCCAGGACTCCAGGATCATGACCTGAGCCGAAGGCAGTCGCTTAACCAACTGAGCCACCCAGGCGCCCTCCAAGTCAATTTAAAGCAATAGTTTTTTGTTTGCTTGTTTTGCAAGTTGAAATATATAGAGTGCCTTAAATATTTTTATAGTTCTGTAATGATGAAATGGAGTTTAATAATGAAGTAGGAAGATTGTAAGCTTTTATAGTTATGAGGCATCTGGATTAAGGATTTTTCTTCCCAGGAAATGCTGAAGTTAAAAAAGAATTCTAAGTGCAGATCAGAACTGTCCTTGTGTCAGCTGAGGGAGCCATTGCTCTGGCCCTGTGATCTAGAGGTGGCTTCCTGTCCTCCGCCCATGCACCTCCCCTTCAGGCATGAAGCCTGCAGGCCCCAGGTGGCATGCCCACCAGAGCCTTTGCCTCTCTTCTATACCACACTCAGGACAATGAGGACCCTGTGCCAAAGGGCAACTGTTTGAGGGAAGTATAAGCAGAGCTTAGATGTAGGGCTGGATTGTCCTCATGTGTGAGCACAAAGATCCTCCCAGGATGCGTTAGGGCTGGAAGTGGGGAGAGAAGAGGCGCAGGACGTGGGCAGGAGGCAGGGCCCTACTTTGCTGCACTGCTAAGTCATCTGGTTAGAACTACAAGGGGTTTGAAAATTCTGAATACCTTCCAGGTCATGACAAAGTTATCATTGTTAAAGTAGGAGAATAGAACAATATTTTATGAAACAGTTTGTTTGATTTCTAACTTTTGAATATTTCTGCATATGGTATGTGGTCTCCAGGGCACCGTGCCTTGTCAGGAAGTGGGAAAGCATTTGAGGCCAAGAACAGAGTTCTAGAACTTCCATTAACGTGTGTGACCACGGGCAAGTCACATTCAGTGCCTGTTTCCTCTTAATGTCAGATGAATATCTTACCTGTGTGTTTCACAAAATAAAATGAGAAACAGTAAAATGAGAAAACGAACTTGAAATGTTATATCTAAATAATGCCACATGTGGTTTGTGTAGCAATACCTACAGCTGGTGCTTCTGGGATTAGCCAGACACCTGACCCTACTATGTAGCCTTTTTTTGCTATATTGTGTATCAGGCAAGACATGCTTAGAACTCATGAACTAGTCTGATATTATGGTACAATCTTAAGAGATGTATCAACCTAAATATATCTTGATACCAGCTTTGAGAGTGTAAACCAAGCGCAATATAAGGCTTTTATGTGCCATTTAATCTAGTGTTTCCCAACCTCTCTCAGTGCAAAGACTCATAATATTAAAAACAAACAAACCAAAAATTTGTGGACTCATTCAAAAAAGTATCAGTTAAGGAAAAACATAACCAAAACTATGAACTTAGTCATACTTTTAACTAAATTGTACTTGATTAATCTCAACAGCATAAGCTGTATTATGTGTAAGACACTGATTTACGTTTAGGGACAGTACGTTCTGTGTGTAAAGGTTCTCGGACTGTGCACTGATGAGCCAAAGGCTTCTCAGTGCTTGTCAGCAGACAGGTTGATTTAAGGTACTTGTTGTTGGGCACAAGTTTATCACTGAAGAAGTGATCAATTGAATTAAGCTACTCGAATATGTATTAATCATCCATGACATACAAGGCTTTGGACAAAGAGCAGCCCTCGTGGAGCTTATAATCAAGTAGGGGGAAGAAGGCAAGTGTAAAGACTACTGATAAGAACAGCAGAATAGAGGAGGCAGTTCTGCGGAGACTAATGATCACGTTCAAAGCTGGCAGGGATTAGGGAAAGTTTTATGAAGATCATGACATTTGTGTTTCATCTCCAAGGCAGGATGGGCTTTTGGAAGGCAGAGATAACCAAATATTTGTCCAGAACCTTCTGTACAGGACATACTTTATATGTTACTGTGACAGCCCTCACCACAACCTTAGTAGGGTTTGGAAATTTTTTTCAACTCTTTTAGAATCTGGGGCTTAGACAGAGGTTCAGAAATGTGTTCAAAGTCAAACGGCAAGAAAAGATTGAGAGTGGGTTTAGAAGTTCAGCCTTTCTGACTTTGCTCTTTCCAGTTTATCAGTTTTTCTCAATTTTCGGTTTTCAGTTTTCTTACGGCTCTAATGATTTTTGGGGCCGTATCTATTTACTATCTTTGGTATTGTTTGTCTAGTATGTTTCTGAATGGACTTCCTTTAAAAAATATTTTCAAATGAATGCATTTTAAAAACAAACTTTAGGGGTGCCTGGGTGGCTCAGTCGGTTAAGTGTCTGCCTTTGGCTCAGGTCATGATCCCAGGGTCCTGGGATCCAGCCTCCACATCGGGCTCCCTGCTCAGCGGGGAGCCTACTTCTCCCTCTCTCTGCCACTCCCCCTGCTTGTGCTCTCTCACTCTCTCTGTCAAATAAATAAATAAAATCTTTTTTAAAAAAACTTTATATCACAACTATATCACAAGCTACCAAGAGAAAACAACTCTAAAAATAAATACAGTGAAGACCAACAAATAAAACGTTATTAAATTCTGAAACCATCCTACTAGGATCAAAGGCTCCAGGTTGGGATCTGCTTGCTTGTTGTTAAAATGAGAGATTTGCAAATGTTAAACAGAGCTATTAAAAACATGTAAGCACCAAATTACGCCTTGCTTCTTGAGGTCAACCCCCACCTCCAAAAAAAAAAAAAAAGAAAGAAAGAAAAAAGAAAAAGAAAGGAAGGAAAGGAAAGGAAGGGAAAGAGTTATATTCTCACTCTATGAATCAATGTCTTTGAATGCATGTCTGAGAACCAGCTAAATCGTCTCGCCACACCTTTGGTACATGCCCCATTCTTTGTAGTAGTAAAAGGCTTAGAGGTAAACATACAGAAATAACCCTCTTAAGGAATCGGAAGAAAGCTATCAAGTGCTTTAGGTTAGCAGCATCCATCACTACGCTAACTATCCTTAGAGAACTTTCAGCTCCCTTAGCTCCTCTGGAAAGCAAGTAGGCCTGTGTAAGGACTCACGAAAGAACAAGGGTATTTTAAGGCTCTAGTCATCCCAAAAGGCCTGAGGGCTAAGTAAGCATGTTCTGGCTCTGAGTTTGCTTACATGAAAGTCTTGTTTTTCTAAGCCCTGGGATATGAAGCAGGGGGATAAGAAGTACAAAGTGGGTTCCATTTTGCTAATGTCATTCTACGATTTTGGGGGGAAAGTTCATTTTGAATTTTTGTGCCCCTACGGGGTTTGTTGTGAGTATGTCCAAACATTCTACTTTTCCATGTAGTTTGTGTTTGAGTGTGTCTGTGTGTGTTTTATAAAAACCCAAATCATGGAGTGCTGTTGTGTTGCTGGGCAAATAGCGGTATTAGCACTTGTAATGGTCACCCTCAGGCATTAGGATCTTTGCCAGTGATCACTATCCCCCACTATCTAGAGGCAGCAGGACCCTAGGTTTCCTCCCCACAACCTCACCAAGTGAATAGTATAAGAAAAATAAGCCTCAATCATAATTCATGCAAACACTTATCAGCAAGGACAATCCAATCCATCAGAAAATCCAGCTGGCTCTACCTTGAAGACCCATGTTGAATTTGACCACTTCTTACCCTTCCGCTCCACCACTTGGCCTTGAGCCACTGTTAGCACTCACCAGAGTGATGGCACAGCCTCCTCCTTACTTCCACCCTTGCCCCTCTAACAGCTTGTTCATGACACAGCAGCCAGACATCTTTTATAACATACGTCAAATCATTTTACTCCACTGCATGGACCTGTGATCAATGTCCGCCTCACTCAGAATGAAATTCAAAGTCCTCACTATGGCCTACAGGTTCTACATGATTTGGCTCCCATTACCTCTCTCTTTGCATACTCTCTCCTGCCCTCATTCTACACTCTCTCCTGCCCTCATTCTGTTCCAGGCATCTGGCCTCCTTGCCCTTCTTGGAGCACACCAGACGTGCCCACTCCATAGGCTTTGCAGTGGCTGGTCACTCTGACAGGAGTGGAAACTTCCTATTCCCAGACATCCACCTGACTAACTTCCTCACCTCCTTCAAGTCTTTGCTCAAGTGCCACCTTCTCAATGAGGCCGAGATTGACCACTTTATTTAATATTGCAACATGGCAGCCCACCCCCATCCCTCTTAATGTGCTCAACTTCTACAATTTTTTGTATTACTTAAGGCTTTCTTTTTGTTGTTGTTGTTTAAGATTTTATTTATTTTGAGGCAGAGAGAGCAAGAGAGTGAGCACAAGTGGGGGGAGGGGCAGAGGGAGAAGAAGAGAGAAAGAATCGCAAGCAGTCTCCCTGCAGAGCTCAGAGCCCCAGGGCTCCACGTGGAGCTTGAGGTAGGCTTGAGGTGGGCTCTTGGTGGGGCTCCTCGAGGGGCTCCATGTGGGGCTTGATCTCACAACCCTGAGATCATGACCTGAGCCAAAATCAAGAGTTGGACGCTTAACTAGCTGAGCCACCCAGGTGCCCCTACATAAGGCTTTCTAATATGCTGTGTAATTTACTTATCTGTTAGGTCTGTCGTTTCTTGTCTGTCTCTCTCTGCTGGAATGTAAGCTCTATGAGAGTAGGCTCTGTTTTGCTCACTCATATCTCAAGCACCCAGAATAATGCCTAACACATAACAGATACTTAACAAATATTTATTGGATTAAATGTATAAAAGAGTCATCGAAAACCCAAAAACGCCTGCAACCAATAAACTCAACAAAATCCCAATTCTTTTTTTTTTTTAAAGATTTATTTATTTATTTGAGAGAGAGAGAGCATGAGAGGGGGAGAGTCAGAGGGAGAAGCAGACCCCCCGCTGAGCAGGGAGCCCAATGTGGGACTCGATCCCAGGACTCCAGGATCATGACCTGAGCCGAAGGCAGTCGCTTAACCAACTGAGCCACTCAGGCGCCCCCAAATCCCAATTCTTTCTATCCTTTCAGGCACTCTGATAAGCACTCTGAATGAAAGGTTCATTCTGAAGTGGATGTAACAGTATTCTCTGGGCTGGATCAGCAACTCATCTGGGCAGATGGTGACAATGTGGGAATGAAGGTTACAGGACCAAATGGAGTTAGGGACCTGGAAGTTTGGCTTCTGATCTTGCCAAAAGTTTTTTTTTTTTTTAAGATTTTATTTATTTATTTGACAGAGAGAGACACAGCGAGAGCAGGAACACAAGCAGGGGGAGTGGGAGAGGGAGAAGCAGCCTTCCTGTAGAGCAGGGAGCCCGACATGGGACTCCATCCCAGGACCCTGGGATCATGACCCGAGCCGAAGGCAGACACTTAACGACTGAGCCACCCAGGTGCCCCTGATCTTGCCAAAAGTTCTTGATGGCAATATTCTTGGTAAGAAAAGTTTCAACAGCATCTGTGATTTTTAAGGAGCATTGAGAAATTGGGGGGAAACATGTATGCACATGTTCAAAGGCAGTGCTGAGTGTGACAAACAGGCTGAAGGTTAAGAGTACATGAAGGCCCCTCACCCTAAAAGCTAACATTTCACCCTTCCTGCAAGAACTCCTTGCTTCAAAGAGTTTGCCTTTTGATTTTCTCACTGTGTTCCTTTGGTCTTGTAAATTAGTAAATTTGTTTAAAAAAATCAACTTCACAGAGAGTAAGTTACAAAGGGAAGGCCCATCTTTATGTTCACATTTATAACAAAAGTGGGAAACTCAGGTAGGATGCTTCCATAGCTGGGGGAAGATACTGGTCAGAATTTTCCAGATGAGATTTGGTTTATTCTTTTCCACTCAAGGAAAAATGTGGCTTCTCCACTCTCTGCATCAGTATTTTGAAAACTCAGACTGGCGTAGATATATGAATATGAATAACAGGCTTTTCGCTGCATTTTGGCTATGGCCAGGTTATGGCTCAGAAGTTGCCAGAGAGCAATGTTTTCATTAAGTGTATATTCTTGCTAAGAGTTTAGGTCACAAGTCGTATGTTGGCTAAAAAGATTTCTGCTCCCTGATTCATTCCTTTCATTTGTCTCAAAGAAATACTTGTTCATGGACTTTTTTAGTGAAGGAAGTTAATGATATTCTTAAAATACTATTACTCACAAATGAACGAAGCATTACTTGATATCTCAAGAAAGGTTAAAAAAAAAAGCCATTGTTAATTTCATTTTGTGACAGTAATTCACCAGGGTTACTTCAGTAATAATAAAAGTATTTCAAAGCTAAATACTGTCAATGAACAAATACAAAGCAAAACTATGAATATTTTTACTGCTTATATGGGATACCGCTAGAGTACCTCTTCAGATTCTCTCAGCCTCACATTTCTCCAGGTTTCTGAGCTACTCGCCCTGCTTCAACTGCCTACAAGGTGACTGACCCAGTGCAAGCCCCCTGGGGCAGATCAGCCACAAGCTTAAGCCTCTGGCAGACGAGGTTCAATCAGGAAAGCAGAAGCGCCATAAGTATGTTGAATAAGGAATTTCCTATGGGAATTAGACCTCCACATTTGTGGAAGGAGCTGGGGAAGTAAGAGTCTGGAAGCGGTTGCCAAGATCAGAGACCAGCCCTCAAACAGACGAAGCAGTCCGAGCGTTCGGGGAAATCTGGAAGCTGGGCACATCCGGCCGCTGCAGTGGGACCACGAGGAGGGCTGGTGTAGAAGTCCACGGAAAGTTGTGGCCTTTACAGCCACCACCTCTGGAAGTGTCTGTAAAGAGTCCATTAAGCCAACTGTGGTCATAATTATTGGGCAGAGGAGAACACAGAGCACGGATGACTGAGAACAAACAAGAACCCTCTTGCATGTGGACATTCGGCTCTTGCCACGTCTAACCAACGACAACTTTCAGAGGGTAATGGCTGCTGCTTCGCTTTTGCCTGCCAAGTCTCCAGCAACTTCAGTTTTATCCATCTGGATGCATATAGACCTGGAAAGTAGAAAAGAGGATTCTGGGAAACACAGCTTCCAGCATAACCAAGTTGTCTGTAGAACAATTCAGCACAAATCCCAGAGCCATGGTTGCAGAGCATGGATTTGCTTCTTAGGTAGCTGTCCAAGGAATCGGATGATTCAACCTGGAAGCTGGGGTAGTGAACCATCGGTGGGATAAATTTTGACCAGTGGGAAATAGGAGATGGGAAGGAGATTGCAGGTAAGTTTCTTCTTTGGTCCTCACGTTGATAGACTGTTCCTGTGCACGGTTTTCTGTAGAGCCTGTCCATAAATACTTTACATGGCCAAGCAACTGTGTCTTTTCAGGTTCGTGAAGCATAGACCAGGTTGGGAATATATTACCATTTATTTGCTTCCCATTCTTCCCTGTCAAATGACCTCTTTTCCTTGCTCTTGATGCCCAGGGATTGCATCTTTCGGTGAAGCATTAGCATGTCATTCTTCCTAAGAAACCCCAGCTAAAATAGTGCTCAAAGAAAAATTATAATGAAAATGAAGGGTGAGGGCACTTTGGTGGCTCAGTAGGTTAAGTGTCTGCCTTCGGCTCAGGTCATGATCCCAGGGTCTGGGAAAAAGCCCCACATCGGCTCCTTGCTCAGCGGGGGGAGTCTGCTTCTCCCTCTCCCTCTGCCTCTCCCCTCGCTCGTGTTCCTCGTGTTCTCTCTCTCTCTCTCAAATAAATAAAATCTTTTTTTAAAAATATTTTTATTTATTTATTTGACAGAGAGAGAACACAAGCAGGGGGGTGGGGGAGGGAGAAGCAGGCTTCCCGCCGAGCAGGGAACCCGATGCAGGGCTCGATCCCAGGACCCCGGGATCATGACCCGAGCCGAAGGCAGCCGCTTAACCGACTGAGCCACCCAGGCGCCCCTAAATAAATAAAATCTTAAAAAAAAAAAGAAAAATGAAGTGTGAGAGTTGTATGAAGTGAATCGATGGTGGGGACTATGATTCATGTGAAGCTCCGTTCATCTGTGAGTAATAGTATTTTAAGAATATCATTAACTTCCTTCACTGAAAAAGTCCATGAACAAGTATTTCTTTGAGACAAATGAAAGGAATGAATCAGGGAGCAGAGATCCTTTTAGCCAACATACGACTTGTGACCTAAACTCTTAGCAAGAATATACTTAATGAAAACATTGCTCTCTGGCAACTTCTGAGCCATAACCTGGCCATAGCCAAAACGCAGCGAAAAGCCTGTTATTCATATTCATATATCCAGTCTGAGTTTTCAAAATACTGATGCAGAGAGTGGAGAAGCCACTTTGATACACAATGGCGGCCCTTTTGAATCTGCCCGTTTCCGTAGGAGTAGTGCCATTACACCGTATTTGGTCATTCATCAATGAGACAGGTAGAACACTTTTTCCTGATATTTAAACCTATTTTTAAAATAGTAAAACACACAGAGATACTATGGAATAGAGTGGAAAGTGTGCAGGGATTCTTAAGATAAAACGGGTTGAAGTGGTGGTAGCTTCTCTCCCCCCGCCCCCAATAGTTTATGGTTCTATCTCCCTAGAAGCGGAAAACTTTGAGAAGTACTCCGTTAGATGAAGGACTCTGTGTGTGGTCTCTCTCATTTCCTTTCACTCTTCTGTATTTTCTTGTATATGGGGTTTGACTTTTCCCCTCTTTTTAGCTAGAGTGGTCTCAGTAGACCCTGTCAGCGGAACTCAGATGGAAGGAGTGAGAAGGCGATGGTGATTAAGGGAGGGTCAGCGCTCCAGTCCTCCCTTGAGGGGACTGTCTTCACAGGGAAGGAGTTAAGGTGAAATTGCGATGTGTCACAGGGTCCAGCACCTGTTATTTTACAACAGGACAGTATGAGAACAGTGAAACACCATCACCGAGTTGCCTCAGTGGGTAGCAATGCCTGCAATTTTTGAAGACAAACACCTCCCCCCCGCCCCCATCCAATCTGAACGCCTGGACAGCCCATAGAGCACTCCAGCGCTGTTTTTGTAGTAATTCATGTCAGGCTCAATCAGTGTTGTCTGGACTTTTCCCCCTGAAGATGGTGATGACAGAAATGTCTTGAAATACTTTGGACATTTCCTCAGTCATCCATTTACAGAAGAAACGTCTGTGCAAATATTTAAATTAACCCCCGTCCTTGGAGCAAATTTGCCTTCAGATTAATCTACCCTAGGGTATAGGCTGGGAACGGTCTAAAGGTGGAGAAGTTTAAGGGTGTGGGAAGGATTGTGGTGCGGGGGAGCTTTAAGCAACGGATCCTTTTTTTTCACCGAACCCAAGCGTTTCTCTGGGCCCGGGAAGTTTTGGCTCCGGAGTGTCAGGGACCCGGCGGTGGGAGAGTGGGGGCGGGGGGCGGGCAGGCACACACAGTCCCGTGTGTTAACTGACCAGCCTGAACGTCGGCCCAGGACAGCGGCTGGGCAGCGCCTCCGGGGAGGCCGCCAGGCTGCTGCTTCCTTCTCACCCGCTCTCCCACAGCGCTCGGAGCGGCTTCGATCCAGGCCCCCAGCGCCCGGGCCCTGCGAGGCCAGCCCTGGAGAACTGCGGCCGGCCCATCTCCGCGGGCCCCGGGCGGGCGGGGGCGCTGCTGTAGCTCTTAGGCCCGGGGACGCCCGGGCAGGGTCTCCACGGCGGTTATCTCTGGACACCAGGGCTTCCCACGGGGGCCGGGCGGGGGGTGAGCCCAGGCGGTGGAGCCCCGCGCGTCGGAGGCGCGGCGAACCCGGCCCGAGGCTCTCCCCGCGGCGCGGTGAAGGGTGCCGGCGGGGCGGGCGCGCAGCGGGAGCGTCCGCCGCCCGCGGTGCCACTCCGGCCTGGGCCGCTCCCGGGAGCCGGGGGCGGGGACCCGGGAGCACCGCCCCGCCAGCGCGCCCCGCCCGTGGGAGAGGAGGGGCTGCGGCGCGGTGGACCACTGGAGGCGCAGCGCCGCCGCCGCCGCCGCCGCCGCCGCCACCGCCGCTGTCGGTGCTGGAGTCCGCGGCTCCGCGCAGGCGGCGCCCGCGCCTCCGCTCCCCGGCCAGCCCGCGCGCCCGTCTGCCCGCCCGCCCGCCAGGGCCGCCTCCCGCCGCTGCCGCCGCACAATCGGCGGCGCCGCTGCTCGCCTTCCAGGTAGGTGTCCTAGCGCAGAGGGGACTCCGCGAGCCGACACCGCGGTGCCCGCCCGCGGCCCCGGGGCATTGTGCGCGTCCGGAGGGCCGAGGACTCGGAGGGACGCGCGGGTGGGCAGCCGGGCTTTGGGCCCTGGAGGCGTCGCCGCCCCCTGGGGGTTCCCCTGGCCGGTTAGCCCGGGTGGCGGGGGCGGCGATGCCAGTCCGGCCCCATGGCCAAGGTGGGAGGGGGCGTCTGGGTCAAGGTCCCCCCGCTCGCCACCCTCCCTTCCCCCTCGTTGTGGGGGAATTCCGGCCGCCTGGCTCCCGCGCCCGCATTCCTCCGCGCTGCCCGGCGCCCCCGCTCCGCCTGGCTGCCGGGGATTGAAGCTGGGGCCGGGAGAAGGACTGATGTAATTGTCAGCGGAGAACCGAACCCGCGCGGTGAGAGCGCCCGCGCCCGCTCCAGCTAACGCCTACGCCGCACCTCCCAGCGAATCCGGGGAGCCGACAGGAGCGGCTGGGGAAGTTGTGGCATTGGGTTTTATTGTGCGCGTGCACTGCGGACTGGCTTCGCGGGGCACCCCTGTCCACCCGCTGCTGGCTCCCCTGCAGCCTTTCCCTGCAGCTTTGGTCTACACCTCCAGCCAGGGCCGAGTCTGCCTTCCCTGGTTCAGACCGGGACAGCGTTTGCATTGCAGTCAAGTCGTGCTTCCCCTGCAACGAGCCGGGAGCTGCCCGCAGATCGTGTCGCCGGGGATGCTGGGGGAGGAGGGGAAGGGAGACCTGGGGAGGAAGCCGGGAAGAAGTAATGACACCAGCAGATTTTTTTTTTTTTTTTTTTTTTTAAGCCTCTACTGTTGTGGGCACATCTGCATGACACCTTTGGAGCTGTTTTTGAAAGTTATGACCAGATACTGATTTTGTGGCAATTCTGTGATATACCTGAACGGTAGCTTAAACATAGAGACCCAGAGCTGGGGAAGGCATTACATAATGGACATGAGGCAAATGACTCGAAACTAAGTGAACCCACTGGGTTGCCAGATTATTTCTTTCTCCCAGACGCAAAGTCCTATAGGTTTTTTTCTTTTTTTTCCTCCATACGAATTTCCTTTTAAAATCATTGAACTAGTTTTAGCAAATTGTACGTTATATTCACTTGTGATTCTTTTTCCTAAATAAGAAAACAATTTTTCCATGACATCTTTTCTTAAACTAAAAAAAAAAAAAAAATTGCATGCTAGCGGATAGTTGTATATCACAGAGCTGAATCATAAATGTAGTCTTTCGTCAAAAGTAAAAGTCAAAAATATCCCGTCTTCACATCATTAACTTTGTTTTCCTCCTGGTTGTGTTTTTTCCTCCCTCCTCCATCCCCATTTGTTTTTTGGAAGCATTTCTACAGTTTTAGGTACTGCAAGCTCACAATGTTGATATTCCTATCCAATGCTACAGCACTGCAGATACAAAGACTAATAATAAATGAAACAGAAGACCTCCCAGTAACTCAGAGTGAGCAGAGTTCCCAAGGTCAAAGGGAAGCTGCAGTGTAACTCTGCTATCATCACCTATAGAGAATATGCATAGTCCTCATTGAGTTATAAGGAAGGTCCTGATTGGTGGACTATTATTCTTATTATTCTTTTACCCCTGAATTTCTTGTGTTTCCCCCTAAAAATAATTTTTTTCTCAGTGTAGAAACAAAATATTTTCAAATTAAAATCTTTGCTTTTAGAAAACCTAAAAATCCTGTTTTTGCTCATATTTTCAGTTTTGTTGATAACTCAATTATACATTCAGTGGATGGATTCCTTTTGGGATATCTCAGTTTCAAATTACGGTGTTTTATCAGATGTCTCTTGGTATATAGTGTGATGAGATTCTGCTGAACTTTTACAGGATCTCGTAAGTTTTCTCGTCTCTGGATTGCTTTAGCCTTATGTTAACTTTACTCCGAGAAGAAGGATAAAGTCCTTCTAAGATAAAATATTTGTGGTTGGAGATCTGTAGTACCACTGCAGAAATAGAATTCGGTTAATGTATAAGTAAAAGTTTTATGTGACTTTATTCCTGAAACTCTTGGATTAGGGAGAGGATTTAAATTTCATTAAAATGCCTTGGTTAGGTAGCATTCAGTGATCATTCAATGAATAATTACTTATGAGCATCCATCTGTTCAAGACACTTGTCTAGGTACTGTGGGAAATACAAATAAGAATAAAAAGATGTCTCTGCCTTCAAGAGTTTGTAGTCTAGTTTGGGGGGTAAGTCATGATGAATTCTCAAAAGAGTTTTTTTTGTTGTTTTGCTTTTTAAACTGCAACGGTTAAGTAATGATTATGATACTTTTTTAAAGTTCGTTTTTAATCTTACAAAAAAGGTCTCATGCTACCCACTGACTTCTGGGAATTTTTTCTTCTTGACATTATGTCACCGTGATTCATCCATGTTGTATATAGCTGTAGTTCACTGACTTTCATTGCTGTACATGATTCCATTATGTATGTGTAGCAATATGTTTCCCACTTCTGCCAATGGCTTTTTTTTTTTCCCACTTGAAAAAAATTTGCAGAGAGTGCTGCTCTGGTCATTCATGCTTCCTGGGGCACATGTGCAAGTGTTTCTCTTGGGGAAATACCAAGGTACAGAACTGTTGATTTGTAAGATGTGTGAGTATTCAGTTTACTAGATATTGGCAAATTATTTCCCAAAATTGTTGTACTGATTTACACAAGCCAGGGAAATAAGCAAACACAAATCGTCAAATACAAACAAGCATTTATATAGGTGTGTGTTGAAATACTTTTTTTTTTTTTTAAAGCAGAGGGATTAACTTAAAACCTAGGACAGCAGTTGTCTTCTGAGAGGACCAGGGGGATGGCATGGGGAGGAACACATAGGTGGATATAAGTTATTGGTAATAATTTAGTAGCTAGAATAAATTCATAGGTGATCATCATATTTAAAAAGAGAAAGAAAGAAAAGAAAGAAAGAAAGAGGGTCTCATGCATGGATCAGTAATAATTTAAAATTCTAAGAAAAAAGAAAATAAGGACAATATAGAGTTATCATAAGGCAGACCAGGCTCCTGTACCAAAAGGCCCACAAGGTGTCAGTTGAGGGATGAGGAAGCAGTCCCTGTGTATAGGCATGTATTGTGTAGAGTTCATGGCAGAGGCTTACAGGAAAGATGAGCAGGAAGTGGCCTTGCTGAGAAGAGGAACCTCAGCCATCTTGGACAGAGGAAATGAACAGAAGTGGAAGAAGCCATGGGAAATTTTCCAACAATGAACCACTCAAAGAGTTTATTAAAAAGTCTAGAGAACTGATAGATTGGCGGTGGGAAGGGGGAGAAATTCAGGATCCCTGGTTTGGAGGTTACTGATTGAGATGAGAGTTCTCCATCTGGAGAGAACTAAAAAGAAAGAATGGATTTTAAAAGATGCCGGGAGAAGCATCCAAGGCTTAAGATCCTAAGTAGGAAGAGGAGGAAGGAGTCAAAGATGTTTCACTTTAATGAAAAGAAATAGAGAAGTTGTGGTAGGAGCTTTTAGTGTGATTTAGACATGTCAAGTTTGGGGTGATAGATATTCAAGCTCATGTCTGAAGGTAAGAACTTGGAGCTGGTTGGGGGCGCCTGGGTGGCTCAGTTGGTTAAGCGACTGCCTTCGGCTCAGGTCATGATCCTGGAGTCCTGGGATCGAGTCCCGCATCGGGCTCCCTGCTCGGCAGGGAGTCTGCTTCTCCCTCTGACCCTCCTCCCCCTCATGCTCTCTGTCTCTCATTCTCTCTCTCTCAAATAAATAAATAAAATCTTTAAAAAAAAAAAAAAAGAACTTGGAGCTGGTGGGCAGTTAGGACACTCACAGTGAAGACTGATTTTCTAAAGATGTATCTGGTGCGCATGGAGTATCTGAGAGGGAAGAGTACATAAAATGCATTTGTGTAATTTTTAATTTACTTGTGTAAAGGAGGTAAATGATCAGTGGGCTGCGGTGGGAAGAAGCTGTTTTGGGTTGACAGGAAGCGGGTTCAGGAAATTGAGAGTGTTGGCATCACAGTCAGAAGAATTGGAATCCAGTCTTTCTTGACAGTTTACTAGTTGTGTGCAATTTGGGGAAACAGACCACTCTGATCCTCCTCAGTTATGGCACATCTAAAATGAAGATACTAATAGCCACTTCCCATGGGTTCAGGGAACAAGATGTGGTTGAGGGACTGGAGCCTTGAGGGCTGATGTTTGCTTTCATACTGTTTCCCGTCTAATGTTGCAAAGTAATGGCACATGCATTTATATTCTCTGACGTATACTCCCTGGAAAAAGATAAAGGATTTCAACCCTTGAAGTTCGCTTCATTATAATAAAGAGTTGCTTATGCTCTCCTGTGGGGACAGGATAGGGCTTTTTATTTCTAGGGCTATTCTGGAATAATATATAGTGTCATTTTGATTGAATACCATTTTAGCTGGCATTCTGATTTGGAAATATTATGATAGGTATTCAGCATTTTCTCATCCTATTTTAAAATTCCTTTTCTGCTTTTACTTCTATTTCTTGACTTCTCATCCTCTCTAATGTTCTTCTCTCACTGATTTCGCACCAGCTGATACAATGATTAGTGGTCGTATAGTTTTCTCCAAGGCAGTCTAATCCTCAGTTGCCTTTCCTTGGCATAGTGATTTGGAGAACATTTTGACATCTTGCTGGTAGTTCCAACAGCAGTTGAATGGAAATGTGGCAATATTTTAAAGAAAAAACAAAATAAAGAAAAAGAGAAAGAGAGACCTCCCGAAGGAAAAAGTTTGTTGTTTTTCGTTAGGGTCAGAAGTTATCAAAAAGCTCCTAAGAGAGTAAAAGACTCTCTCCATAAGCCTCTGTGATTCAGGGATGATTAGTTGTATCTCTTGCTTCAGCTACACATTCCCTACAGCCCCTAAATAGATATAAATATGTAATGATTTGAAATCCAGACTGGACTCAGTAGCTTTGATCAAAACAATGAGCTAAAATTAATTTTAGGGATAACTAACATGATATTCATCTCACTTAGTGAAATTGGTAGTCTGCTCTTCTGGTGTGGTTCTGAGTTTCCATGAAGTTTGGAGGCAGTTCTGCATCCATACGTTCAATTACCAAACCCCAGGCTGATCACTTTCACAGAGAGGTGACCAGAGTTTGTGGGTCTCGTGTGAATGTGACATGGGCCATCAAAGTGCCTTTCTTCTTCATTCAGCCCATCTTTATTGAGCACCTACTATGTACCACCCACCATATTAGGTGCTGGGTCATAAACCTGTCTGCCCTCAGGGTCTACCCATGACAGAATCTACCGAAAACAAATTGCTATTGAATATGTATGCGTGTGTGAGGGGTGGATCTAGCTTTGGTTTTGGAATTTGCATGAAGTATCTATTTTTTCTTTTGTTCCTTAAACTTTTTCCAGATTTATGTTTAGACCTCCTTGAATTGACAGTGCTATGGGGGAAAAAAATGCAGTCCCTGCAAAGAACAGTTTCTTTAAATGTACTTCTGTTTTATTGACTTTTTAAAGCAGAAGGCTTTAAACTCAGGGTAAGTCCTTTTGTCATGAAGACATTTCAGTGTTGTCAAATAGGAGAAGGACAGAGGTCAGGGAAGGGAGAGCTGGGTGGGTGAAGTCAGATTGGTGAGAATGGAATGTGTCTTAGTGCTGAATTGATTTTTAAATGGAAAAATAGAAAATAGACAAAGATTAATGGTTATTAAAAGATCCAGCTGTATTACAGGGAATTGACTATATTGAATCATGATGGTCTCAAGTTGAGGTTCCTGGTCGGTTACATGAGCCCTTCTCTTTGAGTTTGTGTTCACTTAGTTTGTGTAGTAGTATAGTTTTTTAAATTAGGTCTTTTTTTTTTTTAAAGTTTATTTATCTTTTTTAGTAATCTCTACCCACAATGTGGTGCTCGATCTCATGACCCCGAGACCAAGAGTCACATGCTCTCTGACCGAGCCAGCCAGGTGCCCCTTGGTGTAGTTTTTATATTAAAATAAATCATAATGTAAAAGTTGAGTGTCTTTAAATTGTAAGGATTACCTTAATTATAGGAAGCAGAAAAGTCAGTGACTCTTTCTGTTACTGCTTTGGCAGTTTACTTGAAAGTAAAACCTACCCTGTGTGAGGATATTCCATCCAGCAAGACCAGTGTCTCAAAATCTATAGTAAGCTGTCAAACGGCAGAGCTAGAAAGGAGGCCAAAGCAGGTAGCTTATTATCCAGGACTGTCTAAGGGATAACTGGGTTAGAGAGAGTGTTAAGTATGTAACTTAACTCTTAAACTTCAAATAAGTTTAAATAAGTAAATATGTAAACAAGTTTAAGTAAAAGTAAGTTTAAGTAAGTAAATAACATTTAAATAAGATATTGGCAGATTGTCTTTTGAATCCGTTTCTTCAGTGTTGACGCTGACTACAAAGAATTCATGATTAATACACTAAAAATTATCTTCTCCTTTAGAGATGATGGATTATGTTTTTCTCTGCTCCAGAAAATCTATATATCAATTCATATATATAAAATATATGCAGAAAATGCTCAGGCACTAGAAATACTCATCTTTGCTTGATGGCTGGTGCTTGGATGACCTTTATATTAGATTAATAAGATGTTAGAGCTGAAAGAGGTTTAAAAAATCATCTAGGGGCGCCTGGGTGGCTCAGTTGGTTGAGCGACTGCCTTTGGCTCGGGTCATGATCCTGGAGTCCCGGGATCGAGTCCCGCATCGGGCTCCCTGCTCTGCAGGGAGTCTGCTTCTCCCTCTGACCTTCCCCACTCTCCTGTGCTCTCTCTCATTCTCTCTCTCTCAAATAAATAAATAAAATCTTAAAATAAAATAAAATAAAAATAAAAAATCATCTATTCCAAACTCTCCCATTTTCCAGCTGGGTAACCTGAGGCCTAGAGACTTGCCTAGTGAGGTGCAAGCCCCATGTACAAATATAGCTAGAAGATAATGTGCCAGATAATTTACTTCTGTTGGGGGGTAGCAGGAAATAATGCTCTTCCCTAAATTATGGGTAAGTGAATGAGAGAATGAACTAATATCAATCTCTGCAGTGGAATTTTAACCTTTTTTTGTATCATTCTCCTTCTTGAGTGGCCAGTGTAGAAAGTGAAATCATGCGTGTGTGTGTGTGTGTGTGTGTGTGTGTATAATTTTCTTGGGTTTTTAGAGAAAAGGCTTTGTTCTGAGGGTCTGATGAAAGGAATGACACTACAAATATCATTATTTAAAATTTTTTGCTGTTTCCTTTTTTATCCCCACAACTTTGTCTTTTAACTCCATGGGCAGGGAAGGATAGAGAAAAATTATATTATCCTGGGCTAGATACTTTTCTATCTCTTTTCCTTTGGCATTCTCTTTCCATATGCTAATATAAGAGAAAATCAAAGTGTAGAGGGAATTGAGTCGGGAATAGAACATTAACTTCTACTTTTTTATCTTGCATGATATTGAGGCAATTCTCACCATAGCTCTTGGGAAGACCTATCCACCTTTTGAAAAGAGCATGGAAGTAGAAGGGGAGAACAACAGCAGTATATTTTTAGAATCTTTTTTTCAAAAGTCAAACCTAAAAGAAACCTGGCCTCAATTTTTAGCAATAGCTTTATTTCACATCTCCTATACCATTGCCTAAGTTTTATCCTAATTTGAAGAAGTTTTTAATTTTTTAATATGTAATGCAATGTTGCTATAAGTAACACACTATTTTTTTTTATTTTTTATTTTTTATTTATTTATTTTTTATTTGAGAGAGAGAGAATGAGAGACAGAGAGCATGAGAGGGAGGAGGGTCAGAGGGAGAAGCAGACTCCCTGCCGAGCAGGGAGCCCGATGCGGGACTCGATCCCGGGACTCCAGGATCATGACCTGAGCCGAAGGCAGTCGCTTAACCAACTGAGCCACCCAGGCGCCCCTAAGTAACACACTATGATCAATTACTAAAGTTTAAAGAATAAAGTATCTAAAAGAACATTAAAATTAAAAAATTGTTTCATGTCATTTCTGGAGATAAAGTCTGATTTTTATTTTAAATTGAGATAACATTTTTGCTTTCTGTTTATCTGTCGCAGCTAGACAATCTTTTGCATATTCGCACCCCATCAGGCAACAATCTGAGCAGTTTTTGTTGTATAATTTTCCTAGAATAGAAAAAGTAGCACAGTTTGAATGGCATGTTGATTATGAAAAGACATTAATGAAATTCTTTTTGATCTCAATAAACTTCAAATCGAAGCAAGAACTATAAAAAGAGTGAGATCTCCAAGGTAGGCCAAGCAAATGTAGGGTTCACTTGAAACTCCATGAAGAAAGTAAAGGAGGAGCACGCAAAATCTGCAAGAGCTCAGGGTAATGGAAGAGGAAGGTGAAGGAAGGAAGTAGAGGGCTATTCTATCCCAGCTTGTCTTCCAGTCTCATTTCAGTCCCATCTGATAGAGGTCAGATATGAGGGAGGATATCTGTCTCTACACTTTAAATATTTTGAAGAACATAGAATAAGTAAGATAAAAGAGTGATACATTAAACGCCATTTAAGGAAAAATATTATCTGTACCGGCGGAAGATAAACATTACCACATGGGAAAGAAACTATAACATATCACAAACAGGTTTAACTCCTTAATATCCAAAGAGCTCCTATAGATCCCTTAAGAAAAAGGACTGTTAATCTGTAGGAAAGGGGGCAAGGGAATGAACAAACAGTTCACAGAAAAGGAATTACAAATGGCACTTACAAATATGAAATTATGCTCAACTCATGATAAGAGAAATGCAATTTACAACTATTTAAGTTGCCCTTTCCACACTATTAAGTTGGAAAAGATTTTGATGTTTGTTATTACCTTATGGTGGCAAGGCTTTGGGGGTACCTGACAGGTTCATGCATTATTGGTATGGGTACAAAGTGGTACCGCATCTATGGAGAGCAAAATTAAAAATTCACGTACCTTCTCGCCCCTGGAAATCTAAGAAACTTCTCTGTCGATCTCCTTGGACATCGCGAAATGAATTTGTGCAAAGATGTGTGTCCCTTTCAGCTTTATCTGTAGTGGCAAAAGACTCAGGGAAAGCTGAGGATCTATCAGTATGGGATTGGTTAAGTAATTAGGAGCAGAAACAAAGCGAGGTAGCTGTAAGTAACAAGCTATTATCAATTGCTAAAGTTGAAAAAGTAAGATCATTTTATATTTGCTGATATGAAATGATTTCTAAGGTATAATAAGGGAACAAATCAAGGTGCAGAGTGGGATATGGCCATTGGTGTTAAATATGAGTTTATAAATATATGTTTATGTGTATAACTGTAAAGACTATCTCTGGAAGATGACATAAGAAACTGGTAACAAGAGATTGACTCTGGGGAGGAAAACTGGGTGGTTGGAGTGGGGGTGGGAAGGACACTTACTTAGGATACTTATTTAGTATACCCCTTACTACCTTCTGAATTTTTATTTTTATTTTTATTTTTTTGAAGATTTTATTTATTTATTTGACAGACAGAGCGAGAGAGCACAAGCAGGGGGAGCAGCAGAGGGAGAAATAGCCTCCCTGCCAGGGACCCCGATGCGGGGCTCGATCCCAGGACCCCGGGGCCATGACCTGAGCCAAAGGCAGACGCTCAACCATCTGAGCCACCCAGGTGCCCCTACCTTCTGAATTTTTAAACATGTGAACATATTATCTATTCAAACCAAGATAATTTTAAAATTTAAGAAGTACAAACTTTAAGTTATAAAATATTTAAGTCATGGGGATATAATGTACAGCATAGGGGATATAGTGACCAATATTGTAACAACTTTGTATGGTGACAGGTGTTAACTAGACTAATAAATGGGGATCATTTCATAATGTATAAAAATTATCAGATTACTATGATATACACCTGAAATGGATAGGATATTATGTATCCATTATTTCAATTAAAAAAATTACTTAAGGATCACTGTTACTGATCAAGAATGTTGAGTAGTTGCAACCAAGCAGCTGTAACAAGTAGTTGTTATACTTGTAACCAGTAGCATTCCTTTGCAACTTTGGGGCTCATTCTGATCTGATGTAGGAACATGGTAGTTACCATAAAGACTGACCTTACCCTGACAGGCTAAAGTCCAAAGAAGAGGGAAACTGCCAGTGGTTGCCCTTTGGGACAGAGTTGCTGGCCCCTGCCCTTTCCATACCCAGGTCTCTCTCTCCCATCACTTCTGTCTCGCCCCCTCTTACCTCATCATTCCTTAAACCCCACAGCAGTCACTATCCCCTACACTCAGAGGCTCCTTCTTGTTCCCTGTTCCACCAAGGGTCTTCCTTTGGCTGCCCCTTGGGAATTTTGTCCTCCCAAGCAGAGCAGAAGCTCCTTTTCAGGCCAGTTTATACTTGCTCAGAGTATTAGAAGTGAATGATAATTCTGACATTCTTTAATCTTATCATCTTTCTCAGGATCATTAATTTATTTGACAAAATATTTCTTGAGCACCTACTAAGTCAGAAAAGGCCACAAAATTAAAAAGTGCTCATGAAATTGACATTCTAATAAAAGTAAATAAAAAGTAAATGATAGTTCATTGCTGTTTTAGATACTATTAAGAACAGTGAGGACAATAAAAGTGATGGATGGGGCCAAGAGGAGTGGGTAGTGGTGGTGGGTGTATGTTTCCCAGCACTGCTATAACAAAGTGCCAGGAACTGGGTGGCTTAAAACAAAAGAAATGTATTGTCTCAGTGCTGGTGGCTAGAAGTTCAAAATCAAGGTGGGTCCCTCCTTGCCTCTTCTACCTTCTGACAGCCCCAGTCATTCCTTGGCTTGCAGGAGAGGAGCATAACTCAATTCTCTGCTAACCTTCTTCCCATGGCCTTCTTCCCAGGTCTCTGTTTGTGTATCTCCTGTTTGTATAAGGACACCGGTCATGATGGATTAAGGGCTGACTCTACTCCAGTATGACCTTATCTTAACTACATTGCAACAATCCTATTTATGAATAAGGTCATATTCTGGGGTATTGGGAGTTAGGAATTCAGCATATCTTTTTGAGAGATTATAATTCAATCCATAACAATGGGCTTGCTTGGGTGAACTGACCAGGGAAAAGGCCTTGCTAGGTGAAAACATTTGAACTGAACCTCACTGATGAGAAAGAGCGGTTGTGAAAATATCTGGGTGCAGATCCTTTCCTGCCAGTGGGAACAGCAAGTGCCAGGACCCAGGGAATGAGCCTGTTGGAATCTAAAGTTTTACATTTTTATTTATTTTTATTTTATTTTATTTAAAAAATATTTTTATTTATTTATTTGGCAGAGAGAGAGAGACTGCAAGAGAGGGAACACAAGCAGGGGGAGTGGGAGAGGGAGAAGCAGACTTCCTACTGAGCAGGGAGCCTGACATGGGGCTCCATCCCAGGACCCTGGGATCATGACCTGAGCCGAAGGCAGACACTTAACGACTGAGCCACCCAGGCACCCCTAAGGTTTCACATTTTTAAAAAGGCCAAAAAGAGTATCTGGTTTGGGCAGGTTACTTTTATGGTTAAAGTCAATAGGATTTTACTTTTGAACACTCTTGGATGTTTTCACTTTTGGTAAGGCAAAGACAGAAACATTTTTTCCTTAAAAATTAACTGTTGAGGGGGCACCTGGGTGGCTCAGTCGTTAAGTGTCTGCCTTCAGCTCAGGTCATGGTCCCAGAGTCCTGGGATCGAGCCCCGCATCGGGCTCCCTGCTCTGTGGGAGGCCTGCTTCTCCCTCTCCCACTCCCTCTGCTTGTGTTCCCTCTCTCCCTGTCTCTCTCTGTCAAATAAATAAATAAAATCTTTAAAAAAAAAAAAATTAACTGTTGAGGGGGTTGCCTGGGTGGCTCAGTCGGTTAAGCATCTGACTTTTGATTTCGGCTCAGGTCATGATCTCAGGGTTGTGAGATCCATGTTCAGCGCGGAGCCTGCTTGGGATTCTCTCCGTCCCCCCCTCCCCCAAAAATTTAACTGCTGAAAAATCAGACCTACAAGCAGTGGCTTATCACATTTTAAGAATTTTGTTGCTTAAAAATTTGCTTTGCATTTTAATGGTAGAGTTCTCCATCACTATTTTTGGGTTTATTAACCTAAAAACTTTAAGTATAACAACGTCTGAGAATTAAGTAGACTTTGTAATAATAGAGATTATTTTCTAGAGGTAAATTAATTAAGGCTAAATATGGCCTTTAAAAACCTAACACCGTATATTAAATTGTCATTTTCAACAAGATTATAACATTTTTGTAGTTCTCCTCTGTGATACCTAATGCTGAGTAGCATTAGCATGATTTATATTACATATTCATGAAAATTCTTAGTTTTCTTGAATTTAAAAATTGATTCAGAGTACAGAAAAATCTATATGGAAATATAAATTTCCTGGGATAGTCAAGAAGATTCCATGTTAGACTGGTACCATCTTTTAGCATTCAGAAATTAAGATGAGGTAACTTAAAATATTGTAATATTTAATGCAAAATTGACACAATGTGATATTTGCATTAAGATATTATATATGCATACTTTAGCCAGAACTTTGATGTGGTTAATACAGATATATTTGTTTATATTAAAGAAAAAATATTACTTAGGAGTAACAAGCTTCTGCAAAAAATTCTGAATGAGTTAAAAAATGCTGATGTAAAATTAGATTTTTATAGAGAATGGCTATTTAGGTAAGGCTGAGGGTCAAAAACATAGACTGGGGCCAAGGCTGCCGGGTTCGAATCCTCGCTTGGCTTTGTCCAGCTGCGTGACTCTGAATAAGTCAGTCAGCACACTTTGCTTTGGTTTCCTAAAATGGCAAATATAAAAATGGTGCCTAACACAGAGGATTGTTAGGAAGATAGAGTGATTAATGCATATACATTTCTAAGAACAGGGCACATAGTAAGTTCAATGTAAGTGGTAGCTGTTACTATTTTTACTGTGTTAATTAAAAATTAACTATATTATTCACTAGTTGGAAACTTACTATGTAAAATATAAATATGGTTATAATGTCTTTTATGCCTTGTTACAAATCAAAAGCTAATTTGAGAGAGATAAGAAAATTGTCAACAGTGTTTGTAAGGCTCTGTTTTAATATTACTAATCTGTCAAAAGTATTTTATATGCTGACCCACTTAGTTACTGATAGCAATGACTATGTTCAAGAGATTTTGTTAGGTCTTAAGGAAGAAAGAAAGATGATTAAGCTGTCAATCGTGCTCTCAAGAACCTGCCCATCCGATAGGGGAGATAAGAGGTAATTTAGTATAATACCAAGTGTAATGAGATAAGTGTCACACCAAGAATGTGATTTAGTACCATGAGTGCCTGGAGAGCTGTGTAGTATCTGAGGAGGTTTTGTGGTTAAGAGGGGCATGGATAAGAATTTAGGAACTGATGACATTTTTAGGGGGTGGGGAGGCTAGAAGAAGAAATCTGGGGTAGAGGAGGAACAGAGAGATGGATGGGCAAAAGACCAAGAATCATGTCCCCGAGTTAAGAGAGGAAAGCATTTCTGGGAAGAGAAATGGGCTATCACAATTATAAAAGAAGAGTCAAGGAGAATGAGATTTTAGAAAGACTGTGAAAAGCATTCCCTCCTCATCCTCCTTGGGCCAGAGATTTGGTTGGGTATTCATTGGCTTTTCTTGACAAAATAGCACGTAATAGAATTTCTGAGACATGGCATATAACTGAAAGAATCATCAGGTCAAATAAGATATCATTTATTTATATTGATGTGATTCAAATATGGTAAAATTTCTAGTTGTGTGTGGTTTTTTAAAAATTCTCTAAAGAGTACTTTCAAGACTAGCTACCATTTGTTTAGCATTTTTTTGTCTGCCAAGCATCCTCCGAAACATTTGAGATGATTATGCTCTTGTTTAAAGCCTTGCAGATGCTCTTGCAGTTGATATTGTCACTTTCATTTTATGGATAAGGAAGTGACCAACTCACAATCCAACTGTAGCGGGTGACCAAGGTGGATTCGAACCTGGCCTGTCTGGCCCCAAAGCCTGGACTCTTAACCAATTTTAGATGATAATTGCTCGGTACCTTTAAGGTATTTTAGATGCAGAGTTGTTAAGAGCCAACCTCTGATGACTGGCCACACTGGCCTTGTTGCTGTTCTTTCAGTAACACACCCCCGTGCACCCCCACCCGAGAACATCTTCCTTAAGAGTTTATTTGTTTTTCGTCTCCTAACTTTCACTGTCTGTCTTAGTTACTGCTGTATTCTCAGGACCTAGTTCATGATGGGCGCTTAATATCTGTGGGATGAAAGAATGCATGACATCTCCAACATACAGGATTTTAAGTCATTGCTGAGATTCTGCAGGTCGGTGGAGATGGCAGAAGTGTCAGTTCACGCCAGCGGTTGTTCCTTTTCTGTTTAACATGTCTTTTCTCAGTAACTTTGAATTGAGAACTAGGGGACATTTTAAAGGAAAGTACTAAAACTTTCTGCTGAATTTAAAGTGATACAACTTCCTTGTAGAAAATTTTGCAAACACAGAAAAATGTGTTTTAAAATCACTTTTAGTACTGTTTCTGGAAGCTAAATTTTAGCGTTTGGATATATGTTTTCAGTTCTTTATAGATTGCTTTCTTTTTCTCAGCAATGAATCATGATGACTTCTTGGGTCATCCATTATTCTTCTAAACTTAATTTTAAAAATGGGCTTTATTTATTTATTTATTTTTGAAGATTTTATTTATTTATTTGACAAAGAGAAAGAGAGCACAAGTAGGCAGAGAGACAGGCAGAGGGAGAGGGAGAAGCAGGCTCCCCGCTGAGCAGGGAGCCCGATGTGGAGCTTGATCCCAGGACCCTGGGATCATGACCCGAGCCAAAGGCAGACAGACGCCTAACTGACTGAGCCACTCAGGCGCCCCGACTTTATTTTTTTTTTTTTAAGATTTTATTTATTTATTAGAGAGAGGGAGAATGAACGGGGGAAGGGGCAGAGGGAGAAAGAGAGAGAAGCAGACTCCCTACTGAGCAGGGAGCCCGCGTGGGGCTCTATCCCAGGACCCGGAGATCATGACCTGAGCCGAAGGCAGACGCTTAAGCGACTGAGCCACCCAGGGACCCCAAAAATAGACTTTATTTTTAAGAGCAGTTTTGGGTTCACAGCAAAATTGAGCAGAAAGCACAGAGATTTCCCATATATCCCCTTCCCCCAAACAAGCCGAGCCTCCACCATTGACACCCTGTACCAGAATGGCACATTGGTTAAAATGGATGATCAATTTTGACACATCATCATCACCCAAAGTCCATAGTTTACAGTAGGTTCACTCTTGGTGTTGTACAATCTGTGGATTTGGACAAATGTCTAGTGACATGTAGTCACCATTATCGTCTCATACAGAATAGTTTTACTGCCCTAAAAATCCTGTGTTCCGCCTATTCTTCTTTTCCCCCAACATCATCCCCTAGCAACCTCTGATCCTTTTACTGTTTCTATAGCTAAACTTAATTTTTAATAGGTGTAGAATATTCCATTTTATGCATATGCCATGTTTTACTTAATTCTGGTTGGACAGCGAGGTGGTTTTTCTGCATTATAAATAACCTGATGCATGGCCTTGTACACAGATTTTTGTTTACAACTCCAATTATTCCCCCAAATGGCCATTTTGAGGATTAAAGGATATGGAACATTTTAAGGCCTTTGTTACATATCCTCTAACAGCCCAATCCTTCAGAAGTTTTCTAAAACCATGTTTCCCTCCCACTAAGAATGTATGGAAGAGCTTAGTAGGAAGAATTGTCCTATTAGCTGCAAAAATATAGACACAATAATAATCGCAGTTGTATGTACAGTTCACTGTGTGCCAGCCATTGTTTTAAGTGCTTTTCTTTATTTCACTCATCAAACCCTCACGATAATGCTGTTGGTTAGTGCTATTATTAGCTCCATTTTAAAGATGAGAAAACCAGCACACAAAGAGGTTAAGTAACTTGCCCAGATGGTTTTCTTAACTGTAATGTAAGCCTGAAACCTCAGTGTCACATGTTCTGTGTTTTTCTGGCCCATAGTACAAACTCACCAAATGTCACCAGTTGTATTCAGGATACAAGTAGTAGCATCAAAAATATATGAGAACTAAAATGATCATAGAGAATTTTTTTAAAAAGTATTTATTTGAGAGAGAGAGAGAATGAGCAGTGGGGAGGGGCAGAGGGAGAGAGAGAAGCAGACTCCTGGCTGAGCAGGGAGCCCTATGTGGGGCTCCATCCCAGGACCCTGAGATCTTGACCTGAGCCGAAGGCAGATGCTTAACTGACTGAGCCACCCAGGCGCCCCAAAAGTGATCATAGAGAATTTTATTGGCTCTTAGTTTTTCAGTTAATGGATAATTACTCAACTAGAATTTTCCTTAATTCTTTCCTTCAAATTTCAACCTCTTCTAACACACTTGGCATTTAGTACATTTATGTTGATTAACTACTACTTAATGACAGGTTATAATTTCTTTTTTTTAATTTTCTGAGAAGAAACTGGATGTAGCATAAGTCCATCAGATGCTTTGAATTCTTAACTCTGGCTTTGCTATTTTCAGTATAGAAGTGCTCTCTGGCAAATAGTAAAATATGACCGAAATTATTATTATTTTTTGACTAAAATTATTAATCCCAATTGGTAATTAAAAGAAACACAGACAATAACCCACTTTTCTTTAAACCAAATGAGAGCTTCCACGTGACAGCAGGTAAAGGCAGCATTTTAATTTTTGGCTTTACTGTGGAAATTCTGCTTTAAACAAATAAAAAGACATACTCTTTTTCCTCCTTTCACTGTTCTTCCCTAAACCTCAACCATTACCCTTTGCACACATTTCGTATTTCTGTTGATTTGCTCCGGAGGATGCTTACATATTTGCTGCTAAGTGCTTTTCTGGGTCTTTTTAGAAAAAGACAGACTGGTTTATTGCCTAGGTTTGGGGCTATATCCTTTGGTTTCCTGGCTCATTGAGATACTGAGTCTTCAACTTTTAGCTGCCTTTGAGTGAATGCTCCAATGTCATGGGGAGACTCAGTGGAACTGATAACCATTAAGGGGTGTTTTTTATTTTCACTTGTTAAATCCCCAAAACTAATGCTATTAGAGGGCTTTTCATAGAAATAGAAAGCTCTGTCTATTCATCTTTTTTTTTTTTTTTTTTAAGATTTTATTTATTTATTTGACAGAGACACAGCAAGAGAGGGAACACAGCAGGGGGAGTGGGAGGGGGAGAAGCAGGCTTCCCGCTGATCAGGGAGCCCGATGCGGGGCTCGATCCCAGGACTCTGGGATCATGACCGGAGCCGAAGGCAGCCGCTTAACGACTGAGCCATCCAGGCGCCCTGTGGCCAGAACTCTTAAGGCAATAAGCAGGTACAATCTTAGGATTCACCTCACTTTCCCATCTTCCAGAGATCACTGTTCTTGTTGCTAGATGGCGTCTTGAAAACTATTTCTTCATATGTTTTGCCCACTTTTTGGTTGTTTCTGGTAGAAAGGCAAATTCGGTCCTTGTTAGTTCATCTTGGCTAGAAGTGGAAGTTCCCTGGGTCTTTTGAAAGTAAGGAGGCAGACAGAGGAGTGCAAGAGAGGCCTTGAGAGGTTGTGGGAAAAGTTTACATAGACAATGTGGTGAGTGGGAAAGCATAGCTGACATGGTAAGAGTTTCTCTGGCAATATTCAGAAGCAACTGAGTGAGCTGGCTACTGGCTTTACTGATTCATGGATGATTCTTCGGTAGGAACTATTTATTTATTTGTTTGTTTAGTGCCTGCTCTGTGCCAGGGCCTTGACGTGCATTATTTCTCATTTCTGCAATAAGCCTGAAAGGTGTTGTTATTGATAATCCTCCATCCCCCACCCCCCAGCTTTGTCCCACCCTCAGTCCCAGCCCTTCTGAATGTCAGAGACGAGGAAATAGAATGTGAAGTGACTGCCAAAGTCTTGCAGCTCGTAGACTGTATAATCAGATTTCAAGCCCCATTCTTGTAGCTTCCAAACCACTTGGTCCCTACTACTTTTTTCCTTGCCAACAGTGAGATTTGTGTTGAGAGAGTGATAGGGGAATTGAGTGTGCTAAAAAGGGAGAGGTTGCAGGGACAGCTCCTGACTAGATCAGGAAAGGAGGGTATCAAAGATGAAGGCTGATGGATGAGAAGAAGAACAGTTTCAGAGGCCTTAAGGTCTCTTCGGCGTGGTTAGCCTTGGATTATGGCAGTGAAAGTGATGTGGAAGAAAGGCATTCCCAGAATTGTACCTGATCTCCTCATTAATCCTGGATCTCTAATAACAGTTCCAGATAGACTGTAGATCTGAAAAAGGTAAAACAACAATGCTTCTAGAAAAGAAATAAGGAAAGATTTTTTTAAAAAGACATAGAGAGTCCTCATCATAAAGGAAAACATTGAAAATCTGACTGTAGTGAAGTTATTTTATTAAAAACACTGGCAGAGAACAAAAGAGCAAGCAACAGAGTAGAGGGTATTTCCAGTACATATATCCAGGTCATTTTTAGGTCAGTCAGTTGGACAAATGGGAAGTTAAAGGTAGTCACTTATTGAAACACTCATATGTTCTATTCTTTCTATCAGAAATTCAGTAACAAACACAATGGCTTTGTATATTTCCAGAATTGTTTGTCTAATCCTCTTAAGGGCATTATGCCACTAAGCAGCACAGCTAAGTGTTTGATCAGTTTTAATTAGAATGATCATTTGTCACACTTTAGAAGCATTTGGCTCTTGGCTATAGAGGTATCAAAGGCTGGGCAAAGAAGTATTAATTCTGCCATCTTTTAAAGTTATATTTCAAAGTGTTAAAACTAGTCACAATTTAGTCAGTATGAAACCTTCAACTATTCAAGTTTATTCAGTATGTTGATTAATCAAATTATGCATCTAATTTTCCACAACAATTCATTTGTTAATATATGAAGGCCATGTGATTAGGATTTGTCTTACTGGCTATTTTGAGAAAGTCACCATCTCATTTTTGTCTTGTATGAAGGATTATAGTGTTTTCCAATAGGTGGAATGCAACAACAACAACAAAAGATCCTTGTTTGGATTCTTGTATGGGTAAAAAGCTTTTGTATGTTATGTCAACATAAAGAAAAGTGGGAACTCACAGATTAAGTGAGAACTCAGGGATTATGAGCTAAGACATGTCAGTGAGAGAGACTGGGTGCACAAGCTGCATGTGAAAAACGTGTCACTAGATAGTTTTCTTCTATATACAACAGACTAATGGGGCAGAGAGTCAGGGCACAAAACCATGAAGCCAACAGTAGTTCAGCCTATACACCAAGTGATATTACAATTCTTCCTTTATTTTTTTGTTTGTTTTGTTTTGTTTGTAAACATTATTTATTTATTTTAGAGAGGTGGGGAGGGGCAGAGGGAGAGAGAGAGAGAGAAGCAGACTCCATGCTGAGTGCAGAGCCAGATGTGGGGCTCAGTCCCACAACCCTGAGATCATGACCTGAGCTGAAATCAAGAGTCAGTTGCTTAACTGACTGAGCCACCCAGACACTCCCCTCCTTTGGTTTTTAAGATGAAGAGAGAGTTAGAAAATGAATTCATGTTGAATCACTTTAAAAATGATTTAATTCAGTCACCAAAGGCTTTTTTTTTTTAAAAAAAGATTTTATTTTGAGAGAGAGAGCAGGGGGAAGGACAGAGAGAGGAGAGAGAAAATCTCCAGCAGACTCTGAGCTGAGTGTGGAGCCTGATGCAGGGCTCCATCTCGCCACCCTGAAATCTTGACCTGAGCCAAAATCAAGAGTCAGTTGCTTAACTGACTGAGCCACCCACACGCCCCACCAAAGGCTTTTGTAACATCTTTACCAACTCTCCCTTATAGGAGTTGGGTTTTTTTAAATGAGAAAATGGTACAGCCAGTGGGCCCCAAGGTGTGCGCACCCGTGTGTGCTGGCCTAGTGCTGTGGTATATTGCACTGTATGGCGGCTGTAAGAAGTTACCATAAACTTGGTGGCTTAAAACAACGTAAATTTATTCTTTCATAATTCTGTAGGCCAGAAGTCCAAAATCAGTTTCACTGAGCTAAAATCATGGGGCTGGCAGGGCTACTGTCCCTCCAGAGGCCTTAGGGGAGAATCCATTCCTCACCCATTTCAGCTTCCACACTTTGGTGTTTTTTAGCTTGTGGCCACATCTCTCCAAATCTCTGTCTCATCTTTACATCACTCTTTTCTCTGTGTCCATCTTCTCCTTTTATGTCTGTGTCGAAACCCCCTCTGCCTTTCTCTCATAAGTATGCATGTACTTGCATTTAGAGCCCACCCAGGTAATCTAGGATAAGCATCTCTTCTCAAAATCTGTAGCCATGTTTTTTTCCCATATGAGATAATATTCTCTCTTTGGCTATATAAAGTAACATTCACAAGTTCTGGGGATTAGGAAGTGAACATATCTTTGGGGAGCCCTTTTTCAGCCTATTACAGTTGGTTTTTCCAGCTGTGAATACACCTGCCACCAGGAGATGCCTGCAGAGGTACATTAGCAAACATCTGGACGCCATGAGTGTGCAGGGGAAGTCACCTGTAAGAACCCTGGGTGTGCTGGGCTGGAGTGATTGTTCTTGGGTATGTTTGAGGAGGGGAAGAGATGGAGGGGGAGGGAATATTTTGAAAGAATCTTAAGAGAAGATATCAAATGTTCAGAGACCTTTCTAAAGCTACATAGTAACTGTTAGTTTAAGAAAGTCTAATTTAAGAGGTAATGTCTTCTAGCCAGTATTGAGAATACTTTTTCTTTTTCAACTGTTTGATGTTTAACGAATATTAACCAAAATAAGGAGATTAAGTTTAGAAAATTTATATGCCAATGTGATGAGTAACAAGGTTTTATTAGAAACACAGCATTGTCCAATAGAATTCTTGCACTGTTGTTGCTCAGGTTCATGTTAAACTTTTTTTTTTAATTGACATATACTTAAAAAATGTGCAGGTTTTGTTCTAGGCACTTTTTACATTTATTAGTTAATTTTACATTTATCATTATTTTTATTTTCAATTTTAAAGTTCATAATAACCCTAGTAAATCAGTAACTTATCCCTGCTTTACAGACTTATCTGTAAAAAGAAACTGAGGCACTGAGAAGTTAAGTAACTTGCTCATGGTTACACAGTTAGTAATGGATTACCAGAATTTGAACTCAGAGTCTATACTCTTAACTATATGGCAGGGGTTGGCAAGATTTTTTTAAAAAGGGCCAGACGGTAATTATTTTAGGCTTTGCAGGTCATAAAATTTCTGTTGCAGCTATTCAGCTCTGCTATTGTAGTAGTAAAGCAGCCATAGATAATATGTAAATGAATCAATGTGGCTGTGTTCCAATAAAACTTTATTCACAAAACTAGGCAGTGGGCCAGGTGTGGCCTGTGGTCCATAGTTTTCAGCCTCTGCACTGTGCTGTACAAAGATGTTTTTTGTTCATTGCTTTAATTTTGTATTTTCAAATATAAAACTTTAGTACAAGATTTCCTGGTCAGCCCTCACCTGCTCCTCCTAATGTCAGCATCCTACATCACTATAGCACATAGATGAAAATAACATTGCTACAGTACTGTTAACTAAACTATAGACCTTATTTGAATTTCACCATTTAAAACTATGTGATCCTTTTTCTGTTCAAAGATCCAACCTGGGGTCATTTCACATTGCATTTAATTATTATGTCTCCTTAATCTCCTCCGATCTGTGACAGCTCCTTTGTCTTTCCTTATGTCTGATTACCTTGACACTTTTGAAGAATACTGCTCAGATATTTTGTAGGGTGCCCTCCAATCGATGGCCTGATGTTTTCTGATGATTATGATGGGGTTATGAATATTAGGCAAAAATACCGTAGAGGTGATGTTGTGCCTTCCTCCAAGCATCGTATCAGGAGATGTGTGATGTCAGCATGTTTTATTGTAAGTAATGTTGACCTCAGTCAGTGGATTAAAGTGGTATCTGCTGGGTTTCTCCACTGTGAAATTACTATTTTTCCCTTTGTAAGTAATAAGTAGCTTGGGGGAGATAGTTTGAGAGTAGGCACAAATCCTGTTTCTCTTCAACCTTTTACACACTAATTTTAGTATCCATCAGTGGGTCTTGACTGTAACAGTTATTACTGAGGTGTTTCCCTAATGGTGAGAAATGTCTCCCTTGTCTATTTAAGGATTTATGTCAATATGGACTCTTGGGTATTTACTTGATTGTATAGGTTATAATTCAGTTCTAAAATTATTTTCTTTGTTTCTCAAATTGTTGAAACTTTGGCCACTGGGAGCTCTTTTCTTTTTAAGCACTCCCTTATAGTTTAACCAAAAATAACAATAGTTTTGTAGTCTCCTCCATCCTCTTGCCTCCTCCTCAGAAACAACCATTATCACCACCATCAGTTAATTGTTTTGATATTAACCTCCATACCTCTAAGTTAAATATATTGCTATTTATTTTTAAGTTATAAGAATTGTGTATTAATATCTTACCATGGAACATTAGAATCAGCTTCTTTCCTAACACATTTTCCCTACCACCAACTTGCCATCATCCATCACTTCAATAGAGTTATATTTTGGTTAGATCAGTATTCAGTACCTATATTACTGTGACTAGGAAAACACACTTCATTGCTGAGCCATGGAGTAGACAGACCATAATTACTTTTCTCCTTCTACAAAATTTTTGCTTTGCTTTAGTTGATAACTGTGGTTTTTGTTTGTGCTTTGCTCAGTCTTCTATGAATTTATCATGAATTTAACCCCAGCTTTTCATCAGTTGTCTAAGTCTTTGCTTCTCAAATTGTGATTCTTGGCCCAGCAGGCTTTGCATCACCCGGAAGCAGAGTATTAATGCAGAAACTCAGACGCAACCTGACCATCTGTATCAGAATCCATATCTTAACAGGATCCCCCCACATTAAACCATAAGAAATCTGGTATACATTTCCTCTAAAGATGTTTACTGACATCACCACCGCTTTCTGGCTTTTACTTCTCCAGCTGGGCTGCCTTCTGTGCTCAGCAGGGCTCTCTGTCATCCCATTTTTCCTTTGGTGTTTTCCAGGGACTCCCCTCCATCTCTCTCATCTCATTCTACCTCTCTCTCCCCCCCTTCCTTCCACCCGCCACCCCTATAAGAGGTAGAGTGTATTTTGCATGATAGACTTTAAGTGTATTTTGCATGATACTACTCTAGCTAAACCATCTTTTTTTATCCAGGCTCTTATGTTCAACTTTTCTGTATTTAAGTTGTATTTCTTATAAGCAGCATAAAGTTAGGTTTCTTTTTTAGTCTGAAAATCTTTGTCTGTTAGTTTGAATATTTAATCTATTTACATTTTAGGTGATTACTAATATATTTAGAATTAAATCTATTTCTACATCTTTTTTCTCTCCTCTCTAGCCTCCTTTGCATTAATCTAGTATTTTTTTTTTATTGTTTCATTCCCCACTCTCCTCCATTTCTTTTTTACACCCTTTATTAGCTTCTTGGGGCAAAATTTTGACACTTTAAGTGTCTATAAATATTTTTACACTATTCTTATTCTTTATTGCTTATTTGATGGGACACAGAATTCTAGGTTGGAAAATTTCTCTTCAGAATATTCCAGGCATTATTAGTCCATTGTTCCTTAGGTTCCGGTGTTTCTGTTAAGAAGATGAAAGCTATTCTAAAACCTCATTTGTAAAAATCTAATCCCAGTTTACTTTCTGTCTGGCTGTTAGTAGTATTTTCTGGGTATTTGGTGGGCTAGTTCAGTCTGGAAAATTCAGGTCCTTAAGATTTGAAACATCTTTAGTCTTGTTGATGGTTTTCCTCCCTCATTTTTCTCTATTCTCTCTCTCTCTCTTTTTTTTGGGGGGGGGGGAATTCTTTTTATTTGAATACTGGGCTTCCAGAATTCACTGGTTCTCTAATTTTCTTATCTTTTCTCATATTCTTCATTTTAATCTTTGTGCCTAGTGTCTGGAAGATTTCCTCAGCCTTATTTTTCAGCCCTTCTATTGAGGAGTTTTATATCCTGATTTCTTTTTTTCCCCTTTAACCATACCTTTCTTGTTTTGTGGATATAATATCTTCTCTTATTCCTCTAAGGATGTTTTCTCTTCCTTGTACAATCTCTAATTCCTTCATGTTGCTTCCCTTCTGCTTGCTCGTTCGTCTACCTTTTTTGTTTTTTTTTAAGATTTTATTTATTTATTTGACAGAGAGAGACAAAGCGAGAGAAGGAACACAAGCAGGGGGAGTGAGAGAGGGAGAAGCAGGCTTCCCACTGAGCAGGGAGCGGGGCTCCATCACAAGACTCCGGGATCATGACCTGAGCCGAAGCCAGACACTTAACGACTGAGCCATCCAGGCGCCCCTTGTTGGTCTATCTTTCATGTTAGAGCTTTTCCTTAAATATCTGGTGATCCTCAGTTGTTTACTTTTATTTAAGAGAGAGTCCCCAGAGAGCTGATTTGGAATTTCCCTGCACTCAAGTGGGGCTTCTAAAGTGAAGACTTCAGACAGAACCAGTTCAGTTCCTTGAGGAAGCCTGCCCTCATTATCATAGCAACATCTTTTGGTTTTTCCTGTTGGTCAGGACAGATTTTATAGAGAACAATCTCCCAAGCTTCTACCTGAAGGCTATTGGCATGGCTACCGTTACTTCTTACCTACTAAATAACTTAAATGACTTTTTAAGATATACGTTTTTCCCTTTTGTCCCTTTCTATAGTATTGCTGCATGTAAATATAGCACTGTATTGAAAGTAAAAGCTGTAAGTAAATTTAAAAATAAAAAAAAAGTCAACAAAGGCTTTCAAACTGGCCTTCCCCTGAAATTAGGATAGACTAGTATTTTACTGTTAGATGATTCAACCCAAGGATATTATTTGATGGCCATCTTTTGAATATTATGGCTTTATGGCTCTTTAAGTTTGGATATCAATTTTGGAAGACTAGTGTAGACACATAAGGCATGTACATAAGCCTTATGTACTCTGGACATATAAATAACCACTGTGTCTCTCCTGGGACAGAGCAGAGGCTAGGACAGGAAATGGGGTGAAGATGGTTATCTGGAGCCAAGCTACCAAGTTCAGATGGGGCGTGACTATATGGATAGACCAAGATACAAAGTCCAGGAGGTTCTGAACCTAGTAAATCCCAGGAGGTTGGGCAGAGGAAGTGCCTTTGTACACATGGGGGAGTAGCTGCATACTTTTTATATGGCTTCAGAGACTTTGGATGGCAGTATGTCCTGAAAGCCCAAGGGTCTTCAGTCTTTGATTAATATTTGACGTTACTTAGGACTCGCCTTTTAGGTTGTCCCTGACCCCAAAACTACCTTTCCTCTTAGGGCTCCTGCCAAAGCGTGGTTGCTTCCAACACTTGCTGCTTACTTCCTGACCACAGCCTGATGTCATTTTGTAGGGAATCCCTAACCTTCCTCTATCCCTAAGGCCCTGCCAGGGCTTGAGTCTTTGCCTTGCCATACTCCGCAGTACCTCCCACATCCTCGTCTTCGGTTTGGATGTGTCACATGCCAGCCCCTGGCCCTGACTCCCAGCTGCTGCCCTGCATTACCCCTCTGCCCAGCTTCCCAGCTCGGAGCCAGGTGGATTCTTTTCCTGCAGTGGAAATTGGCACATTTGTCCATTCTGGGACTGCTGCTGCAGAGGGCAGCTCCGTCCTTGAATGCTAAATTGTGCTCAATATATTTTCTTCACCAAAGCATTGTTATAAACGGTGGTTAGGAACGCTATAGTTACACTCTGTTATGGTTGGCCCATAGCCTGGGCTCCATCACTTATAAAACACAAGGTTTCAAGTTCCAGGTGATAGATTTGAAAAACCAACTTTTTGGCACAAGTCCCATTGGTAAGTTGGGGGCTGCCTTGAAACAGCGTGCAAAGGAGGAAAAATGTCATCATCAATATTCATTAAGAGGTCCCACTTGTGCATCACACTGTTGTGACTGCTGGATCTATGGGCCTCTGCTGGGCCTGTTTTTATAAGTTATAATAAGGCTGCCTTACAAATTGCCCTCTGAACTTCAGCTCACTGTAGACCCTTCTCTGACACATTTTGTGTTATACTAATGGGGGAGGATTAAGGCAAGAAGTGTTCCTAGTCTGAGAAAGTGCAGTTTTAATTTAAATGTGGCCTTTCCTGGAGCAGGTTCTTTTAGTCACCGAGCCTGCACTAATTTATTAGTATTACTCTTCTGGGTGCTGGGGCACTCTTAGAACTTTTAAAAAATTAGCACTTTCTATCAGTTCAGTGTTTTCTTTCAAGTGAGACACTTTTAGAATAATGTGACACATAGCGATTTTCAAAAGATGAAAGCAGTGTGTTCGAATGTGAGCCCTATAACTAATTGCCTGAACTAATTATACATAAAGGGCCAAGCCACTAGTGTTAATAAGAAGTGACTTTGGAAAGTACAGTTTGACCCAAAGACTGAATAACTCTTGCAAACAGTAATCAGTGAGGTGGTATTCATTGCCTAAAACATCTTTAGCTGGAAATTATTCATGTCCATTTGAATTGGGTTTTCCCTAAGTTGTTACTCTTACACTTGGTTATTTCCTTGTCAGTGAAAAGGGTACCCTTTTGAACGTGGAGGTGGAACTAGAATAGCTCACGGAAAAGTTTTTTGTATAAATAAATGTGTACTCTATGAATATGGATCTTCTTGATTGCTCCTATTCGGACTCTTTCCCATCCGCTTGAAATGTCTGTGCTCCCCGGGCTCTATCCTGGGTCTTCTTCTCACTCTATACCCCTTCCATGTTTGACCTCATCATGTTCTGACTCTGTGCTAGCAAATTCCCCATATTTATCTAGACCAGGTATCTTCTGGATTCCAGATGCGTATTTTCATGGGGATATCTTGTAAGAATTGCAAAGTTGTACAAGCCCAAAACAGAACCGTGATCTCTTCCAAATCTGCCCTCTCCCACCCACCCTGGCTCTTCCAACTTGGGAAGTGAGCCAACACAACTCCATGTCCTGTTGATTCTCTTCTAACCATTTCTGTCTATCCCCATCACCCTGCCCTTCCATGTCCCTATTGTCTCCTTCCTGGAATGTAGCAAAAGCCTTGTAACTTGTCTCCCCAAATCCAGTTTACCTCCTTCCAAATTACACACAGCTGCTAGTATTAAGACACGAATCTGATCAGGTCACTATCTCCTTTAAGGTGTGAAGTGATTACCCATTGTAAAGATCACTGTCTTTCACTAGTATGGGCATTTGATCTTGTATGCTCTTCATCCCTAATTCATAACAGCCTGGAGTTGCTGGCCATCTTTCAGGTGCTTGAATTCATCTAGATCCTTCCCTGTGCAAGGCCTTTGTACAGATGGCTCCCTGGGCCTGGGATGCTCTTCCTTTTATGCTCTGCCTTGTTACTGCCTACTTGCCCTTCTGCTTTTAGCTTCAGTATAATTTTTCAGTGATGTTCCCAAAAGCCCTCCCCAGTTGGTTAGATTCCCCTATTAAGTATGCCAATAGCATCCTGTATTTCCTAGCACTCATCATAATTATAATTAAATGAGTATTTATGTAATTACTATTTTGATGCCTGATTATCCTACTAGCCTGTAAACTCCCTGAGAGCAGGGACTATGCCTGTCTGGCTCACCATTCTCTCCCCAGTGCCTTTCATAACAAATATTTGCCAAATGAATGTATAATGAATGCTGTCGGACAGAAGCAGCGGCATATGTTATGTGTATTTGTACTCATGTTTGAATAGGGGGTATCTGATGTTCTAAGACTCGAACACTTCCCACTCCATAATGAGCAATACTGTGAAAGCCTTATTTAGATCTCGTTAACTGTTCAGCTGTTGCATGCTCTTTCTCCCTTTATTCTGGAAGTTGGCTGTATTGGTCAGGGTTCTGCCAGAGAAATAGAACCAGTCGGAGAGAAAAGATGTATTGCAGGAATCGGCTAATGTGATTGAGAGGGCTTCAAGTAGGAAATGCATGGGGCAGAAGGTCAGGAAAGGCAGGCTGGAGCTCATGGACATGGGGAGGGCCAAGCTGCAGCTCGCGGGTGGGATTTCTTCTTCAGGGAAGCCCCGGTTCCACTTTTCAGGTCTTTTGATCGATTGAAGCAGGCCCACCCAGATTATCTAGGATAATCTCCCATCTTAAAGTCAACTGATTATGTACTTCAATTACATCTAATAAAAACATTCATGTTTGTTTAAATAACTGGAGACTGTAGCCTGTATCTAAGTTGACACATAAAGTTGACCATCAAATAAACCTGTGATACAAAACACCAGTTTAAAAACAAAGTGAACCTTAAAAAACAAAACAAAACAGCGTGGCACTTCTGGCACTGAGAATGGTAATTAAATACTTATTTGGTGGGCTTATCAGCTATGGAGATAATGGCCATTCTAAAGAGGTTTTTGCCTCTTCTGCTGAAGTATGCCAAATAACCTAATTACTCTGCTATTCAAAACAAATATGGGACTACTTCAAATGTGAATCAGTAATAAAATTCTAGGAAAATTGGCTTTTATGTGTAGTGCTCTTAATAAGTGGACAACAGTGTCTTCCGTGGGTGCCTTTTGATTTATTAACCCAGCAAACATTTCCTGAGCACAGAGCTGGGCAGTAGAGATACAAGGCGAAACAGAATGCTACCCTCTATTTTGAGGTCTTGCAGTGGATTTAAGTAGACAAAGAAGTAGAGAAGTAATTGCAGGACTGCAGTTTAGTGGGGTTGTAGTATAGAATGCGAGGGAGACATGGTTTGATCGCAGAGCCTGAAGTACCCTGAGCCCCAAGCTTGGGGATCCAGCTTTATTCTTCAGGGAGAGAAGAGGTTCTCTGTTGGGGAGTGCCACGTTTCTAGAATTTAGGAAGAGGCATCTGAGGTGGAAGGTGAAGTGAGAGAAGGAGAGGGTTAATAGCAGGAGTCTGAACTAGAGGCTGGATTCCAGCAGGAGCAGAGTTTATCAGTTGAGTGAGGGAGAGAGAGGATTTGAAGATGAAACTTAGAGGTTTAGTGCTTCAAAGATGGATACTGTAACAAGACCAGTCATGGCAGTGGTGACACCAGAGGAGGGATGGATGTTTAGTTCTGAGGTGGGTAAAAGGACAAAAAGGAACACCACTTACTGTGCTGGGTTTGGTGCATTGACACACACATTATCTCATGTCAGTTGAGATGTTGGTGTGACTTCCAGCCTGTGTGAGATCACCCAAGGAGTATCCTGAACCATGGGAGAAGTTTAAGGAAGATGCTTAGTATTGAAGATTGTTTTTTAGGTGTTCAGTCTTTTTATAAAGGGTAATATAGGTACTTCATTTTGAAAATTATCTGACATTTGATTCTAAGAGGATGTCTGTTTATAATGAAAAATGAATGTCAGCTAGTCACTATTGGGAAAGAAAAAAAAAAAAGACTAACATTCGTCAGTGATTTCTGTGTGTTGTCTTACAACTCCCAAAGCAAATTGAAAAAGCAGAGTTTTTTGGCCCCCAACATACCTCTTGGTACATGAAACTGTGTTCACTAAACCTGCTTTCCAAAAAGGCAAGTGCAAGGGGCTCTCACTGACCTAATCTGGGAAAATTGCAGCATCAAAATAAACACTGTTAGTAATGTATGATAAAGCATCGGATGAAATAAGATTTGGTGAATCTATATTGATCAGTAAATAAATGGGAATGGGGGAGGGAAAGCTCTTCCTTATAGGAGAATGCCGACAAATAAATACAGAAAAAGGGAAGAAAATAGAAAAATCCCCATTTGGCAAACATCGAAGTGATGGTTGATGACTACAGGAGTTGTCAAAGGGTGGGTGGGTGTTTGATGAAGAACAGGACATTGGCACAGGCTTATGGTATTTTTCCACAAAATACTCATTATTCCAGAGGAGGAAATGATGACTTTATGAAGACTGGCAGATACAAACCTGTCCAGGTGATCAAGGTTAGCACCATCGGTGATGGGATGATCTGACATCCTGTGCCTCTTGGTGTGACGAGCCGAGAAGAGTGCAATATCATTTTTGGGGTCTTCTTGCTAGGAATACATGGTCCAAATCTGGGCTCGAGGAAACATCAGATGGACCCAAGTTAGGGTGACCCAGGTCACCTGAGACTCAAGTCAAAAGTTTTGACTCTTTAAAATTGTCAAGGATGAGAGAGATAGGTAAAGACTGAGGAACTGTTCCAGATTGAAGGAGACTTGTGATTGTCATGTAAGTGTGTCCTTGTTTGGAGAAATACATATTGGAATATACAGGAGTAAAGGGGCTTCATATCCACAATGTACTCTTATGTGGTTCAGAAAAATACTGAAGACAAAACAATTGGGTATCTAGGCCAAGAGGAAACAGGAGTTTTTTTGTACCGTTCCTGCAACTTTTTTTGTGCCTGAAATTATTTTAAAATAAAGTTATGAAACTCGGGGCTCCTGGGTGGCTCAGTCATTGGGTGTCTGCCTTCGGCTGAGGTCATGATCCCAGGGTCCTGGGATCGAGCCCCGCATCGGGCTCCCTGCTCGGCGGGAGGCCTGCTTCTCCCTCTCCCGCTCTCCCTGCTTGTGTTCCCTCTCTCGCTGTGTCTCTCTCTGTCAAATAAATAAATAAAATCTTTTTTAAAAAAAGTTATGAAACTCAAGGAAGGACCAAGGAACTGTTTTAGACGGAAGGAGACTGAGAGACATAGTAAATACATTGAGTGATCTGTATTGGATCCTTTTGCTGCAAAGGAAATCATCGGGGTAGTTGGCAAAATTTCAGGAGGGTTTTTAGGGGAAAGGGTGAGTGTTCTTTGTCCTCTTCTGGCTGTTTGTCTGTAAGTTTCAAATTGCTTTGAAATGTTTTGTTTTGTTTTTTTTTTAAGGTGCAAATGCTTTTCTGAAATCCAAACTAACTTTAATTTCCTTTTTCTTTGATCAGAATAGGATAGGATTTGTTCCTGCTGTCAGAGGGCAATCAGACTGTGCTTCTAATGAGGAGATTAAAGAATGTTAAATTTAAGAGTAAGAAAATGCCCAAGTGATGCATCTGTAGACAAGTCAGCCTCTTGATTCTTTGTCCTTAAATGTAAATCCAGGCTAATGGTATCTACCTGGTCTGTCTCGCAGGGTGGGTCCTTCTTAGGGCAAAATGAGACAAATATGTAAAATGTTTTAAAAAGAGAGCATGCTAATGAAATATAATCTTATTATTGACATGGTGTGTAGAGATGTGTGGCCTGATACTACTAATAGAAGTGTTCTGGTTTAGTAATGGGAATGCCTTTCCCTGTGTTTCTCTTTTTTCCTCTTTTGCTTTTCGAAAATCTCCACACTCACCTGGTGGCTCCTCCTTATCCCTGCTTCTCTTTCAACTTCCTCCTTCACTGGCTTTTTTTTCTTCTCTAAATTTTTTCCTCTGGTACAAATTCCTTGCTTGTATCTTTTATTCTTGTGTGCCTCTTACTCTCCTCTCCCTCTTCTGTAGTCTTGTTTCCCTGCCCTTTTTGTTGTAGCCTCAAGAATTCTAGATATAATGCTTCCATTTGCTTGTATTCAAGAGGAAGGCCAATCTGAATTAGACTCGTGGCAACAGACTATTGGTAACAAACGAACTTGTATTAATAGCTACTGTTTATTGATTGCATTATCCATATTCACATTTAATCCTCACAACAACCTTTTGGAGTAGGTATTTTCATCCCCACTTTACAGAATAGGAAAGTGAAGCACAGATTTTGAACCACTTACCCAAAATAAAAAATGGTAAGTGGTAAAGCCAAGCTTCAAAACCCAAGTGTATTTCAGAACTTGGGGTGTTTCACACCTACAGTGTAGCCCAAGGATATTAGCTCCATTCCAGTTGGGTTCTACAGTTAGTGTCCAGGTTGAGGGTGACCGTTTTGTTTTGTACCGTTTTATACCATTCCTGCAACTTTTTTTGTGCCTGAAATTATTTTAAAATAAAGTTATGAAACTCGGGGCTCCTTTTGTATCTTTTATTTATTTGTATTTTTTTATTTATATATTAAATATTAAATTAAATATTTATTATGTATTTTGTATTTATTTATTTGTATTATTTTATTTATTTGTATCTTACATTTAAGGACAAATACAAAAGGAGCCAAGGATTACAATCTTGTACTGTTGATTACACTAGCAGCGAGGAGAGGTGAAACTGAGTTACATGTCAGCGTCTGAATGGCTGGTTCTTGGCAAGTAATTATTTATAATCAGTGCATGTTGCTGCTGAAAGCTATCCCATTGGACCCCTTTCCAGCAAGATTCTCCTTTTGGAATGTAACAGGAACTAATTATGTGCTATTAAATCCAAGACCCATTTCATATTCAGAGGTTCCAGTGGTAAACCTCACATGTCAGAAGCAATTAGTGACATTGTGACATGTCATCTTCAATATGCTGAGCTCGGATAGTTTTATTTTTTATTTCATTTTTTTAAAAGATTTTATTTATTTATTTGACAGAGAGAGACAGAGAGAGAGGGAACACAAGCAGGGGGAGTGGGAGAGGGAGAAGCAGGCTTCCCGTGGAGCAGGGACCCTGATGCGGGGCTCGATGCCAGGACCCTGGGATCATGACCTGAGCCGAAGGCCGATGCTTAATGACTGAGCCACCCAGGCGCCCCTCAGATAGTTTTAAATAACCATCACCATGGTACTCTCTGAGCAATGTGATTTCAAGGCAACAAATTCTGGACGTTGTCCTAACTAGTGTTCTGGAGATTTCAGAAACGTGAGCCGACAGTTAATTCTGACAGTTTTCAGATTTAGAGTGCCCAGGAAAGGGGCTAGAAGTGCTGGGCAGAGGATGAAGCCATGCTGCATGGTCTGCGAGCTGGTCTTGGGCTCCCTGCTCACGCAGTTCTGATGGAATAACTGCTTTGCACCAGTGGCACTTGGGCATGCACGTAACCAAATGCAAGGATGTGAAAACAGGCTGGGCCAATGCGTGGGGAACCAAGTTCTGGTGGGCTGGTTCACTCCCTGGGATTAATGGGAAGAATATCCTCCACCTTTTTTTTTTTTTAAGCTATAAAATGAACAAACTCCTAATTGGAATTTGAAATTTTTTATAGTTTATATTTTTATAAATAAATTTATATTTTTATAAAAGAAAAATGTGAAATTCAAATGTCGTTTTCTTCTGGAAGGAAAGTATGTTGCAGAAGTATCATCTGTGGGCTTGTGTACAGAGGCTGCTTGTAGGCTGCAGACATTAGGATTATCTCCTGAAGTGGGATCTTCCTGTTGGTTTTGGATTTTTACCATGTTGCTGAGACACTGCACGGGAAAATGTGGTGACTGGATGCTGCTAGGGTGTGGCTGAGCAGTGAAAGCATCTGAAAAAAAAATTGCCCTCATGGGATAACTGGACCGTGTCCATTAAGCCAGGTTCTGCCCCAGAATGCCGGCTCCGTTATAGGCTTAGCTCAGAGGTAATGGACTCTTCAGCTCACTGAGGCTGCTTGACGACTCTCTGGTAAAGAACCTTCTTGTTTCCCCCTCCGTTCGGGGGCTTGGCTGTTTGAACTAGACTGTTCTTATAGACTGTAAATTCTAACCACTGCAAAACAGTCTCTGGAAATCCCAACTGTGCACAGCTGGGACATGGCCACTTAGCATATGCCTTAAAAAAGGAGAGAAAAAGGGCGCCTGGGTGGTGCAGTCGGTTAAGCATCCGACTCTTGATTTCGGCTCAGGTCATGTTCTCAGGGTTGCAAGATCGAGCCCTGCATCGGGTTTGTGGGGGGGCATTGGCTAAATTTGGGTGGGCATGGTGTAGTCAATTATTTTAGTGTAGGGTGGAAATACTGCTAGGATTTAAATACCTGATAAACACACAGGACTGCTCCAAGGAGTACATCGTAAAGTAAACATACAGCCCTTTGATAAATGAGTGTGTCCTTACTGAGTGAAACTGGAAGAAAATAACCTGCAAGGGGAGATGAAGTTATGAACATGACTTTTAGGAAATATAAGTTAAATTATAAGATTATGTGGTCTTAAGCCTGTTTGAGGGGTGTGTGTGTGTGTGAGTGATAAATTTTATACTTGTCTTTCCCAAGTAATAAACTTCTAAATATCTTCACAATGATATTGGCTGACCCTCAGTTTCGGAATAAAAGTTAGCAGTGTCCATCAGTCAAGTACAGCCTGTTCCCACAGAGATGTGGATTGTAAAGGTGTGGCTTTGATTAGTGTGAGCAATACTCGCAGGATCACTGATTGAGTCAACCAGCCAAGTTTTGGGGGGTGGGCAGGACGGCTGGTTTCACAGTGGATGATACAGGAAGTAGCATCCTTTAGATACTTTTATTTGGCTGACCAGGTATAAATGAATGGATTTTTACTTTCCTGAATCCAGATCTGTACTTTCAAGTGACCCTGCACAGACACAGCATTTAAATCATCCCCACTGGAGTCAACCACCCTGGAGCTCTGTATTTGAAAAAACTGCACATCCTTTGATCCCATGTTCTCTGTTGTATTGTTGGCCTTTCTCTCTTTCTGTGTATGCACTGGGAATAGAGGGGAAAGAGGGAAGGCATCGGCTAAAGAAATCACCCTTATAGAGTCTATAACCAGAGCTGGCTGGCAGCATGTTCCTGTCCAACCCCAGGAAGTTCTGATTCTGTGATTATGTCAGAAGCAGCCCTAGGCTACAGCTTTCCTGGGTAACCAGCCTGGCTTCCAGGAATTGATGCTGGTGATGTCATTTTAATCTCTTGTCCATCCATCTCCCTAAAATCCATACATGCTTAAGGACCTTCTATATTCTAATTTGTGGAGCCTCAGATATTGCAAAGATGTTTAATAATCTTAGCCTAAAGCGAAGGCTTGTTGAAAAAAGAAAACTTCTTGGTGTGCATGAAAATTAATTACAATTCCTTTTAACATTTCAAAACTAAATGTTGTTATGGGAAGTAGTATTTGTTCATGGCAGAAAAAATTAAAGTGGAACTTCACCCAAGAAGTAAATATCACCCATAATCCCATTATCCAGAAATAAATAGCATTTGGTGTTAAATACCCAGGTTTTCTTCCCTAGGATTTATATTCCTATAAATAAGTTATTATGTGTGTATATATATATTTTTTTCTTACAAAAATGGAAACATGCTGCTTTATAAACCTCTCCCTTTCCTTATGCTTTCCCTAACCAGAGAAAATATTTGAGGCATTTTTTTCCATATTGGTGACTATATATTTACATCATCATTTAGAATGGCTTCAGAGATTTGCTGGACGCATAGGTTGTGTCCTGATTTTTTGCTATAATAAGCAATACTCTGATGAACATCTTTGTACATATGACTGGGCACTTGCTTGATTATGTTCTTAAGATAATAATCATTTAAATATAATAGAGATGTGCCTGGGTGGCTCAGTTGGTGAAGCGACTGACTCTTGATCTCAGGGTCATGAGTTAGAGCCCCATGTAAAATAAATAAATAAAATAATTAATAAACAAAAATAAATGTTGTAGAATTTGTTAGTTCAAAGTAGAACATATGTTGAAAGCTTGTGAGACTTGTTACTATGTTACTTTCCCCAAAGTTTATTCTGATTCTTTATCCATTTGTTATGTTAAAAGTCATTTATTTTAAATTGTATCCTTGTTTTTCAGGCTGAGCATTTCTCTGTAATGTGCTGGTCGTTTGAATTTTGTGGTAAATTGGCTAGTTTGAGTTCTTTTCCCATTTTTCCATGGAGGTGTTCCTGTTTTGGCTTATTGTTTTGTGAGAGCACTTTATGTTTTAGGCACATGGATTTCTTCTCTGCATCATAGGTATTTAGCCCAGTGGATTGGAATTTTGATTGAGATTTAGTCAAATGTAATATTAATTTAGGGGGTATGGGCATGTTTTTCAATATTGAGTCTTCCTGTTTGAGAATAATAGTTTAAACACTTCTGATCTAAGGAGATTATAAGGAGTAAATGTATGGAGTGACTTTTTCCAGGCCTTTCAGTTTATTGCCTTGCCTCAGAGTAGAACTGTTTTTAAATCATTTGAGAAAACTGAGTAGCTCAAGTGTTTTTACCAGCTAAGTGATTGGATTCCATCTGGTTGGTTTTTGATGTATTCTTTTTAATGATTTTAGCACACTCACTTATTGTTATTCCTTTTCAAAGCTAGTATCTTTGGCTCTTTGAAATAGATTGCTCACATGGGTCCTTACGGCTTTGGGAGTCTGACAATTTTATGATTATGCAAATGTTATTGAGCTCATCTTGATGGATGTTCCCTGAGCCTTTGGCTGATTGCATAGAGACTGTGCCTTTAACTGTCACAGGGTTGGCTAGTGTGACCTTCACATCAGGCTGCGTAAAACATGCTTGCCAGGCATCTTAGGACAGTTTGGAGCGGTTGCCTGCACAACCTCACTTGCTTCTAATCAAATGCCCAAAGGATAACCCAAGTCCCAGGGGGAATGCCTCTTCTGATGGGAGGAACTCTGTCTTTAGCAGCGGAAGTGCATTTGTCAATTTTAGGGCACTTTGCTAATGTGTCGGGAAGATGAGGTTATGCCATGATCTGACAATGAACTCAGGGAAAGGAGAGAATGAAGGAAAGGTGCATCAAGAGAACAGGGATAGAATAGAGGCAAGAAGGAGGAGAAGGTCGCATTGAAGTAAATGGAGAAATCAAAATAATAAAGACCAGCATAAAAAAACACTAACACAGGCACTGAAAATGAATACCAAAAAGTTATGTTTAGAAAAAAAAATCCATGGCCAGTAAATGAATATCTGGCGAGGGAAAAAAAAATAGTGAAGACTTCTGAAAAGCATACAATAACAATAATTTTTTCGCTGAAACAGACTCATCTAATGTGTTTGGCCAACCCTGGTCTGAGGAACTAACATTGTTTTCATCTTGTACTCGTCATTGTAGCCTGAGTAAATCATGACTGATTTTTCTGGAATCAGAGTGACACCACTCAGAATCATAGGACATACTTTTACTTGTTAATGCCATGAATCAGAGCTGTTAGAGATTTGAAACTAGTGTAGTTAAAGTCAGTTTGGTTTTTCTTTTAAACAAAACAAATCTACAGTAGTATATCAAGATGGTTATTATGACTCGTGGCAGTGTTTTAGCTGTTTGAATAGCGGAATGCAGATCTGAGCAGAAAGGCATTGTGTAGCCCTGGGATGAAAACCTTGCTGGGAACATCAGTGAGTCGACCATTCTTTATTCTCAGAACCCTCAGTCAGGTGCTTAATTCATCCCAATACATTAAAAAAAAAAATTCTGTGACTCACTCCCAAAATACCCACAACTGCTCTTAAGACTCCCTTTTTTGAAGATGGCAAACCAAGTGCAGGAGAGATGCAAACTTTACTGTAGTCAAAACTGGCATACCCAGCACATGATAAGAGGCGCTATCCAAGGTAGTTATTCAGTAAATGTTGGGCAGTGATGATATTGTCCAGATTTCAGACCCTTTGAAAACGTAAGCCTTGCTCAGATATTTTCTAGAGGTTGGATTTCTTAGTTGCAGAAAACTATGGTTTCAGTTAGAGTTCTGGCAGGTAAGGTTGATGGTATATTGTAAAAGTTTACCTGAGGAGTATTTAATGAAGGAATGATTTAAAGAGTCGAGGGCAGGGCTCAGGGAACCCCCAGGTGATGGCAGAGCACTCCGCAGGTAGCAAAGGTGGGAGCCAACGCTGTCTCTAGGTCAGAAGAAATGAGGGAGGAAGCAGTGTTCCTGGGACCCAGTGAGAACCGTGCCCATGGAACTGTAAGGGTAGATCCAGCTACAGGCAGGACTGGGACAGGTAGGGAGATGGGGGTGAGTTCAAATATGTCGACTCCCCTTCCCTCTCCTCTCCAGTCTCTCGCTGGTGTCTTCTATTAGCCAGATCCATCTGGGAGCTAGAGTAAGGGATTTGGGGTAACGCAGTTTCCTGGAGCCCAGGGAAGGGCAGAGAAGGCTGGATCATGGATCTGGGGTGGGGAGGGGCAAATGGAGAATAACGAACACAGTGTGTAAATCTTCTGTTCTCTAAGGCTCTCCTTGCCCTTTGGAAGCATACATATTTGGAAGAGGAGTTATTTATAAAAGAATGTCTTTTTTTTAAGATTTTATTTATTTATTTGAGAGAGAGAGAATGAGAGACAGAGAGCATGAGAGGGAGGAGGGTCAGAGGGAGAAGCAGACTCCCTGCTGAGCAGGGAGCCCGATGTGGGACTCGATCCAGGGACTCCAGGATCATGACCTGAGCCGAAGGCAGTCACTTAACCAACTGAGCCACCCAGGCGCCCTATAAAAGAATGTCTTTTATAGGAGCTGGGTAGCAGAACAGAAACAACAGCCAGTCTCATGATTTTCCCAGCTAATTACCCCCTTTACGTGCTCCGCTAAGTCTAGTGTATATTGTACAATTGCTGTTATTTCTTTATATGTGTATGTCTCCCTCTCTTGACCTCAGTTACAAACTTCCTTTTGTTTGTCTTGGTTTCTCCAGCATCTAGCCTAGTGCCTAGCATTTAGTAGAAGCTTATGTCTTGAGTAAGTGATGGAATGACTGTTTCCTAACCTATCTCTGGATAATTTTGACTTCTGTAGTGTACAGGCATACCTCAGAAATGTTGCGGGTTCAATTCCAGACCACCACAATAAAGCACATCTCATAATAAAAGGCAGTCAGATGAAGTTTTTTTTTGTTTCCCAGTGCATATGGAAGTTATGTTTATATACTAGTCTATTAAGTGGGAAATAGCATTATGTCTAAAAAACAATGTACATACCTTAATTAATAAATAATTTATTGCTAAAAAATGCTAACCATCCTCTGAGCTTTCAGTGAGTCCTACTCTTTTTGCTGGTGGAGGATCTTGCCTCAATACTGATGGCTGCTGACCAGGGTGGTGGTTGCTGAAGGTTGGGGTGGCTGCAGCAATTTCTTAAGATAAGACAACAAGTTTGCTGCATTGATTGACACTTCTTTTCATGAACAACGTCTCTGTAGCATGTGATGCGATTTGATAGCATGTAATATTCCATCTAAATTCTTTGTTGTCATTTCAACGATTTTCATAGCATCTTCACTGATTCCATCTCAAGAAACCACTTTCTTTGTTCATCCATAAGAAGCAACTCCTCATCCATTCAAGTTTTATCATGAGATTATAGCCATTCAGTCACATCTTCAGGCTGCCCTTCTAATTCTAGTTCTCTTGCTGTTTCCACCACATTGCAGTTACTTCGTTCATTGAAGGCTTGAACCCCTCAAAATCATCCATGAGGATTGGAATCACCTTCTTCCAAGCTCCTGTTAATGTTAACATTTTGACCTCTTCCCATGAATCACGAATGTTCTTAATGGCATCCAGAATGGTGAATCCTTCCTAGAAGGTTTTCAATTTACTTTGCCCAGATCCACCAGAGGAATCACTATCTATGGCAGCCTACAGCCTTATGACACATATTTCTTAAATAGTAAGACTTGAATGTTAAAATGATTCCTGGATCCATGGGCTGCAGAATGGATGTTTTGTTAGCAGGCGTGAAGAGAACATTAATTTCATTGTACATCTCCATCAGAGCTCTTGGATGACCAGGTGTGATGTCAGTAAGCAGTAATATTTCTAAAGGAATCTTTTTTTCTAAGCAGTAGGTCTCAGCAGTGGGCTTAAAATATTCAGTAAACCGTGTTGTAAACAGATGCGTTGTCATCCAGGCTTTTTTGTTCCATTTATAGAGCCCAGGCAGAGTAGATGTCACATAATTCTTAAGGGCCCTAGAATTTCAGAATGGTCAATGAGCATTGGCTTCCAGTAAAAGTCACCTTGTTGCATTAAGCCCTAACAAGAGAGTCAGCTTGTCCTTTGAAGCTTTGAAGGCAGGCATTGACTTCTCCTCTTCAGCTATGAAAGTTCTAGATGACATCTTCATCCAATATAAGGCTGTTTGTCTACACTGAAAATCTCTTGTTTAGTGTAGCCACTTTCATCAATGATCTTAGCTAGATCCTCTAGAGAACTTGCAGCTTCTGCATCAACACTTGCTGCTTCACCTTGCACTTTTATACCATATACCAAAAAAAAAATCAACTCCTTCTGGAGTCTTAAATGTCAGGAAGAAAACCTTAAGACTTGGGGTAGGAAAGGATTTCCTAAGTGTTTTCATACTTTTAGTCTTCAGAGAAGATTTCTTAAGATATAAAAACCAAAACCAAAAAACAAAACCCCACACATTTAATATAAAAGAAAGATTGACAAATTGGACTATATTAAAATTAAGAATTTTGTTCATTTAAAGAGACTTATTGAAATTATATGATGCCTAAGATTTGCTTCAGTATAATTTGTGGGTGGGGAAATAGGGGTATAGATGAAACAAGACTGGCCATGAACTGATCATTTTTGAGAATATACAAAGTCCTACCAATCAAGAAGAAAAGCATGAACAACCACTAGAAAAATGGGCAAGGATGTGCATGGGTATTTTATAGATACTGATAAGGAAGCACAGATGGCCAAAAAATATATATATAAAATGTTCAGCATCATTTGTGATTTGGAATACAACTCAGAGCTCCAATGAAATGCCATTTTGTACCCATTCAATTGGAAAATTTGAATGATCTGTTGATTTCAAGTGCTAGGGCAGATGGAGATCCAGAGGATCTCACACCTGCTAGTATAGTGGTGCAAGTGCCTTAGAAAATAGTACTGGCATTATCTCAGGGCCACATTTCCAGTATTTTTACTCTTAAGTATATATGTAAAAGAGATTCTTGCACATATGCCCCAGGAAATATGTGCAGAAGTATTTATGGCAGCACCGTATACAACATCATAAACCTGGAAAAACCCAAAATGTCTGTGGGTAAGAGAGTAGATGAGTAAACTGTAGTAAATGCACCCAATAGGGCATATACCCAAATCAAAATAAAGTATAATGAAAGTTACAGCATAGATGAGTCTTATCAATATAAAATGAAAAAATTTTTAATAGTACATATAGTTCCCTTTTCTAGGAATTTAAAACAACTAAAATTGTAACTGTAGGTTTTAGGAATACATATAGATGAGATGATAATATAGAGAGAGGAAAGTAGTAGAATGGTGAATACAGGATTCAGGACGGCTGTTACCTTCGGTAGTAGGAACCAGGAGGTTGAGACTGGGAGGGCCATTTGGGTAGATCAGTTATGGTAAAGTCTAATTTTTGCAGCAGGTGATGGGTTCATGGTCACCTGTCATAGCTTAGAAATGAAGAATGAGTGAATGAAGGCAGCTCATGTGGCCCAGAGATGTGAATGTGTCTCATTTCAAGATGGTGATTAATCCGTTCTGTGCAATTGAGGTTGAATAAAACAAGAAAGGAGGATTAGGATGAGTGGAAAGGGAGTGGTAGCATAGTACACTTACCACCAGGAATTTGGAAATTATACATTTTGCAGAGGAGGATAATCAGGGTTTAGGCTAAGCAGCTGTTACAAAGAGACACAAATAAAGCTAATTACCCAAACAAGATGGATGATCTCTTTCCCACTTTCTCTCATTCATATAATATAGTTTTGATCATAGCCATTCAATAAAAATATGTGAGCCACACGTGTCACAATATTAAATTTCCTAGAAATTTGTTTTAATAACATAATCTATTTGACTCAATACAGTCAAAATGTTACTTCAACATATACTCAGGAGAAAAGGTACCAATGAAATATGTCATGTTCTTTCTCTCTTACTAAGTCTTCAAAGTCGGAGGTAATTTACACTTACAGCACATCTCGGCTTGGACACTGAATTTTCATCCTAAATACTTGGTCTGTATTTAGATGTCATAAAATTTACAGTTGAAAAAAGTAGTTTCACATACTCAGGTTTTTCATTAACTAAATCAAGTATTGGTATTTAAGTTAATCAAAATGAAATAATATTAAAAATTCAGTCCCTTCGTCTCACTAGCCACCTTTGAAGTGCTCAGTAACCAGTGTGGCTAGTGTTCATCTTAATGAAAGAGCATGTCTAGTTCATTAGTTATCAAGATGTGCTCCCCAGCCCTGTTGCATCAGATCAGTCTTAGGAACTTGCTAGAAATGCAAATTGTGAATCAGGAACTGTGGAGGTAGGCCAAGCCAGGTAATTCTGAGGCACACTAAAGTTTGAGAACCCCTGATAAAGAGGTCATTCAGAGACCGAGGCTTTATCATGTTGTGCTACCATTATAATATTGTCCTCATCTGCAGGCTAGAAGTTGGCTGGCTAGAACCACGTCTGCACCCTACCTGTAGGAAGGTTGGTGACTGGGGAGGAGGGTAGAGTGGGCAAGCAATTCCCTTTTTAAAGTCTGTGACGCAAAATTGCATACCTCCTTCTCAGATCCCTTTGAGCAGAAACAAGTAGCCATTACTTAGCTGCAAGGGAGGCTGGGAATTGTAGACTAGCTGGCTGATCGTGTGCCAGCTAAAACTTGTGGAGGTTTCTGTTTCTGAAAGGAAAAAGTGGAGAATGGATCCTGAAGCAATCAGTAATTTCACCACAACAGGTAGGTTCAGTTTGATTTATTTTGCAACCTAGAGCTTAGCCTAGGTTTTGTAATTTCACTCTATCTGATCTTCATTGGTGTATTGGGTTTCTTGGAAAAGTCAAATAGACAAAATATGGATGCATATAATGCATGAAATATGTGTAAACTTGAAAGGTGCCAGAGAGAATCTGAGCCATTACGATCAGCTCCTGACCATCCTCCTTTGAAGCAGAGATCATGCGTGGTCCCTCACGTGGACAGCAGAATTTACCCCCAGGTGAGATTATTCAAAGGACAGGTATAGGATGGTTTCAACTCCACTCTACAGAGATAATACTTACTAAGTTGCTTAGCTTTTTGTTCTCAGGGTTTAAATAACCAGTTATATTTTGTTCTTGTTTCTATTGTCTTGGAATCACATGGGTGGTACTCCTTATTCCCAGAACACTGAGGTTCCACTCAGCCCACTACCTTATTTGGGACTAACGGCTCCCAATTGGTCTTCCAAAAGTAGTCCCAGCAATACCCCTGCTCAGTGCCTTTCCATGCTATGTGGTGGAGGTAGGGCCTGTCCTGAGCCTTGTGTGTCCTTGTTTAACTGCTCTCACTCAGAAACAGTTCACAGTGACTCAGCATATGTGATTTTTATTTTTTATTTATTTTTTTAAAAGACTTTTTATTTATTTGACAGACAGAGACACAACGAGAGAGGGAACACAAGCGGGGGGTGGGGGGTGGGAGAGGGAGAAGCAGGCTTCCCACCGAGCAGGGAGCCCGATGCGGGACTCGATCCCAGGACCCCAGGATCATGACCTGAGCTGAAGGCAGACGCTTCATGACTGAGCCACCTAGGCACCCCAGCATATGTGATTTTTTAAAAAAACTATCATAATTTGTGATTGTAGCTGACATTGGATAACAGTTATATAAGAGGTTTCCTAATGGCTTGAATAGAAACAGTCTGTGGTATACTGCTGGGAATGTATTCGTTTTCTTAATATTGGGAACTGTAAATTATCTTACACTCTTTACAGTTCTTGAAGCCCTTTAAACACAGCTGATTAAAGAAACATGTTTGATATTACGAGTGTAGAAATAGGAAGAGCTGCTTCTTCAGTCTTTGGATAGATTTGAAATCAGGACCTCTCCTGTAAAAACAAAACAAAAAAAGATGAGAAAATACTCAAAGGAATCCTTGAATTGCCTTCAGAAATGAAATACATGGTAAAAGTGAAATTAGAAATTAGATTAACAGCTACTCTGTTTCTAATTCCTATAAAATGGCCTTGCTCTCTTGAGACTTGTGGCCATTTCCATTGGTTTTACTTGGCCTTATTTTATCTTGGCTACTTCCTCTGAATTGGTTAAGGCTTCTCAGTGGGCTGTAAGCAGGACACCTTCATTTCTGGCCGTTGTTTTCAATGTTAATTCATCCAGAATAATTGGAATTACGGTGAATATTATTACTTACTCCATCCAGTTGGTCCTTAAAATGCTTAGTGTCAGATTAAAAACCTCATCAAGAACCCCCGGGGGCCCTTAATTTCTCTCACATTTTCAGAGCCATACTGAGGGACCTCTTGCCCTCTGGGTGTAAGGTGGTGATGACGTGTGGGAGCAGTGACAGGGGTTGGATGTTCAGTGGTTGTCGCAGGAGCTTTGTCGTCATAAGAGATCTGGCCATGGATGAGCTATTTAATCTCCCTGTTTTCCCGTCTTTCATTACAATACCTACTTCATGGGTTGTGAGTGTTAAGTAAGATGATCCACTTATGCTGAGCTTAGCATAGTATCTAACACATAGAAGTACCTTATAAGTACCAGCAATTAATTAGTATTATTATTCACAGTAGGTGCAGTTCTAGAGACACTGAAAATACTCTTGCTCTTACACTCTATATATTGAAACAGTAATAGTTCTCTAGTTTTTCTCCTTTTCTCTATAACTTACTTTATTTAGCTTTTGAATAATACCAATCTTATAGTCTTAAAAATAATATTCACTCAGCATTAGATTAAAAGGAGAAAATGCAAATATTTTCCTAACAGGTCTTAATATTAATTATATATATTTGAAGTCATATCACTTACTCAGTTTCTGTGGTGTGTCATAACACTGCTTTGGATAGTAAAATAGCAATAATGACAACAACAACACTCTCAACTTTTGCACTTACATCTGAATTATTATGGGGAGGGGGAGGATACCTGTTCAATTCAGGTTAACATTATTGAAGATTTTACAAGTTGTGAATCGTCAACTTTCCCAGACTTCAGCTCTATTAAATAAACAGTATTTCAGGCTTTAGTATAATCCACTGGCTTGTTACCAAAGTGCTAGATAGCTAGACAGACAAGTAGTTACTTAAAAAAAAAAAAAACTTTTTGATTTGAGATCATTATAATCCATGGAAAATTGCCAAAAAATGTACAGGAGATCTCGTGTACCTTTCACTCAGTTTCCCCCAAAGGTAACATCTTCCATAATTATAGTACAGAGCAAAACCAGGAAATTGACATTGATCATCCATCCATAGAGTTCATTCAGATATGCAAATATTTTCTTTCAGTTTGTAACTTGTCTTTTCATCCCTATTCATGGGATCTTTTATAGAGCAAAAGTTTTAAATTTTGATAAAGTCCAGTTTATCAGTTTTTTCTTTTTACGGTCAGGGGTTGTGTTTTTCAAAAGCAGGTCCACACAGCACCTGCTTTGACATCATCTGAAGTGCTTGCTACAAAGCCCGTTTGCCTGGGCCCCACCCCAGACATTCTGAATCACACTCGTGGGGATGGGGTCTGATGGTCTGTTAATTTAAGAAACTCCCTCAGATCCAAGAGCCACTGATTCAGAGAGTTTGGCCTTGAGTCTTTTTTCTCCTTTCTTGACCTTGTCTATGACTGATCCCATTCATTCCTGCCACTTGTATTATCAAATATGTGTGATAACTTCCACACAACCCTCTGATGAGCTCTGGAGTAGCAGCTCTGCTGGATGCTCTCTGCTGCTATACATAGAAAATCTTTAATAAATGGATTATTGGTTAGATGTTACTTTCCAGGACCCCTATGAATAGGTTGTAGTAGATAGAATAAGAGCCATCCTAATTATTATTTGTAGATTGTCTGTCAAAAAGGCCCACATTGGTCCTGATGCTTGAAATTACTTAGTTATATAATATTTGGCGGGGAGGGATCTAGTTATATAAATAGTCTTGGGGTTATTTTTTTCTTTTGTTCTTTGGTCTTATTTGTACCTCCTCTTCCCTTCAGCAGATAATTTGATATAATCTCTCTTTGGAGAACAATTCACAGCATTTGGTGAATATCAAGATTTCTGTGATTGAGGGACGCCTGGGTGGCTCAGTCGTTAAGCGTCTGCCTTCGGCTCAGGTCATGATCCCAGGGTCCTGGGATCGAGTCCGGCATCGGGCTCCTTGCTCAGCGGGGAGCCTGCTTCTCCCTCTCCCACTCCCCCTGCTTGTGCTCTCTCTCTGACAAATAAATAAAATCTTAAAAAAAAAAAAAGATTTCTGTGATTGAACAACCTAATATTTAAATATGTGGTTGCTCTTTTTATAATTTTTAAGTATTTTTTTCATCAGCATAAAGAACTATTCCTTGGGTGTCTTTAACAAAGCCCTCTGAAAAATGACAGTTTCATATCTGGATACTTTATTTGATTTTGGAGTGTAATTAGAATGTTTATTAAAATATCAATTTTAGAATGTCTCAATTTTATATCATTTGTTTAAAGTAGTTTTATTTTTTTATAAACTAAGTTCTCATTTATTTTTTATTTACTTAATTTTATATAAAGTTAAATTCTCATTTTGTGTGTTCTCCCTAGTTGTTGGCTCTATTTAATCCATGTTTCTAGTTGCTGCAGTCCCTTAAAAATGAAATTATCCTTTTAAGATGATAGGGCATGCTGGAACAGGACTTGTGTGAAAAGGCAGTAGCTAGAAGGATGGTGAAATGAAACTCTGTTTCTTACATGTTGATCTTGGAAGAAAATGATAAGTCTAGGAAATAGTGCTTACTGGTGTTTGTGTCTTCAGACAGTACAGTCAATTGGAGTTTACCGGCAAGAAATGAAAGCTAATTTTGTCTTGGTTGTAAAGCTGGATTCACTTATTACCACAGTGGAGAATAGTGATAGCCAGGGGCCATGGTGTCCATCCTGTAATAAGGAATATTATGTGCTACCGTATCGTGATAGCGTCTTTTACGTGCAATTCTCAGGAGAGTTTGACGTCAGAGAGATTCGTTTTCCACGTGGGCCAGCTAGCTCAGGTAACACAGTCTCCACTAACTTCGGATGGTCATGTCAGCACCGAGAGGTGCTGTGGGATATACAAGGGGATCCAGCGACAGTGTGATTGGTGTACCTGAACAGAGACATACTGTTAAGTTAGTGGTCACCGAAAACATGCTGGTAGGAATATATTAAGGATGGTGCAATCCAGGAAGCTTGAGTCCTCCCTGCCCTCCTTGGATGTCAGAAATAGTTTCTAGCCATGTATAGGCATGCCTTTGTCTTGGGCCTTATCATAATTTGAAACAATTTACCATCCAAGATTTGAGACCCCAAAATTACCCCTTTGACCTTGGCTTTCTGTCATTCCTTTTCTTCTCATTCTTCCTCCTCCCCAGCCTGGTACTTGCCTCTCTTATGGTGCCCAGCCTCCTTTCTGTCTTCTCAGTTCATCTGGTTTAGGTTTCATTGCCTTAGTACGCACTGCAAGCAAGCCAATTCAGCAGGACTGTCTAGTTTTTATTACTTTTTATCCTCCTCTGAGTTATCTGGCCAATCCTGACCTTGAGTTAACCCTGATGTTATTTATTCTCTTATCTTTTGCTCCAAGGATAAATGACTTTTTTGCGTAAGTCTTCAGGAAGCTGAGTTGATTTTGTTTTTCTCCTGCCAAACCCTCATAGGTACTTGGTAAAACTTTCATGTCCCTCTAACTGCTTTACCCACGTAGGGGCTCTTCCCAGTGCCTTCCCCTCTGAAGACCTACTTCCATCCCCATATTGCTGTGGAATTCTTGCTGCTCATTTTTCTAAGGAGATATTTCCAAGCCACCTCAGATCAGCTCCCTTAACTTTCATCTTTTTGATCTCCAGTTCTCCCTATTTACTCTTGTCTCTGCTTCTATTCCGTTTCAAACAACTTGGAAAGGTCTTCTCTTTTCCAATGCTCATCCACCTGTTTCTGCCCTTAGTCATTTACCTTCCCATTCTTGTGAGACCCTGATTTGTCAATACATCCTTTCTTTTTTTTTTTTTGTAACTTAAGTTTGGTAGCTTCTTACCATATGAAAATGCTCAGATCTATCTGATCTTTTAGAGTAGAATTTCTCAGTGATTGACTATTGATATTTTGGGCACCATCAATGTTTTATGCTGGATATTTCTTTGTTGTAGGGGGCAGTCCTGTGTATTGCAAGATGTTTAGCAGCAACTCTGGCCGTTACTCACCAGATGCTGGTAGCACTCTGGAGTGTTGCCAGACATTGCCAAATATCTCTTAAGGGGCAGAATTCTTGCGACCAAGCCATTCCATCCATCGCTCTTCTTTTCTTTTCATTCCCATCATCACCAAGTTTCCCTGTGGACCACTCACTTCTTATCTCCACTTCCTCACCATTCAGTCAGATCTGAATCAGGCTTCTGACACTACCCATTACCGAAAATGCTCTCAGAGGACTGAAATGACCTCCTGGCAGCCAAATCCAGTGACTGGTCTTTTCTCAATGCCTTAGTTTTCTACAACTTTTGACACTGTGGTCTCATTTTATGGTATCCATCTTACGTATTCTTTTGGCTTTCCTCCTAGCTCCCTGTCTCCTTTAGATCTTTCTCCTAGACTTTCTAAATATAGGGACTCCCCTCTGTGTAGGCCTCTGCTGTCCTCTTTTTTCATGTTTCTCATCCCTTCTCATGTCTCTTCTGGTCACTGCTATGCAGATGACTTCTAAATATAGATTCCGTTTCTCAGCTGCACTCTAGGCTTACATGTCCTTTCGCCTCTTGGGTACATCAACCTGATCTTCTACTTGACACATTAACTCAGTATGTTTCAACAGTTTGGAAACAAACTCCTCACCGTCCCTCCTTTCATTGATTCCCATTAACGGGACCACAGACCTTTTTATCAGCGGTTCCCCAAACATTTTTGGTTGTACACCACATCGCTAAAAAGTTTTTGTGCATGTTACATCCAAAGTATGATATTTATTAATAAATTTTATACATGTGCCAAAGTGTTAAGTTTTAAAACATGAAATAGAAATTTTACAAAGGTTAGGGAATATGAGGTTAATCCTTAAAATTTTACAGTAAAACCTTTCTGTTCTTTAAAATGTTAGTAATTTAATATACTTCATTTTTTTTAAAAAAAATCCAGATTTAATACTTAGTCTTACAGAAATCTAAGTACAGTTTATTTTGATTCTTGATTTTAATGTTGCCTTAGTTGAAAAAGATACCCCGCAAACATGTGTGGATTCAAATAGAAGAAGTATATTATTGGCTATACTTATGAAATTTTAATTCTTAACTGGAATGGTGGTTGTTAGGGGTTCAGGAGAAAAGGGAATGGGGGTTATTATTTTATGGGTGCAGAGTTTCAATTTTCAACATGAAAAGAGTCTGGAGGTGGATGGTGGTAATGGTTGCCCAACATGTAAATGTACCTAACACTACTGTACCATACAGCCCAAAATGATTTAGATGGCAGGGCACCTGGGTGGCTCGGTCAGTTAAGCATCTGACTCTTGATTTTGGCTCAGGTCATGATCTCAGGTTCATGAGACTGAGCCCGGCATAGGACTATGTGCTCAGCGGGGCGTCCGCTTCTCTCTCTCTCTCCCCCTCCTCCCCCCACCCCCTCGCTCTCTCTCTGTCTAAAATAAATAAATAAATCTTAAAAAAAATGATTTAGATGGCAAATTGTATGTTATGTGTCTTTAACCACAATTAAAAATAATAATTTAAAAAGTGCTTAGCAGAGAACCAGTCATGTAATAATTACTTATTAAAAGTTGATGTTAATATTTGTTATTATTATTTCTCTACCACTGTCATTAATAATTGTCTCCGTGGTCCCATTCATACTTCTCAGTGTCTTAATTTTGGTTCAGTAATTGATTACCTTACTCATTGGGTCTCACACAGTTCCTAATACAACATAGTAGGTACTCAAGAAACAGTTATTGAATAAATGATGTGACAACAGTGGATTACAATCACTTTTTGCTTTTCTTCACATTAGGGATTTAGTTCTATGAAAATGGGCATGGCTTAAGAGTAAGTACTTAATTCTTTTCTATTCAATGCCTTAAATGTACTAATGGCATTCTGCATGGATGGTTATTCAGTGTAGAAATTTATATTTAAGGCAGTTAAACACGTATTGCACAGATACACGTTTTACTCTAGAAATTATGTTGCCACATATTGTGTATTAGCCATTTAAAAAGTTTTATTATTATGAGCTCTAAAAAGGTGTTAGCATGATTGCTTGGACAAAAGGTGGATTTAAGATGATTTTTTTTTTTAAAGATTTTATTTATTTATTTGACAGAGAGACACAGCGAGAGAGGGAACACAAGCAGGGGGAGTGGGAGAGGGAGAAGCAGGCTTGCCTGCGGAGCAGGCAAGCCTGGGATCCTGGGATCATGACCTGAGCCGAAGGCAGACGCTTAACGACTGAGCCACCCAGGCGCCCCGGTTTAAGATGATTTTAAAGTTTATCTTCTGAAAGTGTGACTGAGAAGCTATGTTTTTAAGTGGGTTAGATATGGGAAGTGTGCACTCAGAGAAAGAAAAGGGAATGCTCAGTCTCAGTCTTTCAGGGCTAAAACTCTGCTTTTTACTCCCCTGCTTCACCAATACTGTTTGACTCTTCTAATCTCATTTCACAAAATAGCCACCTTCTCCTTTTTCTTCATTGGCTACCAGTAACCTTTTTGAGCAGTTGTCTAGCTCAGCAGCCTACTTTCCAGTAAAATGTAATCACAATTCCCATATCGCTCTTGGCTTCACTGTCTGCTCCTCCTAATTACCCCCTTTCTGCGTGAATCAGCAGATGTGGATGACGTCATCTTTTATTTGGCTGTCTCGCCGTTGTTAAATGTCGCCCTGCCAGAATTCAAGCGTGGTGAGCCTGCTTCTGCAGTTTTTGCTCTAATGAAATTGGTGGAAATTTTGAATGAACAAAGAATTTTGAATCATAGCAATTTGGTTAAAAAACAAAAAAATCAACCCAGGGATCAGATACGGGTTAGAAGTCCCTTACAACCTGAAACCATGAATCAGTGGTTGATACAATAAGTGATTTCATACCATTTTGTTGTGCTTTTCAAAATACTGCCAGTTGGCCAAAATGTGAGTAGGATATTGATGCCTTAAGTTTTTATCAAAGAAATAGTAGATGAGCTTACTTAATCATCTAAGTCTTATCTTAAATATTAAAAAATGATAATTTTAAGATTTTTTTTTTACTTTGGAACGATATACATACTACACGAACCACAGAAAACATTAAAAAATGTAGTCATTTTTTTTTAAAGATTTTATTTATTTTTTTTTTTTAAAAAAGACACATTTATTCAGCGTCATGATCAGACTATTACATTTAGCAATCAACAGCATGGGTGCAAAAAAAAAAAAAAATCTACATTAAAACCCTTTGTTGGAATGCTTTACACTTTCCACA
>NC_138371.1:49882509-49918560 GCF_054177405.1 Leptonychotes weddellii | reverse complement strand
AACAATGAGGTATGACTGCACTCCTATTAGAATAGACAAAATTCCAGAACACTGATAATACCAAATGCTGGTGAGGATGTGGAGCAACATTTGTTGCTGGTGGGAACGCAAAATAGCATTGGCTGCTTTGGAAGAAAGATTGGCAGTTTTTTACAAAGCTAAACATACTTTACTATATGATCTGTAGTCACTCTTTGGTATTTACCCAAAGGAGTTGAAAACTTACGTCCACCCAAAAACCTGTACAGGAATGTTCGTAGAAGCTCTACTCATCTCTACCGGCAATATTTGGCGGCGGAATGTCTCACCGGAAATTCTCTGCTCCCAGGCATGTGTCCCTGGGCTTCTTGCCTCGGGAGCGCAGCAGCCGGCACCATGGGAAGGTCAAGAGCTTCCGGAAGGATGACTCTTCTAAGCCTGTCCCCCTCACAGCCTTCCTGGGCTACAAGGCTGGCATGACTCACATCGTGCGGGAGGTGGACAGGCCAGGGTCCAAGGTGAACAAGAAGGAAGTTGTGGAGGCTGTGACCATTGTGGAGACACCACCCATGGTGGTTGTGGGCATGGTGGGCTACATGGAAACCCCTGAGGCCTCCGCACCTTTAAGGCCATCTTTGCCGAGAACGTCAGTGATGAATGCAAAAGGCGCTTCTGTAAGAACTGGCATAAGTCTAAGAAGGCCTTCACCAAATACTGCAAGAAGTGGCAGGATGATGATGGCAAAAAGCAGCTGGAGAAGGACTTCAACAGCATGAAGAAGTATGCCAGGTGATCCGGTTCATCGCCCACACCCAGATGCGTCTGCTTCCTCTATGCCAGAAGAAGTCCCACCTCATGGAGATCCAGGTGAATGGAGGCACAGTGGGTGAGAAGCTGGACTGGGCCCACCTTGTCTAAGCCCCCCAGCCCGTGGTTATTTCGGTCCAGCACCCGGAACGGACAAAGTCAGTGTACCGGGTCCTTCAACCTTTCACTTTCTTTGTCCCCTGCTCCCCTTCCCTCTCCTACCCTTTTCATCACCTCTTTTCCCTTCCTTTTTTACTTCTTTCCCCACTTTGTGCTGCAGATATTTGAGCACCATGTAGCTGTGGGAAGTTTACAGACTAGTGGTTAAAACATGCGCCTAAAAAGAGATCACAGAACTCTCTCTTTGCCAACTTGCTTCAAATGCTGGGGCAAGAATGTGGTGCTGTGAGACCCTGACAGAGAGAGGGCCCCGCCTGCGGCATCAGAGAACGTTCCCTGGGCACTGACCTTTGGGCTGAACTGGGCTTAACTAGATGATGAAGAAAGGGAAAGAAGTGTTTTCCATGCAGAGGAAGCAGAAGGTGCTTCAAGAATTGAAAGGAAGGATGACATGGGGTTGGTGGGGCCAGGACAACTCACACTCAGGTTTGCAGGGCTGCCTGTTTGGAATTCTGGTCTTAAGCCTAATCCTCAATCCTTCTGTGAAGTGCTTCTTTGTGCCGAGCTGATTCAGGGACCGCGTTGCACCCAGTGGCCTGCATATACGTGTCCTCTGATTCTTATGGGATGCCGCTACCCCTGCAGCCCTTCACTGACTGTATTAGTCAGCGGGAGCTGCTGTTAACAGAAGCTGGCCACGCACTAGGTGCCTTCAACAACAGATGCTTATTTTCTCACAGTTCAGAGGCTACAAGTTCAAGATCAAGGTGCCATGGGGGTCGGTTTCTAGCGAGGACTCTTTCTGGCTCATGGATGGCTATCTTCTTACGGTGTCCTCACACGGTTTCTGTGTGAGCTGGTGTGGGAGGGGGGATGAGAGAGAGATTGATCTCTACTGTCTCTTCCTCTTCTTATAAAACGCCAGTCCTATCTGATTAGGGCTCACCCTTCTGACCTCCTTTAACCTGTATCACCTCCCTAACGGCCCTAGATCATATCCAAATACAGCCATGTTGAGGGTTAGAGCGTCAACATATGAATTATGTGGGGACGTATTTTTAGCATGTCACACTGACCTGTCATAACGTGGAGCATGACTTCTTTCTTTTTAAATTTTACTTATTCATTTGCCAGAGAGAATGAGGGGGGCGGGTAGAGAGAGAAAGAGAACAAGCCGGGGGAGCAGCAGGCAGAGGGAGAAACAGGCTTCCCGCAGAGCAAGGAGCCCGATGTGGGACTCGATCCCGGGACCCTGGGATCATGACCTGATCTGAAGACAGATGCTTAACCGACTGAGCCACCCAGGTATCCCTGGAGCATGACTTCTGATGATTGTCCCTAGGATAATACCTCATGATTTACAGTGAGCAGGTGTCTCAGAGGAGAACAGAAGAGTAAAGCTCTGCAGCATTGGCCTTCTCCCTTTGAATACCAGGGAGAGAACCGAACAGAAACTGATTCTGTTATGTCAGCATGCTCCATCACGAAGGCACAGGGCTTGTGGTGGATCAACTTGCTCCGTCTCTGAAGTGGGCGTAGCTCTTGTGAGGGCAGCTGGTGCTCAGTGGCTGGGATGCTGCAGGTCAGCAGGAAAGTAAACAGGAAGCTTGAATACATGGAGAGAGGCTGGGACTTCCAGATGCAACCTGCAGCCTTGTGACTTCAGGCGAGAACAGGTAGCTTCGGGAATCACGGGAGGCCTGCTATCAGTAACAACACCACAGAAAAGAAAATTATGAAACTTAATTCATCCCCGGTTCTTGCTCTTTCTGTCAGATCAGTGGTAACTGTTGTTAAGTACATTCAGTTGTAGGGCTCATGCTTTTTCTGGAACTTTTAAATTAATGACCCTTAGAAAAGTCACATTTAAAAAAACATGCTGGGGAGATGAGTAGCATGGCATCCTACACATCATTCTCAGGGGTATTTTCTGGGTGTATGGATATGTATGGCTTCAGCAGGACCGTGAGCACTGTGGGAAGAGGAAGCTAGAGAGGCTTGGCTATTACTTTCTTTTTTTGGCCAGTGCATTGAAAGCTATCAAAGCAAGGCTTATCATTTTCTCCTGGATGACGCAAGTCTATCGATTATATCTGTACTTTGCCCACTTGACCTCTTCCACATTCTTATTATAGGATTCTATAATAGGATGAATCATATAGAATGAATTTCATTCTACTATTGGCTGAAAGGGTTTATGAAAGAAAGAAAACTTAGAATAGCATAAGCCACATCCTACACTCTACTAGTAGATAGAGCTTATATAAACATTGACTGTGTACTGTCTGAAGCATTTGACAGACTTATAGGCTTCCTAGGAGGCAGAAAAAAGTGAAAATCCGAAGAAAAGAACATTGGCCAGGAAACGCAAGGCCGAAAGAAGTACTATGGTGGTGATAGATGAATAAACAAGAAATTAGTAAACACATGCTGTGTATAAGACTGTGACTGGCACTTAAAGGCATAGAAGGACTTAAACCAACCAAGGAATTTACATTTTAAGTTAGACCAGATATAAATTTAAGCAAAATATAAAATCGTCAAGTAATCGAAAAAAAGTACAAATGAGATGTCAGAAGGTGGTATGTGATTTATTGCCAAATGAAGAGTGCTACCAATGAAGTGATTTTTCTCCATTAGCATCCAAAGTCCGTAACAGCGAGGACCACAAAGGGCATGCTTGCGATGGTTAGTATAGCGGTTGGCGTTCATTAATTAATCAAGGCGAGGGAACACTGAACTTTTTAAAGTAAGGATGGTGTTTTTTGCTTGTTTGTTTAAAAGGTGTAACTTATGTACAATAAAGTATAGAAAATCTTAAGTGTAGGTTCAATTAATTCTCCCTATCTGTATCTATGCATAAAGCCACCCCCAGACGAAGATCGAGAACATTTCTAGCACACTGGAAGGTTCTGTCACACCTCTTTCAGTCTGTACCACCCAGTAGTAGCTGCCATTCTGACTGCTGTCACTGCACTTTAATTCTGCCAGTCTTTGAACTTCATACCCATGGAATTATACAATGGTTCTCTTTGTGTTGAGATTTGTCCACGTCGTTGTGTGCTGTTGAAAGCGTCAGTGGTTCATTCTTGCTCATTTCTGTGTATTATTCTTAATGGGCACTTGGCTTATTTCAAGTTTGGTGCTAGTAGGAATACAGCTGCTGTGAACATGTTCAGATTTGTCTTTTGATGGATGTAAGCACTCACTCCTCTTGAGATCTATCCAGGAGTGGAATTGGTGGGTCACAGGGTATTACTGCCTTTAGCAGATATTGTCAAACATTTTTCCAAAGTGCTCATCCCAACTTACATTCCCCCCAGCAATGTAGAAGAATTTGAATACAGATTCTAAATTGTTTTTATAGGTTTCAGTAAAGTTCATTCGGAACATGTAAAGACCCTGGTCATTACAATCCAAGGGAGTGAGGGAGGGAATGCATTTTTCTCAGTGTTAGTATTGCTCATACTTCCGGACTCTAAACTCTCAGGGCCAGAGCACAACGTAGGCAGGCATTCAGCCAGTATTTGAGTGGATCCTGAGATAGGTCCATAGTTTAGGAAGGAAGATGAATATGACAGCAGGGTGTAGTGGCAACCAATTATTGAGTTCTGACCTTTACAGATATCAAGGCTCTCAGCTTTATCACTTGCCAGTTTCATGATGTCTTTCGTTCTACAATTCTAATTGAGTCTGCTCTGTGCCAAGAAGTCTTGTCCTACTGTTGCTGCTGAATAAAATTAAAGATGGTCAGGCAAGGCCCACAATAACATAGTCTCTGGTCCAGGACGGGTTGGTGACTGAGTGGGACTGGTGTGTGGACTACACCATGATAAGGGGAGCCTATGATAGAGCCTTGCAGCACAGTTGAGGATGGGCTCAGGTCAGGTCTGTAACAAGCAGGACAGGAAGTAGGCAATAAATGCTTTCCAAGAAATTCTTCTGTTTGGTTCTCTTATCAAGGAATAGGAAGAACCACGAGGCATGACCAGGGATAATTTGAGTCTTGAATACGTGCAGTGTGACTGTTGGGCAAAGCTGCTTTAAAAGCTAACATTGAGGAATGCCTGGGTGGTTCAGTCAGTTAAGTGTCTGCCTTCGGCTGGGGTCATGATCCCAGGGTCCTGGGATCAAGGAACTCCACATTGGGCTCCCTGCTCAGCAGGGAACCTGCTTCTCCCTCTTCCACGCCCCCTGCTTGTGCGCTCTCTTTCTCTGTCAAATAAATAAATAAATAAATAAATAAATAAATAAAATCTTTAAAATAAATTAATTAATTTAAGAAAGCTAACATTGGGTACCTGCTACATCTCAGGCATTTTTTTTTCCTCGTCATTACAACCCTGTGCAATGGGTACTCTTAGAGCCCCATTTCACAGATAAGGAAACCAAGGAACAGAGAGAAGACATAACTCAGCCAAAGTCCTACAGCTAGAGAGTAGGAGAGCAGGATTTGAATCTAGATGCTTCCAGAGACTGGGTTCTTAGCCACTCACTGCACAACAGCTGTCTGTTAGGGTACTTTAAACTTTTAAGTGCATAGTCTTTATTTCTATGAACCTCATAAAAGTTGGGTATTTGAAATGAACATTTTGCTGATTTTTATGTGTCATTTCTCCCTGGGATGGTTTGCAAACTTGTAGTCTGAAGAAGGTTTGACATATAGAGGTATTAGAATAATCCAAGGATCTCAGTTTTTGAAAAGAAAAATTTTAACCTAGTATTAGTTGATATGTATCAGAAGGTCTGTAAATTAGCAGCCAAACATACTATTCAATAACATCTCTGCATTTTTGCATGAACTGTGGTGTATGCCATGAGAACTAAAGGATAATTCTGAAATCCAAAAATTCGAGAGCTTAACCCTTCCATGCAATTACCAGTTGAGTGTCTGCCAGGTGGTACGTACAGTACTAGGTCCTGAGCATGTATTACCTGTAATCTCCCAAGCAACTTGAGCTAGGTTTTATTAGATCCCAGATCCCCACTTTTCAGATGAAGAAATTGAGGATCAGAAAAGCCGAATAACCTGCCCAGTTTCATAGCTAGAAAACATCACCACGGGGATTTGAACTAAGCCTGTTTGACCCCACTCTTTCCTTGATACCACACTCTTCCACTTGTGCCTAAAGGAAGCACTCAGTTTCAAGGAAGTTGCTGCTCTGTGGTAATACTTCACCCTGCTATCCCCATCCATTTTTTTTTTAATCAGTCTATGGCATCAAATTAGATTTCCGGAAGAACAGTTTTGAATTGTAATGGATGGCATTGTTCCCTGTCTCAACATTTTAAATTGTATTCTGATTTTGCTGACAATACTGTCTATCTAAATACAGGAAACTTTAGTCATAAGAATGCTAATAGACCTGATTTAGTTGTCAGATTTTTTTTGTGGTCTCATGAGCAAACAAGTATGTTACTGTGGAAACCAAATAGAAACCTAGATGAATTGATATGGTAAAAGGCCTAAGAAATGGGGCAGCTTGAAATAATTCCATCAGAGTAGCATAGGGGATAAAAGAGAATGACTTGAAGAGAAATTAGGCCAGGGTTATTCAGTTAAGTCATATATACAGATTATGCAAATATTTTATTTATTTAGAGTCTATTTTTATCATTTAAACCAATGTGTAATTTATAACGATATCACTGACAATGTTTACCTAATTTGTTAACCTAAATTTTTAACCTTATTCTGACCTCCATTTGCATGTGGTAGGTATATTTGTACTTTAAAAGAATATATGTAATAGTCTTTTTTTTTAAAGATTTTATTTATTTATTTGACAGTGAGAGAGATAGTGAGAGAGGGAACACAAGCAGGGGGAGCGGGAGAGGGAGAAGCAGGCTTCCCGCTGAGCAGGGAGCCCAGTGTGGGGCTCGATCCCAGGACCCCGGGATCACAACCCGAGCCAAAGGCAGATGCTTAATGACTGAGCCGCCCAGGCGCCCCTGTAATAGTCATTTTAAAGGCAAGTAGGATGAAACAGTTAGAGTCTCCTGCTATCTGCCCCAGGGATCCAGTTGCCATTCCAGTAATCCAAGAGACGCCAGCAACGTGATATTAGAGACCGAATGTTCCAAATGTCATTGATATAAAAGCCATATCAGGTAGAGCCCCCAACAGAAATTTCCCATTAGCACGACTCTGAGTCAGGCCATCCCAGTGAGAGTGTTCTTTCATGTGGGGTTAGGGCTTGTAGGTCATGTATTCTTGCAGGACTGGGGGCTTCGGAAAATTACTTAGGTCTAAGAGTGCATATGAGAACTCATTTATGTAACCGTTGTAGACTGAGTAGGCAGAGCAATGTCCTCTGTGAACGCAGGACTGCAGACAGTAGGCAGCTGTCCAGTGGTCTGGCGAGAACATATGGATCAGCACAGCCCTGCGGCATCACCCCAGAGTGAAGTCAGCCTCTCCCTTGTGATCCAATAAACGTTTGAATGAATGCCATCCAAGTGGCCTGTTAGGGCTTGTGACCCTCTGCCCAGGCAGTATCAGACTACCGGGGTTTTGGGGTTCTTTGGTTACTGTTTCCTTCTCTTGGCATTTGGGAGTTCTGTTATGTATCAGATTCTCTGATTTTTGCATTTTGGTCCTTGCATATTTAGAGTGTAGGGCGTATTAGACATGATGACTGAAATGATCGTTATATACACAGGGCTTGAGAGCTCTTTAACCAAAGCCCAGAGGCGACCAGTATTTTGAGTCTGTAGCAGAGGAAACACAGGATCAGCCATGTTATGATTTCTCTAACTTGAAAGCACACCTCTACATGGCAGGTCCTCATACCTTCTTCTAAAGTGTTCGAAAGCTCGCTGTGACTGGTTATCATTATCTTATGATAATGAAAGTACATTATCATAAGATGGCTGATCCTGTGTTTCCTCTGCTACAGACTCAAAATACTGGTCGCCTCTGGGCTCTGGTTAAAGAGCTCTCAAGACCTGTGTATATAATGATCATTTCAGTCATCATGTCTAATACGCCCTACACGTCTACATGAGTAGAAGGGAAGCTTTTAATGCACCACTGTTAGTTGTCGCTGGTGAGGCACTGGATGGTAAATGTAATGGCGGTTTCTTCGCCCTAGGAGTAGCATTCAAATTCTCATCTCTCAACTTCATGAGAAAACAAGCCTTGCTGCATATCTTTTAAACTGAAGCCTTTCTTCCTTCAACGTTGGTCTGTTCCTGTCCATTTGGTTTCAATAACCAGTCACAGCGAGCTTTCGAGCACTTTAGAAGAAGGTATGAGGACCTGCCATGTAGAGGTGTGCCCATGGTGCGGTCGGGCTTCTGAGGATGAGGCAGATGTGGGCATTGCCCTCAAAGAGCATCCAGTTTGGGGAAGAAAAGACATGTGTCTCAAGAACTCTGATCAAGATGGGCTGAGGAAAGTCCATGAGGTACTGAGCAAGGATTGTGAAAGTTAAGAACCTGGAGAATTCCTTCTAGGAAACAGCTCCCTGTCACCCACACAGGGTGTAAAGGAAGGACGGGATTGAGATCTTCGAGGTGTAAGGGGAAGACCGTTTTAGTTAGAGAAAACACACACAGTGGGTGAAGAGTCGGTACGTCTGGGGGAATTGCTAGGAGTTCTGTTTGGTTGAAGATCTCAAGAAGCCTGTTGTGGAAGATAAAGTTGGAAAGTTAGTTGGAGTTGGGTCACGGGGACCTTGAACGCTAGGATATGGAATTGGGGTTTATTCTCTCTTTTCTTCATTTCAAATTCTAACACAAGTGTGTTACTTTACAGTCTGATTATTAAGTATGATTATTAGTAGAAAGTCAAGTATTCCTTTTGGCAGTTTGTGGGAAAATACAAAAATATTGTTACACAGTTCAAGTGGTATGGGTCAAAATGGATTTTTTGGGCTGGAAATTCTCCACAGAGGCAGTGCTAAATATACCACATAATCTATCACTGAGGTGGAAGTCAGCTGCATCACTGCAGCATGCCCTTATTTTGATTCCTCCTTAGGTTCAATGATGATAGGATCTACATTTCATAGCTTTCTTTCTTTCTTTCTTTTTTTTTGGCCAGGTGGGTGGTGTTAAAATGCCTAATACCCCATTTCTCTGGCAAACAAGCTGGTTTGTTTGAAATATGAGTCATTAAGCTCCTTTATCTTTCCTCCCAATTTCCTACTTAGCATTTTCCCTTCATATTGGGCACTTTGTAAGCAGTGAGGTGGCTCATTGATTTGCCGCGCATAAAGGAGCAGCGCTGGTCTATTTTCTATTGAAAGGAATTATTTTGGTCTACCTGTGGTGTGCCTTGGAAATATTCTGAGCTGGTATTTGTAGCTATTGGAGGCTAACAAGAAAAAAATCTGAATTTTATCAGATAGGTTTGAAACATTTTTCAATTGATAAAAACATTAGTGAAAAGGGCTATCTTTGTTAGTGTTCTCTGGCTAATTAACTCTGTTGACTAAAGCTTGAGGCTTATATGGCAAGGTCAATTAGTTTTACTCTGTGATTATCTCTCAGAACCTCTAGTCCTGGCCATTGATCTCAATAAATAATTATAATACTAGCAAGCACTTACATAGCTTTAAGTGCTATACATATAAACTTATTTAATTTTCAGAATGATCCTAAATAGTAGGTATTGTTACTATCTCCATCTTTATAGATTATGAAATTGAGAAGCTATGTGATTGGCCCAAGGTCCCATTACTGGTTACTGGCTAAGCCAGGATTTGAACGTAAGCACTTGGGGTCCTAGATCTTTACTTTTGATTTCATTAAAATCCAAGGACACCAGTAAGAATGTCTCTAGACTTAAGTAAACATGATGTGTGTCTAAACATTTAAGGCTATTTATTTTGTATAGCAGAAAGCTTTGATTTAAGAAATTTCAGACCAGGGGCGCCTGGGTGGTTCAGTTGGTTAAGTGTCTACCTTTGGCTCAGATCATGATCCCAGGGTCCTGGGATCGAGCACTGCATCGGGAGCCTGCTTCTCCTTCTCCCTCTGCCTGCCGCTCCCCCTGCTTGTGCTCTCTCCTTCTCTCTGTCAAATAAATAAATAAAATTTTTAAAAAAAGAAAAGAAATTTCGGACCAATGTTATGATATACAGACACCAGAAATCTATTCAGCGTCTCTTTTGTTGCCCACGCATACATAGTTGGACATTTGGGCGAGGCTTCCCGGTGGTGACATTTGAGACCTGAGCCGGGACTTCAAGGATGTTCAGGTGTTCAACAGGCAGAAAAGAGCACCACAGGAAGAGGGAACAGCACATGCAAAAGCTCAGAGGGGAGATGGCATTCAATGTGCATGTTTGGAGGAAAATACGGTGTCCAGGGTATCTGAAACAGGGTGGAAGCCAAGCAGAGTGACTAAGATGCAGTTTAAGGCTGCAGGTTGTACCCTGCGGAGGAGTTAACATTGTCCTCTCAGACGGTGACTTTCGTTTTGATCAAGGATTCACAGATTTTTATATCCAGTGTCAGAGGGTTCCCAGGTGCTCTGATGCTCACCTGTAGGTCCATAGACCCCTTTCCCCCAAGCCTTAGAGAATAACTGAGAATCAGAAATAACACGGTCAAATACATGCTTTAAGAAAGAGGAGGACTCTGATGGCAGCGAAGGTGCCTGTCAGGGAGAGTGGTAGGAAGTAGAGGCGTCAGGAGGCAGAGCACATAACCGAGGCCAGAGAAGGCCGAGTTGACCCAAGAGCGATGTCAGGGAAGGGGAACGCGGGAAATGGAAGTGAGCGGACTTGGGGTGAGCTACATGGGAAGGTTGCAAGGGAAGCGGCTGAGAGAAACTGCAGTTTTCTAGCTTGGTTTAAGGGTAGAGAATGGTGTCGCTAATAAAAGCTGAAGACCAGAAGAGGCAAGGGTAGACAAAGGGGCAAGGGTAGAATGTAAGGGGCTCGATTTTTAGACCCATTGAGTTTCAGGTGCCCATGATACATTCCAATGGAAACATCCAGCGGACAGTTGGAAATGCAATCTGGAAAAGAAGTCAGCATCGGAGAGAGACTTAGCCATCTCCCTAACAAAGGGTAGGCTGAAGCCCTCGGAGTTAGGAGTTAGACAGGGCCTAACTGGGGGAGCCTAGCGGAAGGGGGGGCACCAGGTGAGCAGCAGGAAGGCTTGCCTGGGAGAAGGGACCCAGGGGAGCCCAGCAGCATCACAACACTCAAGCGTTTCCCGTGTGCTGGGTCTGTTCTGAACACTTTACATGCATTAGCTTGCTTAATCCTCTGCCGCCTCTGTGAAGGAGCCACATTTTACACGTGCGGAACCCCAGTCGCCTTCCATGGTGAATTAGTGGTGAGCATCAGTGAGCCGATGATAGTGAATTAAGATAGTTTTTGTCATAACTGTCTTATAGATTTAAATATAGATTGGTAAGCTTTGATGACAGTATTTCCTTACTTCCCCCCCCCGGTTCTGTGAAGTAAATATAGTATGATCATCAGAATTCATGAAGAAAGCATGATCTGAGACTTCCATAAATTTCCAAATTCCCTGGCCTTCTCATCACATGAATATTCTGTTAGGATTCACGCATTTCTTAATATATTCTTATTTAATAGATTACGCTTTCCCTGAAGTTTTTTCTCCCAATCAATGAGCATTTTGGGCATTGGTTGGAGCACTTCCTGAAATGGTTTCATGAGTCACATTTTCGTATTTCCTCTTAGACTATACATTGGACTCTCCTGGTGGTGATCTGAGATTTCACCAAGCTCTACATTCCTATTCTTTTTTTTTTATGATTTTTTTAAATTAACATATAATGAATTATTTGTTTCAGGGGTACAGGTCTGTGATTCATCAGTCTTACACAATTCACAGCGCTCACCATACCACATATCTATTCTAATCTACACAAACTTCTCTTGTTTACTTACATGCATCGCTTCCTTAGAACCTCTCCATTTTTTCCTTTTAATCACTATTCTAGCAGTAGAGATTTTCTTTGGAGCCCATTTTCTCAGAGTAATTTTCTTTTGGTCAGTTCATCAGTTATGTACATTGGGGGAACAAGAAACAATAAAATCACACCAAGTTGCCACAGCTGGGCTATCTGCTAGGCAGGGGTCAGCAAACGATAGTCCAAGGACTGAATGCGATCCACCACTTTTTTGTAAGGGAAGTTTTGTTGGAATATAGCCATGTTCATTCATTTACATCTTGCCTCTGGCTGCTGTCCTGCTACAATGGCAGAGCTGTTGCAACTGCATGACCCACAAAACCTAAAATGTTTACTGATTTGGACCTTCACAGAGAAAGTACAAACTCTTTCTCTGTAGCATACTACTTTTGGAGGATCAGGATATGTCCAAGGCATAGTTATAGTGCTTTAGAGGTTGTTTGTTGTTGTTGTTGTTTTTCAAAGATTTATCCATTTATTTTAGAGAGAGTGAGCAAATGGGGGAAGGGTCAGAGGGAGAGAGAGAATCCGGAAGCAGACTCCCTGCTGAGCGCAGGGCCCAGTGCGGCTTCCATCCCAGGACCCCGAGATCATGACCTGAGCCGAAATCAAGAGTTGGCCGCGTAACCAACCGAGCCACCCAGGCACCCCATATAGTGCTTTAGAATTTTTAAATAAAATTATACTCAACTGAATAATAGGACCATTGAGTAGCTTCCGTATTATTTGTTTTTTGGATACAAAATGGAAATTGTCACGGGAATAATAAAATTGAAGTCTCCTTTAAGTAATAATCAGAATTCTTACCTGTATAATCAGTCATCTGAATTTTTGTCAGCATTGACAAAACTGTTAAATTTGGAAAAAGAAATTTTCTTTGAATCCTTAATAGATGCCAGGTCCTTAATTGTGCTTGGCCTTTGGGATTTGGAAAAATATAACACTTTCCCCACCCTCAGAGAAATACGTGTCAATTTAAACCAAGTTAGATATAAATAAACAAAAAATCTGGGAAAATTGGCTTAAATTATAGAAATATAACAGATTGAGAAAATGAGCCAAGTAAGTTATTTCAGTTTATTAACATGTTGACCATATATTACTTCTTCAGTCATGTTTCTGAAAAAATGGTTATGCTTTATTTCCCATTATTTTGCCAAGACAAGAAATATGTGATGCCAAATAGGATCACATTTTGCTCTATCAAATATAAGTTCCTCATGTGTCTCTCCTGGATGCCCACTCTCCCAGGTAGCTCTGCCTTCCTTTTGGGGCTGCTAAATGTCTTCTGAGGTCCTCTCTTGCCTCTGGGTTCTCTTTCCTCAAATTTGTTCTCCTGCATTGGCTCCATTGATGCATAATCACATGATTCTGCTGCTCTGAACTGAACTCCTGTTCTCTACAGCCCACCTAGTGAAATCTAGTCCTTTACTAGCATTTAAGACCTTCCACAGAAGCCTTCGTGGAAGATCTTAGATGTTCCATACCTCCTCTCTTTCTTCCGCCCCACCCTCCTCCTTTTTTTTTTTTTTTGTACCCTAGACTCAAGTACTGGGACTACAGTCTATGCTTTCTCATCTGTTGATTTTCATACACTTTTCCTCACTGTTTGAAATGTCCTTTATCCATCTCTGCTTGTGTCCATTTCTTGCCTGAATCTACTAATCTTTCAGCTGCCTCCTCTTTTGAGCAATTTCCCCCCATCGCTTTCCACCTGCCTCAGAAATTCTAAGCTAGAATGAATATTTTCATGCCATGAATATCCGTAATATATTTTCTGCTTTTGTAACTTAAAAAGATTATTCACATACTGTATCCTGTTATCTATGGCTAAGCTCTAAATTTCTTCTTCTTTTTTTTTTTAAGTTTTATTTATTTAAGTAATCTCTACACCCCACATGGGGCTCGAACTCAAGACCCTGAGATCAAGAGTCACATGCTCTTCCAACTGAGCCAGCCAGGGGCCCCTAAACTCTAAATTTCTTAAGGGAAGGAGCTTTGTTTTTGTTGATTGTTTGTTACATTTCTATATTTCTTTAGTGTCTGGTTTTAGTGTTTGCATATAATAGCTGCACAATTGATTTAGTGATGAGTGGATAAATTAATCAGTGCTTAATGGCAGATGTGAAAACTCTGTTCTGTTGTATCAGTTGGTGAATTTTAACTTATTTGATATATGGTAGCACTAATGAGATTAGATAAATTTCCAAGATAAAAATCAGCTCTTCAGTTATTGACAGGAAAACCACAGTAGTTGCTGGGTGAAAGTGCCTACATATCGTGTTTTTCATCGTTAGGAAGTTACCTCCGGAACAGCCTGTTTTCATAGACTGTTGGGTTGTAGCACTAAATCTATTCTCCAGGGCTTTAGACACAGTGTAGAAATCCTCATTGTATTTGGGATTATCACAGGTAAGAAGAGGAAAATCAGTTTCTTGTCTAAACCTTGTTGCCAGTGAAAAAAAACAAAATAGCAAAATCTTTTTACTAAGATATTTAATGGAGACAGTAGACAAAGTAAACAAGATAATGAGAAAAGGTCTTAGGCTATAGTTTTCTGGGAAAGCAATTTAAGATGTTTAACCTTAAATAAAGACCAGTCTTTGTGAAAATGATGTGGGCATTGAGTCAGCACAGTGGGCCACCTAATGTACAGAAAATAGTCAAAAATGTCTCATCTCTTATTTTTGTTGTGAAATGGACTTTGCTATGTAGGCTGCTAACTTTGTGTAAATACTCTTCTGCTGGTCTTTCTGTTTTTACTATTCTAAGAATCTTTAATATGTTACAGAATGATGGAGCTCGCTTTATCTTGTTTCCATTTTGCATTCTATGCATTAACTTAGTAGCTACACGAGACAGTCTAGTGTTTGGTAGAACACATCATATGCTCTGAGGACCTGAATAAGAAATGAGTGGAATGTGTGGGGACTGTGCTGGACAAGAACATGGTGTATAGTGGGCAAAATTCAGACCGTGGGAGGATTAGTCACACAACTTACAGGAAAAATTCTGTTGCAAAGATAATGGATCATTTGCTTCCTGAATGAGCCATTCAGAAGGAACCTTTGCCAAATCACTAAACTCCCTGATGAGATTCTGCAAAGACTCCTACCCGCGTACTCGTTGGTATAGAAGACTTTGTTTGAATCAGCCTTTCCAACCTTTACAGTTTCTAATTTATTAATTGCTTAGGTGGAATGTGTTGGGGAGGCTTTTTGGTCTGCAGAATGTATCGTTAAATTAGAACATGATTCCTTTCATGTGTTTTGATAAAAAGTGGTTTACTTTTTTAAAAAAAAAAAAAGCATTAATTTTGGTCATAGTTTTAAAAAGAAACAACTCTTCCCTTCTCTGAGTGTATTTTTAACAAGAGCTTTAAGAATTAATCTTCGATATGTTTTGTCACAAGGAGTAATCAGACTTGAACTTTATAAGCTTGATACCTTTGGACTTCTGCCCTGCACACGGTTTATGTGTAAGGGAAAAAACCCTGTACAGTTTCTTAATTAAATGAAGTTTTGTTGTCACTTGGTTAAACTTCTTGGTTTTTGAATAAAACAATATATTAGCCACCTGCAAATTTGGAATTTGAATGTGATGATATAAATCTTTCTGTCCTAATCAAGTTTTTGAAGCTGAACTAAAATAATTATGCCTAATATTTCTGGCTTCAGTAACTACCAGGGATGATTGATTATATCTGAACCACATATTGATAGAGTGCTAATTTTTAATCAGAGTGATCAGCCTCCCTCCCCTGAAGGTTATAGAAGGCACTACACTTGATTGTGGTTGCTGGCTTTTTGAAGGTTGCACAGAATGTCCGTATGAACATTCATTATAGTCTCAGAACAAGCCAAAACCTTTATTCTGTGACATTGCATACACACTGTGTGAAAATACATACTTTTGTGCAAAAGAACAATAGACTAATTTCTTACGAAGTATATACATATAAATAGAAGTGTTGTAAGTTTCACTTTTTAACTCACACTTACTGTGTGCAGGGAACTAAGGTCCAGTCCTTGCTTCTCAGACTCAATGCAGTCTGATAGGGGAGATAAGAGGTGGAAGCAAGCGATAAGACCAAGACAGTTGTATATATCAGTCGAATTGACCAAAGTATCAGGTGCGATAGATTGCTTCTTTCTAGCAGAGAAGATCAGTGAAGGTATTGGGGGTTGTGATTTTGAGCTAGGTTTTGAAGGACGTATAGGCAAAGGGAAAAGAGATGAATGAAGTGGAAAAAAGCTCCTTGGGCCAGGGTCTGATTTGCGTAGGCTGGCCACAAAACACTGCACAATCTGGAAATTCCTTAGGTATGGCAAGCAAAATTCACCTGCCTTCTTCCCCTCCTCTGGGGCTGGACTGGGGGAAACAGAGAGGAAACCATGATTTTACCCCCACGGATATCTGTTCTCTTTTATTCCCACTTCCCCTTTCAGGATGGTTAAAAAGTTATGGTGAGTTAGACTAGGGAAGAGGAATGGGCGCGGGCGAAAAGAACCCGCAGCGTAGCACAGGGGGCCCTTTGCCATACTTTTCTTCTTTCTTTTCCTTTTTCAGTGTTCTCTCCTTTTCCAAAGCTTGCAGAGTCCATCATAGAAAAGAGCAAAGAAGAGTGAGGAGGGAATTTCCTGCAGCTGACCATATTCAGTCTGCCTATAATCATGTGGGATTAAAGAGCAGGATTGAGTGGTGTTGGCAGAAAATAAACAGGTATCATGCTGAGCCTACAAAAATAATCTTGATGCACCCTGACTTTAGTTCTAGGTCGTCATCACAGTCATCAGTTAAATTTTATTTAGGACCTATAAGATGCATGGAATTGTCTTACAACATAGTAGAGATTTTAAAAAACCATTTTTTGTAGAGGTGTAGGGGGGTTTAAAACAGCCCCCCCTTTTTCCCAGAAAAACGGTACTTACAGGAGCAATCACAGCATAGGATCCTGAGCAGACGTCAATCTTTTGTTCTTCTATGAAGTCATCATCTTTCAGAATATGTGTGTGTGCATTAATTTTTTTTTACTTTTCCATAAATAAAAAGAGAAAAACTAAAACCAAGTGAAAAAAGAGGCTTGAAAAATCATCCAATCTGGGGAGTAATTTTTAAAGCTACCTTGTGAATAAATGAACCTGCTAGAGAGGTTTATGGCTTGAAGGAAACAACTGCTGTCACATTTCAGGATCAGAGTAAATCATTTAGCTTCTACTTTGGAGTACTTATCTGGTTTGTCTTTCTTTCTCTTCCTTCTCTTCTCTTCTTCTCTCCTCCTCCTCCTCCTCCAGGTTTAAAGTGGACATAGTTTATCTTCTCATAAAATATTCTTTGCCTTCTGAGAAATAATGCCAAGTTGCAAACTGTATTCTTCGATAGTATAGTCAGCTCTTTCTGCTAGAGGATTGTTCTAGGAGTTTGGCCGATGTACTCTGTATGGCAAATTACAGACTATTAATGAGTCTTTATCAGGGCACAGTGATAGTACATTTATATGCTTAGGTGGTGAAACCACTTCATACCTACTGGTTTTAAAAACTAAGATTTAGGGACACCTGGGTGGCTCAGTCGGTTAAGCATCTGACTCTTGATCTTGGCTCAGGTCTCAAGCTCATGGTCGTGAGTTCAAGCCCTGCATTAGGCTCTGTGCTGGGTGTGGGCCTACTTAAATACATACATACATTCTAAAGTTTACATTTAATTGGAGGATTAAACATGTTTCTGGAAAATCTGCTTTATCCGCTTTTAGAAAATATTTGCTATATAAATTGAGAGTTTTCCTACTCCAGACTCTGGGTAAGATGTCAATTATGAATGTTATAATTATGAATGTGTGAATGTTATGCTCAGCATGATACCTGATGGCTGACGAGGACAGTGGCTACATCTTTGAGATTCCATAAAACTGGGCAAAGGAGGTAAAAATCTGAGACACCATCCCTTATGAACTTTCTCCTCAAAAGGTATATTGGAAGGAATTTTCTGATTGGTCATCCGCAGTCCCCTGAGAAGCTCATGAAAGTTCTGTGGAGTTGTACTATTATGAGTGTAATCTCTCTTTTTCAGTTCTACCCCTTGCCACAAAACAACACGAGAAAGAAATCAAGGATCTACACCTGTCATCGACCAGATCACCCCAGTAGGGTCAATAGACAGACTGAGTCCCAGGGAAAAAGCTGCCGGCATCTGAGGGATAAACCACTTTGAAGAGCTTTTACCTTAACGCTGACCTGGAAGACTTTGACTCCTGGTTACAAGGTGAGTTAGGAGAACACAAGCTTAAGATCAGAAACAGGATTAGATTAGGCAGTGCTTAATAACAGCAAAAGATTAGTGAGACATTACCAAATCACAGGAAGGTGTTTCTTTATATATTCTTTTATGTGTATATCAGACCAAAAAGTGATATATTATAATCCTGGTTATGTTTAGGCATCCTGATAAAAAGTTCTACCAGATTTTTTTTTTTTTTTAGGATAGGAAGTAGAAAAACCTGCCAAAATATTTGTTAACCTTTTTCTATCTGCAGTCTGACATCATGGGGAAATAAGACACTGCTCTTCCCTTCTAGAGTAATAAAGCTGCAGATATAAGCCTACAAAATGAAATGTTAACCCTGCTTGCATTATATACATATATGCACATGCATGCATGCATACACACATTCTTAAAATGCATCCATTTTTTTTTTAAAAGATTTTATTTATTTATTTGACAGAGAGAGACACAGCGAGAGAGGGAACACAAGCAGGGGGAGTGGGAGAGGGAGAAGCAGGCTTCCCGCAGAGCAGAGAGCCCGATGTGGGGCTCGATCCCAGGACGCTGGGATCATGACCTGAGCCGCAGGCAGACGCTTAACGACTGAGCCACCCAGGTGCCCCCACAGAGTAGAAGTTTTTGATTTTAATTAAGGCCAGCCTCTTCCATCTTTAATCCATTGGATCCCACAGGCTTAGAGAGGGAGGCTATTAAGCTATTTTTTGTTGAAATACCAAAAGGAGGGGGCGCTTGGGTGGCTCAGCTGATTAAGCCTCTTGATTTTGGCTCAGATCATGACCTCAGGGTCGTGGAATCAGGCTTCTTGTGGAGCTCCTGATTAGTGGGGTGTCTGCTTGAGATTCTCTCTCTCCCTCTCCCTCTGCCCCCCACCCGCTGCTTGCATGCACTCTCTTGCTCTCTAAATAAATAAATCTTTAAAAAATATATATCAAAAGGAAACTTGTCCTTACAACATTGCATTTCACTGACGTCTTTTTCAAAATATTAACATTTCCTCTTTAAAAATGAGTATTAAGTTTAAAATAAATATAAACGACACTTCATTTATGTATCTTGATTCATGAAATGCTTCCCTTGGAGACAGATTCTGAATAATAATAATGAAATAGAGTTGCTAACATGTTGTTACCAACCTTAAAAGCTGGTATATTTGAGGCATCTAGGTGGCTCAGTCAGTTAAGCGTCTGCCTTTGGCTCAGGTAATGATCCCAGGGTCCTGGGATCGAGTCCTGCACTGGGCTCTCTGCTCAGTGAGGAGTCTGCTTCTCCCTCTCCCTCTGCCCCTCTCTCTTCCTCTGCCCCTCCCCCCCAAACTCATGCTCTCTCTCTCTCAAATAAATACATAAAATCTTATTTTAATTAATTTATTTTTTTAAAGATTTCATGTATTTATTTGACAGAGAGAGACACAGCGAGAGAGGGAACACAAGCAGGGGGAGTGGGAGAGGGAGAAGCAGGCTTCCCGCGGAGCAGGGAGCCCGATGCGGGGCTCGATCCCAGGACCCTGGGATCATGACCTGAGCCGAAGGCAGACGCTTAACGACTGAGCCATCCAGGTGCCCCAAGATGCATCCATTTTTTATAGTCTTTCTTAGAAAACAAGTAGTTGATTTTCTTTTTTTCCCAAGAAACTGAAATAACTAACATGGTATCAACAATGCTAACCATGGGGGGGCTCCTTGTCATCTTTGCTATTTGCGGTTATTATTTTCCGAGCCACTTCACATAGGCTATATGATACCTTAGGCTCAGTGACTTTGGTCTTCACAATTTGGACACGTTCCTCCCAGTCATATAAAGCTTTCTACTTTCTTGAGGTCAGTGACGCCCAGAGTGGAGGGTGTACCGGTAGAGTTCTTGGGGGCTCTCACAAGCCATGTGTCCTCTATTCAAACTCTTATTTGCCTGGGGCACAGGGGTGGTGGTGGCGATAATTTAGACATCTGTAATTTGGGAAACACCCCAAATCTTCTGATACCATTCCTACCCTTTCCTTGCGTGGACTGGTTCCACTTGGTAGAGCAGAAACCAAGGCTCAATAATTTAGTGTAATCATAGTTATGTGAGAAGCTTTCTGTTTATTACTGCATTATTTAAAATTACATTTTAGAGCAGAGCTTGCAAAACAGCAGCCCGTAGGTCAAGTTTTAGATTATAATCTTTTAACCTGTAAACATTTTCCTTTTTAAAATTGGATTAATTGCCAACACTGGACAATCTGGAAACCTCACAGAACAGTAAGATACCTGGCTTCTCTTGGAAGATTAAAAATCTGGTCCTGTTACTATTCCAGGGACTGAAGTTTGCTAATCTTTACCGTTCCCGAAGTATTTAATGCAAGCATCCTTACAGATTTATGTTACCTGCGTGGCACCTATAGACTTTTGTTGTCAAGTTTCCTGCTTTAGGCGTCAATTTCTTCTCCTCTCCTTTCATCAAGTCACTTCCATGTACTTTACACATAACACATAACACGCTGTTAGTCTTTATTCTTGTTTGGCATTTTATTACTTTATATAAAATGTGTGTGTTTTGAAAATGATGGTTTTCTGAGGTTAAGCTGACCCCTCCCAGACCGGCCTATGAAGAGGGAAGACTTTTCCAAAATCAGAATGGTCCATTTTTCTTAGTTTGGAAATCTGATTTTCATAGTGATGAGGTTTGAATCATTCTTTCCAGACCTTGAGGTTGTCATTTCAGAGTGATATTTTATGACCCCAGAGTTCCAGCGCCTGATCTTACTGTTTTCGTACCTGGGAGGCAAAACTGATTCATTGATTTGGCCTCTTTTTGAATGACACCCATAGGGATTGGAGTGCATCTACTAGCCCCCGACTCAGTCCGGACACCAGAGTGATTCAGTGAGCAATGTGCTCTGCCATCTACATGGGTGGAACTTTTGACATTGAGAAATCTTGCCATCAGAATCAGATGTACCTTCAAGCACAGTGGGTTGTAGTCAATCACAAAGTGTCTCTTTCTGCATCTTTGATCTCTGTATATTGTTGGAAGCTGAACTATTTATAGGGATGTTCCTGTTAATTTGATATTGAATCATACTTTTATACAGTAATAAAGAACTTTAACCACAAAGGCATTTCAAATCATAAGGTCCTTTTCCGTCTATATTAGCTAACCCTAAACATTAATTATTTGATCAGAATTTACAGCTGGAGGAAACGGCCTCGATCCCCAAACAGCAGTTCTTGTCCCAACGACTCATTTACCTTTGAATGGGTAGTGCCTGTTACTTTAAGTAGATTTTAGGCCTCAGGATATCCATTTTTGTGTTGAAGCAGACAAGACAGAAGGCCGGCTGGTTTGGATGTTTATTTCGGGTGGTTTAGGGTTCTGGCTAAGTTACTTTGCTCTGTCTCAGGGAAATCTCTTAGGCCAGTACTGCCCAGGAACTCCTGGTACTTGACCACAAGCAGAGATGAAATGTACATGAGTCCCTTTGACCATCAGGTTTAAGTTCATGGAAATAAAGTAAATGGAAATTTGTTCCCACACACATTTGCTGAGTTGTGAGTTGACTACAAGACAGAAATTAAACTCTTCTTTAAAAGGAAAAAGCTGGCAATCAGCATCTCATTTCCTTTACAAAATGTGTTTATTTGTGTTGTTCTTTCGACACAGGAATTAGTGTGTATGCACGTATACTTGGGAAATATTTCAGAAAGCCCCCTTTATCTCATTTTCTTGGAGTTCTGTTATTACCTCCCCATTCCCTTTTACTTATCCAGGACTGAAAAAAAAAAAGGAGTAGGGAGTGCTTAGAAGCCATTATGGACATATAAAACAGGTTGAAATGGGGCGCCTGGGTGGCTCAGATGGTTAAGCGTCTGCCTTCGGCTCAGGTCATGATCCCGGGGTCCTGGGATCGAGTCCCACATCGGGCTCCCTGCTCCTTGGGAGCCTGCTTCTCCCTCTACCTCTCTCTCTCTCTCTGTCTCTCATGAATAAATAAATAAAATCTTTAAAAAAAAAAAACAAAAAAAAAAAACAGGTTGAAATGTTGTGAAAAAGGTAAACTCAGTAAATCAGCTGACCAGTCAGCAAATATAACATGGACGGAGGAGTAGTGTGTTCAGCTTTTTGCTGATGTTTGCTCCCTTTTATCTGTTTTGAGGATTGAGAGACTCCTCCCTCAGGTAGTGGGAATGGAGACGATATCCAATGAGAACTGGCAATGGCAATGTCTTTTACCTGCCCCCTTCTTCCTCTCCTGGGCTTCTCATCCTCTTCTGCCTCTCAGGTTGAAGGAGGTCTCTTCTGCTCAACAGGCATCTCATTCCAAAGAGCTGAAGGGGCTGGGGTTGGGGCGGGGTGGGGGGAGGTAGTTGGCTATCTTTTCTACAGGGAAGAGGAATGAGAAGACCTCAAAATTTCCTTCTCACTCTGTTGATAAGAATAGAAACACAGGACCAGGAAAGAGTCTTTATCCAGGGATAAAGGCTGTGCCCAGACCAGTCCATCCCCTGTACGTTGTCTTTCTCATTCTGGTAGGTGAGGTTTTAGAAAAACGGTCACCCCCAAATCTGAAAAATTTAGACCAGCTTTGAAAAGTAAATTGTGTGTTAGATACATATACAGTAAAAGTGGGAAGGGAATGAAGAAGTAATTAAGTGAAAAAAAAGTATGCTGTTAATATCGCAGGTTTCATAAGTGAATAGTAGGGAAGAAGGAAATTTTGGTTTGTTTCTTAAGATTTTTTTACTCTTTTGCTGTTTTTTTTCCTCTACTTTAAAAAAATACCTTTCATTTGGAAAATTTAAAACTGTACAAAAGTTAAGAGAATAAATAGTATAGTGAACTCCCATACACACACACCCGGATTCATTTATCCCTCCTCCCTTTTATTCTGAAGTTATTAGAAGTAGACATCAGGATGCCTGGGTGGCTTAGATGGTTAAGCATCTGCCTCCGGCTCAGGTCATGAGCCCAGGGTCCTGGGATCGAGTCCTACATCGGGCTCCTTGCTCAGCAGGGACCCTGCTTCTCCCTCTCCCTCTGCCTGTCACTCCCCTTGCTTGTGCTCTCTGTCTCTCTGTCTCTTTGACAAATAAATAAATAAATAAAAATCTTTAGAAGTAGACATCATGTATTTGGATCAACTAGTATTTGACCCTGAAATACAGTCATCCAAGAAAAACAGAGTATGTGCTTAAAACTAACCTTTTTTTTTTTTTTTTTTTTTAAGATTTTATTTATTTGCGAGAGGGAGAATGAGAGACAGAGAGCATGAGAGGGAGGAGGGTCAGAGGGAGAAGCAGACTCCCTGCTGAGCAGGGAGCCCGATGCGGGACTCGATCCAGGGACTCCAGGATCATGACCTGAGCCGAAGGCAGTCGCTTAACCAACTGAGCCACCCAGGCGCCCAAAACTAACCTTTTGATAGACAATTTCAGAGTTAGTACTTCAGTTTTTTCAAAGGGTGATCAAAGATATTTCTTTTCTTTTTTTTTTTTTTTTTAGGGGAAGGGTTCCCCTTTTCCTTGAGTATCATCGTAAATTCATAGATTTTAAAAATATTTATTATGTTTTAATTAATTGCAGTGATTTTTTTCCCCCCTGGATCTTCAAGTAATACCTTCTTTGTTCATTGGGATTCCCTTCAAGTTGGCTCCTGTGTATACATACAGAAAAGAGAGCCTATCAAAAAGAATCCCAAGCAATTTTCACAAACTGACCATTTCCATATTATCAGCAACCAGATCAAGATACAGAACATCCTGGAAGCATTCCTGTCCCATTAATTTCTTGGCCCAGCTTTTCTGTACCAACAGGATGCCCCAAGCTCCTCTTGTACATTTCATATCCCAGTCTAAGTATCAGCCATTCCAAGAAGCCCTGGTTCTTTTTAGTAGTTAATGGAATTCAGAAACTACAGTCTGGGTGTTAGGAGGGCTCATTCTTACAGGTTTTCACTGTTTCTTGGCTTTTTCAAGGGCAGGGTAGAAACTATATATATTTAAAAATAAAATATCTGAGTTCATACTGATTTTTTTTTCAAGTTAACTTTATGGTGTTTAAATATTATTTGATTTTATATCTGTATCTCTTTTCATTTACACTAAAAGTCTTGGTTCAAAATAAGATTACAAACTTATTTGCTTTATTCTTTCAGTATGTAAAATAGTTTCAAATGAATAAGCTCAGCATTACTACCACTTATTATGACTTTACTTTTATGCAGAAAGAAATCTAGAGTTTTATCTTTTATTATCATTATTTTTGGTCTTTCAAAATTTATGCGTGAGGTTAGAAAATAAATTTTTCCTTCAACTCCGTCTTTAGTATCAATGTTGATATGTTTCTTGGCAGTGAAATTCAGTCTATTAAACCTTTAGTCCACCAGATATTTTGAGTTATTTGCCACTCATTACATCATAAGCAGGAGATGGTCCATAAGCGACAGTGGGATTATTGTACTCTTTGGATGGGAGATTGATTTGTGCTGCATCGAATGTATTTTATTAGTGTCTACCCTTCCTCAACAGTGCAGGTCCAGAGATAGAAGAAAGACAAACATTCTAAATGAAGTAGAGAGCCTGAAAGTGCCTCAGAGAACAGGGATGTATTAGGAGTAACAATTCTAAACTTTGCCTCAGTAAGAAGTGATTTCAAAGATGGTGGACTAACACATAGGCTCCCTGAAACTTCACTCTGTATAGCTGGTGGGAGACTTTTAAAGGTTTGAGATTTCAGAAAAAATGACAATTTAAATATATGTGTGTTTTATCCTGTGCCTTGCATCACCCCTGCTGTATCTGAAGTGTTCACTCATTTATGTAGTCATTCGTTCATTCATTCAGTCATCCGTGTAGCACAATCTCTTGAGCATCTGTCTGACTCAGAATGCACCAGTCACTATTTTGGGCCCAGGGATTACAACAAGGAGAGCAGGGATCATAACTGGTAAAGTCTCTGGGGACAGATAATAAGCCAATAAATAATACAACTATTGAGTGAGATAAGTGTTGTGAAAGAAATGAAAAGAATATTGTGCTAGAAAGTGAAAGCGATGGTGTCTATTTTGGGGTGACATGAGCTGAGAACTGAAGGATGGTTTGCTCACTACATTTTCACGTTCAGAGTACTGAATTTGAAAGCACTGTACGATTTATTTAAACAATACCTACAAATTTGGCATGTGAATTTATTTCCAAATGTCTTATTTTTTTTCAGTTGGGACTTCAAGGTTAAAATCTCTTGTTTTGTCAGCTTCTAAAAACTGGAGGAGGACCTCGGTGAAGAGTGTATGGGAACTTGCTGTGGTGTATTTGTAACTTCTCCGCAAATCTTAAATTATTCCAAAATAAAATACTTAAAAGAAAAAACTGGTGAAGAAATGCCAAAGTTTATAGTAAATCCAGTACGGTGTTTCTTCAGTTTGCAAAGATGACATTGCCAGATTTACACAGGAAGGGACTGTGGGGAGGGTGGCGCGTGTTGCGGATTTATTACTTAAATGCTCTTGTACTTGGCCCATCACTCATTTTTGGACTAGACCAATTTTCTCCTTTTTTAAATCTTCATTTTAGCTTCTTAAGTTTCAGAAATGTAACAAAACTTACAAATAAAATTAATTGACATTTTTCCTTTTTAAAAATAATTTATGCATTTTCTTGAAATAATCTTGAACTACTTAGGATATGAGTGAAGCTTTTTCACATGGGGCTTTTTAATAAACTGGCATCATAGATAAATGTTTGCCCCGATTGAAGCAATCCTCTCTACCTCTTATCTTATTAGTATTTTTCAGTTTGTGTATTTCTAAACATAAAGCATCTTCTTTTACACGTTAGGGGAGATAGAGAAATCTGAAGTTGGCAAGAAGGCATTAAATTCAGAATCTCCTTTGTGAATGCCTTGCCAACTGTCCTGTGGATTAACAGACCTGCCGGGGGAAGCTGTTTGGGAGTCTCCAGTCGTTTAAAATTCTTTGCAGTATCTCGTCCCAAGAATGCTTCCTAATCTTCCATCATCTAGTTCAAGGATCAGCAAGTTATAGCCTCCGGGGCAAACCTGGCTTGCAAGGCTGGCTTTAGAAATTAAGTTTTATTGGAACATAGTCGTGCTTATTCGCGTGCGTGTTTTCTGTGGCTGCTTTTCCACTACAATGGCAGTGTTGAGTAGCTGAGGTGAGACTGTGTGACTTGTAAAGTCTAAAATATTTTGTCTGGCCCTTTATGTAAAAAGTTTGCTGACCTCCCTTGGAGTCAGATGGTGGCTGGGTGATCTCTGTCCACTTCTGAATCTGGGAGCCAAAAAATGTAGTCGCAAGCATTGGTAGACAGTAGGGTCCCGTTGGTTCATGATAGAGCGCTCTGCTTTATTTTCTTTTTTATTCATAAATGGAGATACTGTGTGTGTGTATAAAATAGTTTTTTCATAAGCTTTCTAAAGTTTTTGGTAATGATTTTAGTAGTATGAAGGCCATTTATATAAATGTGAAATGCTACACACTTCAGTTATCACTTGAAATTCTTACAATAATTTTTTCTGATTTCTGAGGGAAAATGTTAACAATTCCTTTATTTTTGAGGCTTTAGATCCAGTAGTTGGGAGTAACTCTGTGTCATACTGAATTATGATTCCCTAGTGTTGGTGTTAGGTCAGGGAAGAACAAGGTTGGGTTGGCAGTCCTTTACACCTGCTGCCCAGAGTCAGGCTGGTTGAAACAGAGCGCCCGGCCTCACAGGTTTTGACCTGCTCCTGTGGACAAGCTCAAGAATTTGCATTTGAAACAAGTTCCCAGGTGGCATGTTGGTCCTGGGACCATCTTTCAAAACCTCTCTAGCAGGCAGTTAGCATTGGCATTTCCCAGGCTTGGGATTTGGGGAAAAGTAGCTTTTTTTCATCTCAATTCAGTTATCAAGTGATATATTAAAACTTCCACTGAATTCCTTAAACTTCCACTCATCATCTTTGTGACAGGACTCACTAATGAACCAGATATCGTTTTAGTTTTCTAGTCCCAAACTTCTGTTGCTATTGCTGCCTGTCCTCACTGCTCTTGGGTTTTGCTTTAGGAAAAAAGGGGGGAGGGCACCTGGGTGGCTCAGTCGGTTAAGCATCAGACTCTTGATTTTGGCTCAGTAAATTAGGTAGGTGGCAGGTGTGGTAACTCTGTGCAGTCAGGCTAATTCATCTGTGTTTTGAAAGAATTACACTCCTGCCTCTATTCCTATTCCTATTCCTATTCCTAATGTATGACCGGGCACTGGGGAAGAGTACCATTAGCAGCTTGGTGGGTCTTTTTTTAGGACAACGAAGAGGTTTTCTCTTGGGAATGTTGAACTTTGTACAGTCTTTCTCTCTAACTACTGAACAGATAAGGAACTCCAGTCTGCAACTCATTTGGATTATTTTGGCCTATCAAATATAATAAAATCAAAGAACTGGCATGAGGGTGATATCTCAGGCAGGCTGTGAGCACCATCCACTGTATTTAATGTATATAATAGAGGGTTTACGTCTTCACTGAAATGATAGGCCAGTAAACAATCTGAGTGGTTTTTGTGGCCCGTGACATCAGACTACAATGATGAAAGTGACATAGTCCCCACCCACAAAGATTGTACAGATAAACACAGGGCAGTGCATATTCAATAACCTATGTATGCATAAATATAGAAGGAATACAGATTGAAGTGGCAATTCTAATAGGTTAAGAGAGATTTTATAAAGAAGATGAAACCTGAGCACAAAATAGTACAAAATTAATGTCTGCATGTTATAAAAGTCATTATAGGTGATAATACAGGAACTTTTTTTATTGTTGTAAAATATACATAAAATTTACCATTTTAACAGTTTTTGAATTCTCATTTCAGAGGCATTAAATACATTCACATTATTCTCTAACTATCCCCACTGTTATAGTCTGAATGTTTGGGTCCCCCCCAAATTCATATGTTGAAATCCTAATTCCTAAGGTGATAGTATTAGGAAGTGGGGCTTTGGGGAGGTAATTAGATGATGAGGGTGGAGCCCCTGTGAATGGTTTAAAAGGGATCCTGGAGAGATCCCTTGCCCCTTCTGCTAGGTGAGGACGCAACAAGAAGATGGCCATCTATGAACCAGGAAGTGGTTTTTTACCAGATTCCAAATCCACTGGTGCCATGATCTTGGACTTCCCAGCCACCAGAACTGTGAGAAATAGATGCTTTTTGTTTATAAGCCGCTTAGTCTATGGTATTTTGTTAGAGCAGCCCCAGTGGACTCAGACAACCACTTTTTTCTTTTTTTAATTGCAGTACCATTGACACACAATGTTACGTTAGTTTCGGGTGTGCAACATGGTGATTCGACAACTCTTTATGTTATGCGGTGCTCGCCACAGTGTCACCACCCTCTGTCACCACCCAATCCTATTGCAGTACCATTGACTGTATTCCCTATGCTGTGTCTTCCATCCCTGTGACTTAGTCATTCCATAACTGGAAGCCTGTACCTCCCACTCCCCTTCATCCATTCCGCCCATCCCCCTACCCCAGACTACTTTCTTGAGAACTTTTTCATCTTCCAGACTGAAATTCGGTACTTACTAAACACTAGCTCCATTTCCCCCACTCAGACCCTGGGAACCACCCATCTACTTTCTGCCTCTGTGAATTTGACTACTTCAGGTACCTCATATAAGTAGAATCATACAATATTTGTCCTTATTTTACATAGCCTCATGTCTTCAAGGTTCATACACATTGTAGCAAGTATCAGAATTTCCATAATTCTGGAAGGCTGAATGATATTCCTTTGTATGAATGTACCACATTTTGTTTATTCATTCATCTGCTGATGGACACTTGGGTTGCTTCCATCTTTTGGCTATTATGAATAATGCTGCTATGAATATGGGTACACAAATATCTGTTCAAGTCCCTGCTTTCAATTTTTTTTTTTTTAAGATTTTATTTATTTGAGAGAGAGACGCACAGTGAGAGAGGGAACACAAGCAGGGGGACTGGGAAAGGGAGAAGCAGCCTTCCTGCGGAGCAGGGAGCCCGATGCGGGGCTGGATCCCAGGACGCTGGGATCATGACCCGAGCCGAAGGCAGACGCTTAATGGCTGAGCCACCCAGGTGCCCCCCTGCTTTCAGTTCTTTTGGGTATATACCCAGAATTGGAATTGCTGAATCATATAGTAATTTTATTTTAAATTTTTGAAGAACCACTATACCATTTTCTTTTTTTTAAATAGATTTCTCTTTATTTTATTATTTATTTATTTATTTATTTATTTACTTGAGAGAGAGTGAATGCGAGTGAGAGAGAGAGCAGGAGTAGAAGGGGCAGAGGGAGAGAGAGGGAGAAGCAGGCTCCCCACTGAGCAGGGAGCCCGAGGTGGGGCTCCATCCCAGGACCCCGGGATCATGACCTGAGCCGAAGGCAGACGCTTAACTGCCTGAGCCACCCAGGTGCCCCCACCATTACCATTTTCAATAGCAGTTATGCCATTTTACATTCCCAGTAGCAATGCATCAGAGTTAAATTCAGGAACATTTTCAACCTAAACCATTTTATCTGCTTTAGCCAACGCTTCAGTATACCTCAGCTCAGTTCAGAAATGCTTATTTTGACAGGAAATTCCTCTAGAGAACAGGACATTTGCTGCTACTTGTCACTTGGTGCCTCAGTAACAATTTATACGCGGTCAACACGGATTAATGAATTATTATTTAAGGTCACAAAGCAGAGGCCAAATCTTTGATGTTTCCCGATGTTGCAAAAATGTCTGCATTCTGCTGACAATCAGTACCTATTTGCAGTCATGGGAACCATAGTTCCCAATATTATTTTTCCTGTTAAAATAGGAATTATGACATTACCAAGCTTCCTTTCAAAACATGTTAGCAAGAGTTGGAAACCCAATGATGAATGAAAAAGTGGCGGACAGATATTAGAAAATTAGCACTGGTAAAATTATCAAAGTGACAGTATCAAAATGGCCTTGTCAAAAATGTCCGTGGCACCTGCTTCCATCAAAATCAAATGTCTTGTGATCTCATTATGTTAAATATGTTGTCCAGCTTTTGTGCCCATGGATTGTTTTTTTTAACCTATACTGGTAACAATCCTTTTAGAAGTATGAACTCCCAAGGATGTACGTTCTTAGCCATTTGATAATCTGATGAAAGGTGGTGAATATCTCCCTAGGAAAATGAGATGCATGTATACCCAACACTTTCCACATCATTCCTGGGTTTTATTTTTTATTTTTTTAAATATTTTATTTATTCATTTGAAAGAGAGACAGAGCACAGGCAGGGAGAGAGGCAGAGGGAGAGGGAAAAGCAGGCCCCCCACTGAGCTGGGAGCCCGATGCTGGGCTCGATCCCAGGACCTGGAGATCATGACCTGAACTGAAGGCAGACCGTTAACCATCTGAACCACCCAGGTGCCCCATTTCTGGGTTTTAGTATATGTGCTGCCGAAGCGAGCACGCCCATTTCTGGGTTTTAAAGAATGTGCTAAACCCACTCATGAATCCCAGGTTAAGAACCTCTATAAATTTGTATTCTATGCCATCAATAATGTACCATCCTGTAAGAAAAAAACAAAACAAAGCTAGACTTGTCATTTAGTTTATTCATTAATTTATTAGTAAATGAAGGGTAAATAGCAATGTAAGAATTTGTTGCGTGGTCTTTGAGGTCAAATAGATTTGGAAACCAAACTGAGGATCCTATTTAATAAATTTCCTAAACTCTACCTTCGTCATCTGTACACTATGAATAACAGAAGTGTTCCTGGGTGGTAAGTGTGACATCTGGCCTGGTGATCTCTTTTTTAGGTCCCTACCTCAAAATAATATGTTTGATATGTTACTTTTTTACTCATCGATAATTTTTTGAAAGGCCATTTATGTTTTATTAATTATAAAATTAACAGATGTCCAGAGAAGGATTACTCGAGGGAATAGTATGAGGTAGTTTGGTTGTTCAGGATAAGGACCTATTCCCTAATCTCTTTATGATAACAATGTTTTGAAGACTCAGTTCTGAGAATAGTCCAGTGCATAATGCCCAAAACCCAATAAAACCTAAAATAAGAGGAAAGAGCTGGGCCATATTCCCGAATATAAATTTCATACCAATTACAAGATTAAAACTAGATTAGAAAGAATATATGATTATTAAATCTAGGGCATATGTCCCAGTTAGAAAATACGTCAGCTCGGTTAAAAAAAAAAAAATCAGCTCAAATTACAGTTTTCAAATAAGGTCATTGCCACATTGTAATTTAATAGATTAGTGTGATAGTCAAAAATGGCTGACTTCAGCTGACTTTCTGGGAAACTTCAATATAAAATGTTACCAATAAATAAGTAGAACAATTCTTAAATCATTAAAGAAAGTTTAGGCTGATTCACAAACCAATGTGACATTGGTTCTAGCACTTTCCCCAAGAATTTGTTTAGATTTATGTATATGAGGCAGTCTGTTTATTTTGAGTTGCGTACTCCTTCCTTTGCTAGCGCTATGTGTTAAAAGGGATGTGCCTTTGCTGGTACCTCATGGCTCTCTGGGATGCTGTACTCCTACCCCATATGATATGTAAGAGAGATGCATGAAGAGCTGATTTTCCCTTCATGAGGCTACTAGAACCATGCCCTGGCATTCTCTGGTGCTTTTCCTAGGTTGCAAAAAGGAATGGAAATGCCTCCCTCTCTTTGATGGACAATGGGTCTTTGAGCCTGGACACAGGAACTCTCAGTGGGACAGGCTCAGGACAGAGCAGTCCATCTTGCCAGAATATCAAGGCCCCCACAGGCCTCTCTACCCCCTTAACTGAGGACCTTTGCTGCTCCAGCTCTGGGGGAGGTATCCCCAGCTTTCCCCACCTCATGGTCCATGGAGGCAGCTTTTACAGAGCCTTCCCCCATCCTCTTCATTTTCTGTGACCTTTGTTGTGCCCAAGGATCAGTTGGACAGCTGAAGGGGGTTTTTCCTTCTCCTTGTCTGGGAGATCCCTCCTTGAGAGTGTCTTGTCAGATGCATACAACATACTGGTTCCAGTCATTATGATAGCCGCAGTGCACTTGGGTAGTCTGTATAGGCAGATTTCCAGTAAATAACATATTCATAATCATGCAGTTTCAAGAAAGTGAGGAAGAACCTGTATCAGAGTATCTCAAAGGCTAGAATCCTCAAGTTATAATCTTTAGAATTTATAATTTTCAGAACAGGTAAAAATGCCTACTAGTTTAAGTAGAGGAAAGAGGATATTCAGATGTAACAACAACTGTAATTTTGCAACAAACATAGTTTCACAGAACCCAACTAACTAGAACTCTCAATGAAGCAGTATATGTCATTTGAGGTCCTCCTTTTCTGTAAAGAAGGAATTAATCAGAATATAAGCTGGTATTAAAGATTTATTTCATACAACAACCTTGAGAAAGTGTTTTCCAGAGTTAGTCCCTGCTCAGCCCAATCTCCTGTACTTTCCACCTGGTGTGTATGGCATTTCAAATTTCTCTTGCATTGATTTGTCTACTGTCTGTGTTCAGTTTGGTGTGTGTGTGTGTGTGTGTGTGAGAGGAACAGAATGGGTATGTCTGCTTCCTTTTTCCCCTTACAACCATCTTCTTTGATTCTCTACTTGAAATAGACATAAAATAGAACATTTTTAGCATGTTTTATTTCTATTTATCCATAGAGTTTATATGTCTTTAAAAGCAGCCCTTGAAAGTGGAATTATATTCTTTATCTCAAAAGAAAAAATATTTTTCAAAATGAAAATAGCATTATTGAGTCTGTTTCTTGAATTAATACCCAGTATAAAAAAGAACAAATGTTTAAAATTCAGAAAAACAGTCTTCTCAGATTTCACCTCCTGAATTGTTGATACTTGTGCTATAATTTATGTCACCAATTTTAGGGATCTTGAATTGTTTTTATCTTACCATCGCTTTAGGTGATGTACACACACACACACACGATATATACATATATATATTTATTTATTTTTAGAAGAGATTTATTTATTTACTTGAGAGAGAGAGAGAGCACTGAGGAGAGGGGCACAGGAGATGGAGGGAGAGTCCCAAGCAAACTCCGCACCGAGCGCGGAGCCCGATGGGGGGCCACAACCCTGAGATCAGGAGCTGAGCTGAAACCAAGAGTTCAATGCCCAACCAACTGTGCCACCCAGGTGCCCCACATTTATTTATTCTTAAGACTTTATTTGAAGAGCAGTTTTAGGTTCACAGCAAAATTGAGCAGAAAGTACAGAGTTTCCACATATCTCCTGCCCCCCACACATAGCCTCCTCCACTGTCAACATCCCACACCAAAGTGGTACCTTTGTTACAATCAGTAATGAACCGACATTGAGAGGTCATTATCACCCAGGGTCCATAGTTTACCTTAGAGTTTACTCTCAGTGTTGTACATTCTGTGGTTTGGACAAATGTATAACATGCATCCGGCAATACAGTATCCTACAGAATAGTTTCACTGTCCTAAAAATCCTCTGTGTTCCACCTATTTATCCCTCCTCCAACTACCAACCCTGGCAATCACTGCTCTTTTTTCTGTCTCTATACTTTTGCCTTTTCCAAAGTGTCATATAGTTGGAATTATATAATATGTACCCTTTTCAGATTGGCAGTTTTCACTTAAAAAATGATAGATAGATTAGATAGATAGATAGATAGATAGATAGATAGATAGATAGATAGATAGATGGATGATAAATTTTGTAACCAGCTACATTACTGAAAACTCCCCCCCCACCCCATCTGGTTGATTTTCATTTGATTCTCATGTGCATTTCAGATGAAAAATTATACTCTTCATTGGTTAGCACTCTCAGAACACAGTGCTAATAAGGTAATAACCAGAATGATTATTTTGCTGCTGACATTGATGGAAATGGTACTGGTGTTTCACCATTAAGCCTGATGTAGATTGATTTATGTGCCTGTGTGTGTATGCTTATGTGTTTGTACGTACAGAATAGCACATAGAAAGACAGGTATTCCAATACTTATTCAGAGTTCTTAAATATTTGGGGATGGATATTAAATGATGTGCTTTTTAAATCAGGATGATTATAGAATATTTAGCCTTTGAACAATTATCACTTTTAGTTACTTATTATAGATTGCAACAATTATCTAATAACGTAGTGTCTTCTGTTCCTTGGTTATATACTTTTTATGACCTTCTTTCTGTACCCCTGTTTTTCTACATATTTAGAATGAATGTATAAATAAATAAATAATGTAAAATAAGTTGATAAATCCAAGACATTTATTTATGTATATTTTCCCTATATTTGGCTTTTCTAATTTCATGAATTATAAACTTAATGCATTTGTTTTTGTTCTTTTGTGTTTAGTAATGGAAATGATTAAGACCATGAATTTTCCTTTCCTTACAGTGTTAGCTATGTTCTACATTTCTAAATATTTTTATTACATTACTTTGTATATTCTTTGTTCCCTTTTATCTTTAGTCTTTCACCCTTGAGTTAACTGGAGAATTCACTCCATCACTCAGAGAGAAAGACAGAGGGGTGGAGGGGACGGGACTGAGTACTTTTGGTTTCTGCTGTGTTTTCAAATATTCTACAATATCAGATTTATTTTTTCTTCAACTTAAGGTATTCTTAAGAGAGTATATTTTCAAACTTTTTCTAGGATTAACCCCTGCTTGCTTCCACTTTTTCATTAATATTTAACTTATTGAATTGATTCAGAGAATGATCTAAATTCAGCAGTATCATGAGGATCTATCTTATTTTGGTTTGCTTTTTACTAATTTTGCCTGATAAAGATTATTTTTCCAGTTAAAGATATTTGTTTTTATTGTTAAGGATTAATTTTCCAAGTTGAAGCCTTCTTTATGTTCAGAGATATTTTTGAATATTATTTCTTTTCTTTTTTGATTATTGTCTTCAGGGCCATTCATATTTGTAGATTCGGGTTTCATTATCTGTTAACTTGTCCTGCCCCTTTTTCCATTTGCAAGATGATTTCTTCAACTTGATCTCTTTAAGCTACCTATTGACTAGATTTTTCTGCAGAAAAATTAATGCCATTTTAGTTACTTTAAAATTATGGTGTCGTCATTTGTTTCCTTGGTTTCTTACCTTTGCCAGTTCCCATTGCATCTCAACCTGTCTTATTTCTTATTCAGAGACTTTTTTCTTTAATTTGTGAAAGTGTGAAGCAGTGGTGCTCTAAAGCTACCCTCTCTTTTGCTAGGATTAACATTCCAGATCAGCCCTTTAATTATCTCTTACACATAATAATTTGCTCTCCTATTGGGGGAATAATTTTTCATAATGTTTTATACATACACACCTTTTTTTTTTTTTTTACTTTTCTTTATGTAAAATCTGCTCCTTGTCAAAAGAGTATTTGTGCCAGTTATCCTTGGCTCCCTTCATGTTTACTTGATTAGCATTCAGATCCTCTGAAAACTCACCGTGGAGGGCCAAGTGATGTAGAACATAGGTCTGTCTTACTCATTTCCTTAGTAAGGGATGTTAGGAGGGTGGAGAGTGACTGGTCTTCATCAGTCACAGTCTGTTTGTGTGTTTTTTTCCTCCTTAGTTTTGTAAATGACTGCTTGGGAGGGGAAGCTGTATTTGCGGCATCCTTCGGGACATGTCCATGATGCTCTTTGGAAGCCAAGACTAAGGAAAGCGGGAAAAGCCCGCGCAGGGCCATGTGCTTGGATACCAGTATTGCTGGGCCTCCATGGCCTCAGAAAGCTATTAAGCCTCGATGGCGACGCTTTTCCCTGTGGTTCTTGCTCCTTGCCTCTCTAATCTAGGGGAAACTGGTGGAGTTTGCCAGACTTTCTTCTTATAATGCCACTTCACTGTCCTAAGAAGGGAGTTGTATATTGGTTTCATACATACTGGTTTGGTTGTGAGTAAAGTGATTCCTTATGGTTTTTTTTTTTGTTGTTGTTATATATTGTATATATTTTCATTCA